>NC_081384.1:10554982-10863059 GCF_030684315.1 Stegostoma tigrinum
TTCCCGGGGACCCTGAAGCGACGGCCGAGCGCTTCCAAAATACTCCCGTTCCTGAAGGATGCGGTTTCCAGCAGTGACAGCCCCAGCCCCAAAGATGAGTTTAGCCCAGACATTGGATGCCTGGAGAGCAAATGGACGGACACGGAGGACGACCTGACCAGTCCTTCCCTGTCGTCGGGAGAAATCAGCCCCAATGGGTCCACGCTCAGCAGTAAGTTGTGGCATCTCTCGGACACCCCCGAGAACATTGTGGAGCACGTGCTGGAGGGACTGCTGGAGACAACCAAGAACAGTGCGGATGCAGGTAAGTGCAAACACATTGTAAACGTCTAGGACGGAAGCAAGCAGCATCAGTGAGCCAGTCGAAATGGAGCATATTTCGGCAAGACTGTGGATTAGTGGTAATGTTACCACACCACTAATCCAGAGTCCCGGGCTGTTGCACGGATTTGAATGGGATATTGCCTTTAGTCATTAAGGCATTGACTCCAAGAGCGAAGAAGTTATGATGGAGCTGTTTATAGTCCTAGTTCAGCCACAGTTAGAGTGCAGTTCTGGTTGCCAGACAACAGGCAGGATGTGATTGCACTAGAAAGGGTGCAGAAGAGATTCACCTTGATGTTACCTGTCACCTATGAAGTGAAACTAGATACACTGGGGTTGTTATCCTTGAAGCAGAGAAGTCTGTGGGGAGAATCTGAGGAGCATGAACAGCCTAGATAAGTAGAAGGTTTTCCTTTCGTGGTGGGGTCATTAACCATGTGGAGCAGTTTTAAGGAAAGGAAATTCAGAGATGATTTAAGGAAAAATATTTTCAGCCAGTGGGTATCAGGAACTCTCAACATCTAAAAGGGTAGTACGTGGAGGAACCCAGAAGACAGTTAAGAAATATTTGGATGAACATTTGAAATGCAATTACTTCACAGTTCTACGGACAGGCCAAGTGCTGGAAAAAGAGATTAGACTAGCTAGATGCTTGATGACTGATGCAGGTATAATGGGCTGAAGAGACCCTTTTCATGCTGCAAAAGCTCTATGGCTCTCTGATTGTAATCCTATAATGGCAACCTTGTTGATTGTTGTGGAAATAAAAACCATCTGGTCTTTACAAAGAAGTATGCTTTCCTTGCCAGGTCTGGCCAGCTTCTGCCTCCAGACCCACAGCAGTGTGAAGGATGTTAACTTATGTCTAGGCATAGCTAGTGACTTCCACATCCCCTCTGTGGGTGATCAAAAAAAAATCAAGATCTGGTGATGGTGGGTGCGTGCATTTTGAGGACTGTATTGAGTATAATTTGAAAAACTAATTGATCAGATTTTTGGATCTGGATCCCTGTCAATTTCCACAATTCTGATGCTAACTTCCTTGGCTCCATACCAGAAAGCGCACATGCCGTGAAAGCACACTTAATGCTTGCCCAAGATACCAGCAAAATACTACAAGTGTTTCAGGCTTTCAAAGTGTCATACTAGTTCCAAGCCTTAAATGCCTTTTGGTTTTCTTTAAAAGATATTTTGCAATTGCTGGAATTATAGCCTTATATAAACAGGATGTGGCTCCCCATTGAACATGAGTGCTTCATCAGACACAAATTTGTGACAAAATACTAATTTTCCAAAACATTCAGCAAACTCAGATTAAATGAGTTACAGAGATAGTAGGAACTGGCGATGCTGGAGAATCTGAGATAACACGGTGTGAAGCTGGACAAACACAGCAGGCCAAGCAGCATCAGAGGAGCAGGAAAGTTGAAATTTCAGGTTGGGACCCTTCTTCACCTTCACATGGTGTTATCTTAGATTAAATGATCTGTTTCCCTCAAAACTTTGAGATGATCTAACGTTCCAGTGATTCCATTAACCCATTACAAAATAAGCTTGGTGATGGCGTGTGGATCACTTCAAAAAGGATTTTCTTTATGGGGGAAGGAATCGGTCTCATGGAGTTTTTCTCTGCTGTGTTCCTGTTATTGGTTTCTCTGGACAGGTGAGAGGCCGGTTGGGAATGGGCATTCACTTGGCTGCAGGTTTAAAAGCACCAACATCATGAGCACCTTGGGAAACCACCTCTGCTGTTAACTGGAATGCACCTGGCTGGTGGCAACCATCCCCCTTTGGGGAGAGATGGGCCATCTATTAGCATGTTCAACCATCGACATACTAGGAATATCCTTGATCAGAAACTTAAATAATGGGACCACAAGGTCAGATGCAGTGAATTCTGCAGCAAGTCACTATGTTCCTGACTTTCCAAGGCCTGGTTACCACTCTACAAAGCAAAGGTGAGGGGGGGAATGTCATGGAATGTGTTCACCTTGCTTGGGTGACTGCGGTTCCAATAACACTTGAAGTGTGACTCCATCCAAGACAAAACAGCCAACTGCATCAACACCCCCATCCATCACCATCACCTCAACCACTGGACCACAGTGTATACCATCTGTAATCTGCTCTGCCACAAGAGGTCATTGACAGCACCTTCCTGACCCATGACATATCTGTATCTTGTCAGTCTTTAGTTAGATAGCCCTGGCTAAGCTAGATAATAGAATCCCTACAGTGTGCAAACCGGCCCTTCAGCCCAACAAGTCCACACTGAACCTCTGAGCATCCCCCAATAACCCACCTAATCTACACCTCCCTGAACACTATGGGCAATTTAGCCTGGCCAATCCACCTAACCTGCACATCTTCGGACTGTGGGAGGAAACTGAAGTACACGAAGAAACCCATGCAGACACGGCGAGAACGTGCAAACTCCACACTGACAGTCACCTGAGGGTAGAATTGAACCCAGTTCCCTGGTGCTGTGAGGCAGCAGTGCTAACCACTGAGCCACTGTGCTGCCCATCTAGCTATGACTGCAGACAATTCGTCCCCTTGGGGACATAGTGTAATGGTAATGTCACTGGTGCAAAAATCCATAGGTACCAACTAATGCGCTCGGTACATGGGCTCAAATCCTAACAACCATCCCAGCTGGTCAAAATTAATTAATCCTATTCGCCACACAACTAGAAGGATATGAAGATTTTGGAGATGGTACAGCAATGGTTTACCAGGAGGTTGCCTGGTTTGGAGTGTATTAACTATGAGGAGAGATTGGACAAACTCGGTTTATTCACACTTGAAATTCAAAGGATGAGGTGTGACCTGATAGAAGTTTGCAATGTTATGGGAGGCAGTGATAGAATGGATAGCTGGAGTCTTTATTTTTCCCCAGGGTACAGATATCAGGTACTGGGGGACATTGGTTTCAGGTAATAAGGGAGTAAGTTTAGAGAAGATGTGGGAGGCAGGTTTTAAAAAGGGTGTTAAGTGCTTGGAGCATACTACCAGAGGAGAGGGTAGCAATGATGAAGAGGCATCTTGACAGACATATGAGTGGCAGGGAAAAGGGGGATAGAGACCACATAGAAACGAAAAGTTTTCAGTTTAGAGTGGCATCATGTTGGTGCCATATTGGTGCTCTGCGAGGCCTGTTCCTATGCTGTATATTCCTTTTGTTCCAAACCAGGCATGACCAGATATGTGGTCTGGCCTACAAGACTTCAGATCCTCAGTGATATGAGTTGACTGCCTTGGAAATGGTCCAGCTAGCTGCATAATTCGAGGGCAATTGGGGATGAGCAAAAGATGCTGGCCTTGTCATGGATACCCAAATCCCATGAAAGAATAAATGAAAAATTAAAAGTGGATGTGGTGATTTGAAGTGACAGAATAAGCCTGAGAAGGTGGAGAGATGCATACCAGGTGAATGTGAATGTATTCCAGGGAATCGGTTCAACCGCACGATGACAGTCCAATGTCCCCTCACAGCTGTTGGGCTGCTCCAAGATTCTGCCCAAGCTCATTGGCATGTAGACACATTGACATTCTGGTTTCAGGAGCCAATGCCACATTTGGACCTAGGCGACTTGCGGAACATGAAAATAGGTATTTTCCTAATCAACTTTTTCAGAGATGTTATTGAACGCCTCTGGAGCAGGTGGGACTTGAACCTGGGGCTCCTGGCTCAGGAGCACGGTCACTGCCACAGTGCCACAAAAGCCCTCTGCAGCAAGAATATTAGTAAGAGAGAGTATTGACAGCAACTGGTGGAGTTTGAATTCCAATTAACAATCATCTGGAATTGGGCAAGACAGTGGGATAGTGTTAAATGTAGCTCAGCTGGTAAATCAAGAGACCCAAGAAAATGCAGTGGAGCTGGGGGTTCAAATCCCATCACGGCAACTACTGGAATTCAAAGAAAAAGGCCACTTTTGAATGAGGAGGTCCAGGTTCAAGTCTCACCTGCTCCAGTGGTAACTTCTCTGAGTAGGTTGATTTTAAGTATATCTAAAAAGCAGAAATTGAAAGCTAGCCTCAGTAATGACACTACCAAACTACCACTGGTTGTCATAAAAACCCATCAGGCTCATCAATGTCCTTTTAGGGAAGGAAGTCTACCATCCTTACTTATTCTGACTGACGTGTGACTCCAAACCGTTGGCAATGTGATTCACTCTTAACTGAGATCTGAAATGGCTGAGAAAGCCACTAGTTCAAGGACAGTTACAGATGGGCAACAAGTGCAAACCTTGCCAGTAATGCCCAAAGACCATGGAAAGATAGGAAGCAAAATAAAAATGATGTGAGTAGTCATGTTAAAAGCCACACATACGCCCTCCTGTCTCTGGGTTCACATGAGATCAGAAACCTCATCCCTGATCTCTCCCAGTGTGGCTTTGAATGGTTCCCTCTGTGTTTATAAATTAATGCTGGGCGCATTAAAAAAATGTCTCTGGTAGCCGTGTACACCATGGGTGGTCTTGTTAATGGTTGCACATGTAGTTGAATGACTAGTGGCAGTATCCCAATTGTTAAGATATACAGTTCTGGCTTCAAGCCCCATTCCAAGACTTGCACACATCATCTTGGCTGACACTTCAATGCTGCACTGAGAGCATACTGCACTTCAGTAAAGAATGAACTGCCTATTCAGATGCAGTCAATGGGTGTGAAGTGCTTTGGGGCTTCTTGAGAGATGAGAAGAGACAAGAAATAACTACACACCCCTTTTTTTCTCTTGCAGACTGATAAAGAGCAAATGGATTTTCATTTTAACAGACCTTAATGTCTTTATTTCAAAGGAAATGAAGTGTAAACATTAGGGATATCTTGCTAGAGCTATACAAACCACACCTGCAAAACTGTGACTGTCTTGGTTTCCTTTATCTAGGAAAGGATTAACTGCCTTTGGAAGTGGTCTAGAGAAGATTCACTAGTTTGATCCCAGATATGGAAGGACTATTTTATGAAGAGAGATTGAGTGGGTTTGGCCTGTACTCATTGGAGTTTAGAAGAATGAGAAGAGACTTTATCAAGCATACAAAGTTTTTAGGGGCAAAAACTGAAATTGCTGGAGAGCTCAGTCAGTCTGGTCGCATCTGTGGCAAGAAAGCAGAGTCAACATTGCCAGTGTGGTGACTCTTCATCAAAACTTCAGGAATTCTAGATTCGTTTCAGATCTTCAGCATCTACACTTGTTTGTTTTGTTTTAAGGCTTGTAAGGGGTTTGACAGAGTGGATGTAGAGTTAGTTTACTCTTGTGGGAGAATCTCGGGCCAGAGGACACAACCTCAGAGTCCGGAGCCACCATTTAAAACAAAGAGTAGGAGGAATTTCCTCTCATGGAGGGTCATGAGCCTGTGGAATTCTTTATCTCAGAGGACTATTAAGGCTGAGACATTAGGTATATTCAAGCCTGAGATAGACAGGATTTTATTCCAGTAGGGGATCAAAGGTTGTGAGGGAAAAGGAAATTGAGAATTATCAGATCAGCCACAATCTAATTGCATGGCAGAGCAGACTTGATGGGCCAGATGGCCTACTTTTGCTCCTACATCTTATGGTTTTGATGTGAAGGATGTGTTTATTTGAATGCTCCTCCCCGGTTCCTTTTACTGTGGTGTCAAATACATTGTTCACTCTCTGTCAGATAAAAGAATACGACAGAAGTGATCTTGGGGAAATTGGCTGTTAAACACATGAGAACAATTAAAATTCCTGCAGGAAAAAATATTGAAAGCATAGCTTCCATAGATCTTGTACACAAAAGGAATATGTGGGATCTTCCTGTGTCAGTCATGGCTCAGTTGTTAGCTCACTTGCCTCTGAGCTTGAATCCCATTCCAGTACTTGAGCACAGAAATCCAGGCTGACACTCCTGTGGAGTGTTGAGGGAGTGCTACACTGTCAGAAATGTCATTTTTCAGATGAAGTGCAAAACTTGAGATCTTTATCTCTCTCCTCAGTTTGATGTAAAATGATTCTGAGGTGCTACTTTGAAGTACAGCAAGGGAGCTAGCCCCTGTGTTTTGGCTGTTTATGTATCATTCAATAACCATGACATGAAATAAAAGATCTTTGGGTCATGCTCTTCCTAGGACCTCATTGTGTGCACATCGACTGTCACATTTTCTACATCACAATAATGACTATACTTTCAAGTGTGTCATAGGCTTTGCAATATTTTGTCAAGATGTTGTATACTTTAATGTCTTTCTTTAAATGTTATTACTGCATTCATTTTCAGAGCAATCACAGGAAGATTCTGATGATGTATAGACCCTGCAATCACTGTTCTGAGAAAAGACATGATATAAAGCCCTGTTAAGAGTTGTCATTAATTGTACATTAAGCTTTCTATGTTATTGGACTGGCTTTGCAATGTGAACACTTTCCACATGTGGAAATTCAATTTGGCCCAGACACCAACTCAATAACAGCCACTTGTGACCTTTTACTTTCAGATTGCACCATCTTCAATAGTTTAATTATTTACTCAAGCATGCTATTGACTTAACGATTTCACACACGAGTTATACTATACAGTGTCTTACAAATGCAAGCTGTCATACTACACAAGATTAATATCTGTGTAGATCTTTTTGATGGGAGATAGCTACCTATATATTAGGGGATGATCTTCTAGAAGTTTATGAAATCACAAGGGGCATAGATGGGGTGAGGGGGTCTTTTTCCCTCGATTAAGGGTGTCCAAGACTAAAGGGTGAGGGGTTTAAGGTGAGGGAGGCAAGATTTAAAAGATTTTCACACAGAGGGTGATGCATGTATGGAGCAAGCTGCCAGAGGAAATGGTAGAGGCTGTTACAAATGCACATTTGAAAGGCATCTGGATGGGTATATGCATGGGAAGGGTTTAAAGGGATACAGGCCAAATGCTGGCAAATGGGACTAGATTGGTTTGGGATATGCGGTCGACATGGACAGGTTGGACTGAAGGGTCTGTTTCCATGCTGTATAACTCCAAGACTCTATGACTTTATATTAATGCAAAACCATACAATGGTGGGATGGGCTAGTTGGGGTGTGATTTAGTCGAAAGAGTAGGCTAGCAGCATGGGTTTGATCCCCTACACAGCCTGTGGCAATTCATGGAGGTTTTGACCCTTTACATTGTCACACAATTGTGGAGTAGTTCACCTCAACCTATGCATTGTCAATAACACTCTGTAATGCAGAAGGATGCCTATGTGTTTTGTGGACACTGGTGCTTTTACATTTTTTTTGTTTTCAAGAGGGAAATATAGTTCTTGGGGCTAAAGGGATCAAAAGGATTGGGGAGGAAATGGAGCACGGGACTGAAGTTAAATGATCAGCCGTGATCATATTGAATGGCAGAACCGGCTGGACGGGCCGAATAGCCTATTCTGGCTCCTAGTTTCTATGTTCCTATGTTAAAGTTACATTTCATTGTTGTGTTTTGTACCTTGTCTATCAGTGTCCAATATCTATCCACGTCAATTCTGCTGCATGTAGAGAAACTCACTGCTGGGCTAATCTCTCAAAACGATCCACATCCGCAAGTGATCTCCTTTCAGCTTTGTGTCAAACTTCTAACCACAGGTTGTACTCCAGGCGGTGATTTACCAAGTTTGAATGTGATGCTGACACTCAGTGCAACAAGTAAAGTGTTTCATTCCCTCAAGCTGGCTTCTGTCTCTGCAGTCAATGGAATCATTCACCCAAAA
The DNA here is from genome assembly GCF_030684315.1 of Stegostoma tigrinum. Classification (NCBI taxonomy): domain Eukaryota; kingdom Metazoa; phylum Chordata; class Chondrichthyes; order Orectolobiformes; family Stegostomatidae; genus Stegostoma; species Stegostoma tigrinum. The sequence continues at coordinate 10,563,019 of NC_081384.1, forward strand.
ATTGCCGAATAATGAACTCACGCTATCCTTGGATCTAATGCACTCTGTAAGAAAGCATTAATATGCAGTGATTAGTTGAATAATCACCGTGGAACATAGGTGGATCTTTGCCCAGGTTCCCACGGGAACCGCAGGTGGCCTTTCAGAGACTTTGGCCCATCCTGCCATTCAGTATGATTGTGGCTGCTCTCCCAGAGTTCCTCACGGGGACTAGGCCAGCCTGTCAAACTTGAACCCGTGGACTCAAGGTTAACTGTTGTGTTTTAAGGGTCTACCATTCTCAATATAAGGTGAAAGTGCAAATTTATACTTGCGTTCAAGCCCACATGATGTGAATGACACCGTGTAGATTCGACAGTCAAGAAGGCACAGCAACGCCTCTTCCTCAGGCTGCTCAGGAAATTTGGCATGTCCATTGGGACCCCCACCAACTTCTCTAGGCGCACCGTTGAAAGCATACTGTCTGGGTGCGTACCAGCCTGGTGTGGCAACTGCTCTGCCCAAGACTGTACGAAACTACAGAAGGTGATGTTCCCAGCCCAGATCATCTCGGAAGCCAACCTTCCCTCCTTGGACTCTATTTACATGGTTCACTGACGTGGAAAGGATGCCAACATCATCAAAGACCCATCGCACCCTGGTAATGGTCTCCTACAACCTCTTCCATCAGGCATAAGATACGGAATGTCCACACCAGTGGGTTCAGTGGCAGCTTCTTCCCAGCCAATATCAGATTGATGAACGGACTGTCTAGCCTCAAATAACGCTGATCTTGCTAACTTTGATCTCACCTAGTGCACACCCCAGTAAGCTGCAAGCCTCTGTCTTAGTCTTTTTGATCTGTACATCCTTTGCTTCCTATGATCTGCCTGAATCGCTCATAAACAAAACTCTTCACTGTATTTTGGTGCACATGATGATAAATCAATCAATCACTCAAAGTATTAATTTAGGGTACTATTCAGACAGCATAAATACAACACGAAACAAAGTAAAAGAGGGCACAGTGTATGCTGAGCTGTTCAGTTTGTACAGTCTCCTGGATGCATCAGCTAAACTCACTTGTTGTTGTTGTTGAAGGTGGGGAATGATTAAACAGGCACTAAGTTACAGGTTCTCCGTGGTCCTGTATTACACAGAGCAGACTGGCTGCTATATGTGCTGAGTATCTGCTTCAGCTTGCTTCTTTCACTGAGGCCTGCATTTAACTGCTTTCTTTTAAAGTAAATAATCATTGCTCAGGATTGCTGTCTGTGTATAAATCACCAGCTATGAAAGTAAATTATCACCTACAGCCAAAGTGATGGGCTGAGTTTCACCAGTCGTTTGGAGACAGGCTGGGAGAATGAAGGCTGACAACATGGCACAGGTTGGCAGTCCTGAGGGCATCCTACCCCCCACCATGCAATTTTGCCAAGGGCATGTTTGCATCTAACTGACCCACTGATAGTCAATTAAGGGCATCTTCCTGCCTCCCGTAAATTTTAACCAACGTATGGAGAGGCCACCACATATGGAGAGGTCACCACAATGTGAACTCCAGTAGCCTCCCTGTGGGCTGGGTGCACGGAAGACTATGCTTGCCTTTCTTTGTCAGGCACTCTTCACCCCCTAGAGGGGGCACCTGGTGACACTGAGTGAGCAGACTGATGACAACAGTATTTCCTGCCCTCAAAAACCCCTCCCAACCCCAATTCCTTCGCTCATTGGAGCCTGTCTAACCAATCCTTACTCCGAGGCCATAGATCCATGTATTTGATTCATTTACGGGATATGAACATTGAACAGCATTTTATTGTCCTTCCCTAATTCTCTTTGAAAGAGAACCAGAACCTTGATCTGCCGCTGACCGTGTGGTGTAGGAGCACCCACCTGGCTGTAATTGAATTGTGAAGCTGTCAGGTCACTAATGTGCCTTTACCCTCCTGGTGCAGTTCCAACGGAAGTCTCCTTAGTTTAAAGGATCACTGAATTGACAGTTTAGTCTGGGAAGGAAGTGTAGTTGGGGCAAAAGCAATATGTCACTGGTGTGTTATTTGCAAGGATAGTTTCAAGAATGAGAAATTTATGAAACTTGGAAAGTTATGAGATTGAAGAATTGGCCAAGTGAGTATACTTGGAGATTTGGTTCAACACAGGAAATCCAGTGCAGAGGAGGAAAGAAGACCTCTAAATTAGGTTTACTGCAAGAAGTAAAGTCTCGAGAGGGAGAGCTGAATGCAAGAGGATAAAAGGTGTTGAGGTTGTACAGGACATTAGTGAGGTCTTTTCTGCAGTACTCTGTGCAATTCTGGTTGTCCTGCTATAGGAAGGATATTATTACATGGGACAGCATTCAGAAAAGATTTGCCAGGAATGGACGGTTAGAAATATTAGAAACAGGCTCAGTTGGCTGAACTAACAAGGCGTAGAGCTGGATGAACACAGCAGGCCAAGCAGCATCAGATGAGCAGGAAACCTAGACCATTTTACCGAAATATGGGAGGGGAAGGGGGGTGTCTGAAATAAATAGGGAGAGAGGGGGAGGCGGGTGGAAGGTGGATGGAGGAGAAGATAGGTGGAGAGGAGACAGACAGGTCGGAGAGGCGGGGATGGAGCCATTAAAGGTGAGTATACATGGGGAGTTAGGTCAGCGCATGGAGAACGGACAGGTCAGTGAGGGCGGGGAATGAGGCTAGTCGGTAGGAGATGGGGGTGGGGCTTGAGGTGGGAGGAGGGGTTAGGTGGGAGGAAGGACACGTTAGGGAGGCGGTGACAAGCTGGGTTGGGATGCGGTAGAGGGACGGGAGATTTTGAAGCCTGCGAAGTCCGTGTTACCATTGGACTGCAGGGTTCCCAAGCAGAATATGAGATTTGTGACACACTGTGACACCCTACAGTGTACATTCAATTCCCACACTGGCTGAAGTTCCCGTGAAGGACTGTCATTCCCATTCTCTCCCCTCACCTGAGGCATAGTGACCCTCCGGTTAAACCATTGCCAGTCGTGTCTCTCTAATGAGAGAGAGCAGCCCTGTGTTCCAGCTGGACTGTGGTGACTTCACCTTTACTTTTTAGATCAGTTGAAAGTGAAGAATTCTGTTGCTTTTGAGCCTTCACTCGCTTTCCGTTATTGAGAAAATTAGTCATTCTGTGTGTTTTAGAAGAGTGCTTTATTACCAAGGGTACTTGTTTATTACTAAGGGTACTTGGTAATGAGCACTCCCGAGCATTCTGCCAAATTCTCCCTCTTTTGTCGACATCAGTTTCCCACTTGTTAAATCAAATGTGCATCGCATTGCTACAATTTCTCATGTTTCATAACTCTGGGAGACTATTCTCTCACACGGGTAATAATGAGGGGTGTGCATTTATTTTAATTGTACAGCCCCAAAACTCTCCATTGTCACCATTGTAAATGTTAAGATGATAACAGTTCATTAAACTATTAAAGTCTAGCCAGGATAAATCCCTTAAGTCCTGTAACTAGTCCTAGTCTCCCATTACATTATTAATAACGGGGAAAAGCTGTCACAGCTTGCTGTGCTGTCAAGCAGTTAGGTAAGGATGCCTGGGATCAGCTACACACATACCCAATCTGTACTGAGCCATAGTCTCCTACATCTTCCTTGTGATGACACTGAACACACTAATTGTTGAATGGTCTCCTTTATCTCTTATTTTTTATCAGATTTCAATTATATAACTTTGCAACACCCTCCCCTCTTGCTCCAGCCATTGACAAATTTTCTAGAAAGAGCTGTGGTTGAAGCCAGTCTCATTTTTTTTATCAGTTTATGTCCTGCTCTTCGCCTCAGACCATTTTTCAATACTTTATGGGGATATGGGCACTGCTGATGAGGCCACCGTTTGTTGCCATTTTTGTATTTGCTCTCAAACTGAGTATCATCTTTTATCCATTTCATAGGGCAGGTAGGACTCAGCCACATTGCTGTGGGTCTGGAGTCACATATAGACCAGAGTAGATAAAGGTGGAAGATTTGTGTTTGCCCTGTTACCAGTATCTTCCCTTTTTGAATCTGAACTGATGCTTCTATTTATCAGACACAAACACATTCCTTTTACCTTCTCAATTCTTCTCATTTCTTCTCATTTCTTCTTTGCAGGCTTCAGTTTCAGAATCTCTAGCTGCCTTCTGCATTCCTTTTGTTTCTTCCTTGTGTAGCCTCTCTATCTCCGATTTCTAAGCACGTACAAACATTTTAAGTACTGATGTTTGTCTCTGCTCGAATTATGTTTGAACAGACTGTCAGCCTCTGAGTAAATATTCTACTCGTTCAAATGCCAATGCAGTCTGATTCTTTTGGAGATTTTGGTTGCAATATTTTTCTTGGCTGAGGCTTATATTGTGTGTTTATTTACCTGTTCATTGTCTAGGTAATTTATCGATGTCCCAGCCAGCAGCGCCCAAATCCCACAAATGAACTTAAACTATCTTGTTGCTTGTGAGCCACATCCCTGGGAGAACAGTTACTCTATTAGGCCATGTCTTGAGTTACAAGCCACCAGACTGACTAAATAGTAAATGGAAAAGTAGCAATAATAATCTGTAGATTTACAGTACACTCCATTGCAATAAAGACTGTTTTCGAGGTCCCTTAAATATTATTGCTCAAACTCCTTTACTGTCCCAGTAAATGCCATCTACAAAATAGCTTCTAATTATAGATCCACTTTTTTGCATTCTTTACTAAACATATTTTCATTTTCTTGCTTAATTCTGTAGTAAAATCTTCTAGAAGCTTGGAATACCTAGGACAAAAGTGAAAAACGCGGCAGAGGAGAAGTGTTTAAACAGATATGTTTCCTATTGAATCAGCAACATTTTAATAACCTTATTTCATTCATATTGGTTTAAGTGAGGAATTACTGCAGTTGCAGTCCTGACTCTGCTAAGATCAAAATGAATAAATATTGCTAGTAAATATTGATTAGGGATGTGTAGAAATTGCCTTTCCCAGTGACAGTCGCAACCCTATGAAAAGAATAAAACAAAATATTGGCTGTGCTGAACTTCAGTGCGAAGTGAACTTGACTGCAAAGATCCCAAATATAAACTCATGGTTCACTTTTATAATTTATTCAATGAATCACCTGATTGAGGATCACCTGAATAGTATCTCTCTTGATCAGGGCTATTGCAGGCTTCAGCGAGACATTGACAGTATGCAGAGGTGGGCTGAGAAATGGCAGATGGAGTTCAACCTGGATAAATGCGAGGTGATGCATTTTGTAAGGTCAAACTTAAATGCTGAATATTGGATTAAAGGCAGATTCTCGGCAGTGTATAGGAACAGCGGGATCTTGGTGTTCAAGTGCATAGTTCCCTCAAAGTTGCCACACAAGCGGATAAGGGTGTTAAGAAATCAGATGGTGTTTTGGCTTTCATTAACAGGGGGATCGAGTTTAAGAGCCGCGAGGTTATGCTGCAGCTCTACAAAACCCTGGTGAGACCACACTGGAATATTGTGTCCAGTTCCGGTTGCCCTATTATAGGAAAGATGTAGAGGCTTTGGAGAGGGTGCAAAGGAAGTTTACCAGGTTGAGGAGGTTGACTGAGCTCGGACTTTTCTCTCTGGAGAGAAGGAGGAAGAGAGGTGACCTGATCGAGGTGTACAAGGTAATGAGAGGCATGGATAGAGTCGATAGCAGAGACCTTTCCCCAGGGCAGGATTGACTGCCACGAGGCATAGTTTTAAGGTGTTAGGAGGAAGGTATGGAGGAGAAGTCAGAGGGAGGTTCTTCATCCAGAGAGTTGTGAGTGCATGGAATACTTTGCCAGTGGTAGTGGTGGAAGCAGAGCCATTAGTGACAGTTAAGCGACTGCTGGACATGCACATGGACAGCAGTGAATTGAGGGGAATGTAAGTTAGGTTCGGTTATTTTTGGATTGGGATTATTCCACGGCACAACATCGTAGGCCGAAGGGCCTGTACTGTGCTATACTTTTCTATGTTCTATAATTCAGGATTGTTAACATCAACAGTTTAACATCATTTTAAGAACTGTTCATAAGTGAAGCCCACAAAACAAGAAGGTGAGTCTGTAATCAAAGACAGTGCAAGCTAGGAGAAACTTGACCTATAACATGGACAATTCAGTAATGAGTAAGTTACTGAAATCTTGCACAAAGAGTGGATGAATACCTCACTATTTCTCCAACGCTGGGAACTGAGAGACTCTGCAATCAGGGTAAAGTCTTTTACCTTTTTAGTTTTGTGTTATTTGTCTGACAGGCACAATTGATAAGTAGATACGTTTTGGGAAAAAGTTGTGGCATGTGGTTTCTCTCCATTAGGCTTGGAGTTTGTAATTACAGAGTACCTTCTAGGCCAGAACCCGACAGGCCTATACCAGTGTTTATGGTCTGGAAAAAATTCTCCCAACTTTGTCAAGTTCTATCAACATTTTCTTCTGTTACTGTCTCCATTTTGTCTTTACTTAGCATGGATGTGGAAGCATGTCCTGTTCATTTACTCTATAAAATCCTTCATGACGAGATCTATATTGTTATGTATGTCCCTCAGTCGCTTCAATCCTCCCCTCGACATTACAGGCAAGATGTTACCTCACTAAAGAGTATTGACTAACATCGTTAAAAATCATCCCCACTTCACGGGGTTGTTGTTTGCATCTTCCCCATGCCTGTTTTTCTCTTGTCATAACATGGGGCCCAGAACAGTTTGCAGTACCTCCAAGTGTGGTCTAATGAACAGCCAAGGTTCTGGATGAAGTTAACGTAGCTTGTCTGCTCTTCAATTCTGTCATTGCAGTAATAAAGCTCAATTTTCGTACTTTTATAGCCTTAATGACATGGGTTGCTACTTTTAACGAGCTTTGCACTTGCACCAACAGATCTCTTTTAGATACTTAAAATTCCAAAGATTTGCCTTCTTATTCTTCCCACCAATAAGTGTACCCTCACAATTCCTGCACTGAACTTAAATTGACTTTATATTGATGACCAAGTTGAAATACAATTCATTCCTTGTCTCAAGAAACTTTGTCTTAATTTACCAAAGCATGTTAGAACAAGCACACATTAAGAGGATAGTGTGCATAAGAATTATGATTAATGGTGCTGTCATTTACAAGTGGGTATTAATTAATGTAAGTGTTCATTTGAAAGACTGTGAGTAATGGTTTGTGCCAGTAAATGTTACTGTATAAATAAAGTTCAATGATAACGTGTTCAATGTAAATATAACCAGACTTAGTCACAATAGTGGAGTGAGAGAGTAAATGTGGTGTTAGGGATCAGTGGGTTCCCCTTGGGTCCATTTCCCACACTGTGCTGAGGTAAAGACCTAATTGGTGAGGATCCTGTTCTCCCTAATGAAATATGGTCAATTTCACACATCCCACTGCATTCCGTTCTCCTCAGGAAATCTCTCAGGATTAGGGATGACTTATTTCCACGATGACTGTGTGTGTTCTGAAGTCCGATGCGTGATCTGTAGACCTGTCAGATGCAGGGGGTGTGGGCTGGAAGGCTGGAGAGATTGTTTGGGCGTTTCTTGCGCACCATTAGTTGCCTCAACTTCACCTCGGCTCGCACCCAATGACATTTCCCAATGCGTATGATGCTTTGAGTGAGCTACCTTCATCTTGTTCATCGGAAAGCCAGGGTCTCTGAGTTGGCAGGCATGTGTGATCTCTTTGGAAATGTTTTGAATCTATCTCTAAATCATTTCCCCTCACCTCCTGGGAGATCTTCTTCCAGGATCCTGGTGTTCTTCAGTTAGTGATAGCTCTTCTGTGTTCCTTGGGTATCCAGTGGCCATTGTTAGAAAGGCCATGCATGTAGTCATTTAATGAAAGTGGTCTCAGTTACACTGCGATCATAGTCAAATAACTATTAATGCTCAGTGATCTTCTCTCAGATACAGAGATGAGACAGTTGCAGAAGACACTGGAAGGGATTTAGTCAACACCTCCAGTGAAGTAGAAGTGAGTGGGGGAGAGAATAGGAAAAAAACCAAAATGAGAAGCAATTAGACACTGACAAAATGCCACGGCCATCTTTGTGTGAGATTTCGGGTCAGATATGCCCAAGTTATCACCAGCTCCAGGTGGATATCCCCAATCATTAAGCTCCCAGGGAGGAGGGATGAAAGGACTCCCCTCCTTTATTCAACTGCCGCCTCATTTGTTCACAACAGGGTTAATTAAACAGGGATAATGGGAACTGCAGATGCTGGAGAATCCAAGATAGTAAAGTGTGAAGCTGGATGAAGACAGCAGGCCAGGCAGCATCTCAGGAGCACAAAAGCTGACGTTTCGGCCCTAGACTCTTCTTCAGAGAGGGGGATGGGGAGAGGGTTCTGGAATAAACAGGGAGAGAGGGGGAGGTGGGCCGAAGATGGAGAGGAGAGTATAGGTGGGGAGGTAGGGAGGGGATAGGTCAGTCCAGGGAAGACTGACAGGTCAAGGAAGTGGGATGAGGTTAGTAGGTAGGAAATGGAGGTGCGGCTTGGGGTGGGAGGAAGGGATGGGTGAGAGGAAGAACAGGTTAGGGAGGCAGAGACAGGCTGGGCTGGTTTCGGGATGCAGTGGGGGGAGGGGATGAGCTGGGCTGGTTTTGGGATGTGGTGGGGGAAGGGGAGATTTTGAAGCTGGTGAAGTCCACATTGATACCCTTGGGCTGCAGGGTTCCCAAGCGGAATATGTGTTGCTGTTCCTGCAACCTTTGGGTGGCATCATTGTGGCACTGCAGGAGGCCCATGATGAACATGTCATCTAGAGAATGGGAGGGGGAGTTGAAATGGTTTGCGACTGGAAGGTGCAGTTGTTTATTGCGAACCGAGCGGAGGTGTTCTTCAAAGCGGTCCCCAAGCCTCCGCTGGTTTCCCCAATGTAGAGGAAGCCACACCGGGTACAATGGATACAGTATACCACGTTGGCAGATGTGCAGGTGAACCTCTGCTTAATATGGAAAGTCATCTTGGGGCCTGGGATAGGGGTGAGGGAGGAGGTGTGGGGGCAAGTGTAGCACATCCTGCAGTTGCAGGGGAAGGTGCCGGGTGTGTTGGGGTTGGAGGGCAGTGTGGAGCGAACAAGGGATTCACGGAGAGAGTGGTCTCTCCGGAAAGCAGACAAGGGTGGGGATGGAAAAATATCTTGGGTGGTGGGGTCAGATTGTAGATGGCGGAAGTGGATTAAACAGGAATCACTTCCCTTGTGACTTTCTCCCAGACCCGAATGAATTTGTCTTAAAAGCAGCCAGTTCAACCAGGATGTCTTGAATTAACAAGAGAGTGAGTTTATTCATCAGTAAACACGAGGAAAAATAAAAACGCCATACATGGACAGAGGTCAAAGATAGTGGAACATTGATAGTCGAACAGTTGAGTCTGGGATTCTTGGCTTTTGCAGCTCAGTTAAGATCTTTTTGCTCACTTTTTACATGGCTGGTTTGCAGCACACAGAGTGAGAGAGTCCTTCTTTGGCCCTCATTCCTTCTGACAGATGAGCTGGTTAGTTGGCTTCTCGCGCTCAGAGTGAGAGATTTCTTTTACCTGAAATATGTGTGACAAGTGGGTGATCCTTTAGCTGTAACCTTCAAAGCAGATGGCACTCAAACACAGTTTATAACACACAAACCCTGGTCTACAACCACACGGACCAGGGTATAGTCAGTTTGCATGCCTCTTAGTTTGTTTTACACGGCATGGAACATAGAACAGAACAGCACAGTGCAGGCCCTTTGGCCCATGATGTTGTGCCACTCTATTATCTTCAGATCAATCTACCCTGCATACCCTACATTTTACTATTCTCCATGTGCCTATCCAAGAGTCGCTTAAAAGTCTCTAAAGTATCTGACTCCACTACCATTACTGGCAGTACATTCCACACACCCACCACTCTGTGTAAGGAACCTACCTCTGACATCTCCCCTATACCTTCCTCCAATCACCTTAAAATTATGCCCATTCGTAATAGTCATTTCTGCCCTGGGAAAAAGTATCTGGCTATCTACTCTATCTATGCCTCTTATCATCTTGTACACCCCTATCAAATTGCCTCTCGTCCTTCTTCGCTCCAATGATAAAAGCCCTACCTCCCTAAACCTTTCCTCGTAAGATCTGCCCTCTAGACCATGTAGCATCCTGGTAAATCTCCTCTGCATGCTCTCTAAAGCTTCCACATCGTTCCTATAATGGGGCAACCAGAACAGATCACGATATTCCAAGTGTGGTCTAACTCGGGCGATATAGAACTGCAGCTTAACCTCACAGCTCTTAAACTCAATTCCCCTGTCTACCAAAGTCAACACACCAAACACCTTTTTTAAAACCCTATCAATTTATTTGGGAAAAGTTTTTTTTAAAAATGCTAAAACAAATCTCTGCAAGATGTAGCTTTCTGCTGAGAGCAGGGGGAATAGCCAACCATCTCATCTCTTCCTGTTACATCTCTGTCTCCGGGTTTGATGTTCCTGACACTCTATGCTGTGACATTCCATGGCTCCACACAGGGTTTTGCCAGACAGCATTGAACTTGCATCTGAAGTTTCTTTTTGTCTGTGGCAGGCCTCTTTTAAGAAAATACGTTTTAGAATTAAAAGTTTAAAAACTGTTTACTGTACTTCAAGGTTTGGATCCACCTTCATGACAGCTCATTTTTTAAAATGCTCATTTTGATTGTCAATAGCAATATTGCATTATACAACATCCTCAATTGTCTTCAAATCTTTTTAATTTCAACCTGCCTACCACTCTATTACTCCATACTAGTTTAATGAGCTTGTTCATCAGGCTGGGTCAGAAGTCAATGTACCATGACTGTGCACCTCCGTTTATTCTATACAGAGGTGAATTATTTTGCCTCGTCATCTTTCCCCACACACTATAACCTGTGGTGACCGGTGCCGGACAATACTTGACAGGATCCATATGAAACACAGGTGATGATATGACTAAGGGTTTGTGCTTACCATGCTCGGGTTGCAGACAAATGGGCAATTGTAGTTGAAGTTTTGCCCCTTTTGAAAGTTGGGATCACTAGCCAGTGGAGCTTTCTGTGCACCGCCCTTCAAGTAGGAGCAAGATGACTAAGCCCTCATTCTTTAAGGTTTCTGAGCCTTGGCCGTGACCAGCCTCCACCAAAGCTCATTAAGAACAGGAACTGCTAGAGCAACTCAGCAGGTCTGGCAGCGTATGTGGAGAAAAAGCAGAGTGACCCTTCTTCAAAACCTAAGCACATGGGACTTCTGAAAGAAATGGCATGCAGTCTAGGACCAGTCAGCATAATCTCAGAATGAAGGGGCGCCAGTTTAACACTGAAGTAAGGAGGAATTCCTTCTCAGTGGGTTGTGACTCTTTGGATCTCCTTGCTGCAGAGGGCTGTTTGGGGGGGCAGAGTCTTTATGTATATTGAAGGTTGACATAGCTTCTAGATCAGGAGGGGAATTGAGGGTTATGTGGAAAACACAGGAACATGGATGTCAGGAATGTTTGAATTTGATTTTTTTGTTGAAAACTAAAATACATTGGAAAGCTTTGTTTACGAACGGTACAGGCAGATTACAGCAAGCAAAGGATGTACAGATCAAAAGGACTTGGAGGCATACAGGTTATGTTGCAGATTATGTTATTTGAGGCTAGAGTCCATTCAACAGTCTGATAATGGACAGGGGGAAAAAAAGCAGTTCCTGAACCTGCTTGTGCGTGTGTTCAGGCTTCTGCATCTTCTGACTGATGGAAGAGGTTGTAGGAGATTATTACCAGGATACAATGAGTTCTTGATGTTGCTGGCTGCCTTCTCTGCAGCAGCAGACCATGTAAGTAGAGTCCTCGGATGGAGGGTCAGCTTCTGTGATGGTCTACGCTGTGCACACCACCTTCTGTAGTTTCTATAGAATGTTGGATGAACCATGATCCTATTCAGTGGTATAGCAGACTTGAGGTGCTAAATAGCTTATTTTGTGGCCATTTCCTGTTTCTTATGGGCTTGTGGTCTTTTCAGCTTGTAACATCTGGAGAATGCATCAGGGAGCTGTGGCCTGCTGTTTTGTTTAATTCAAATGCAGGTACACATTCCTTTTGTTTGCAGAGGATGTGATGAAAACATGTAGGTTAACATACATAAGTGAGCCAGGTTATGATTCTGATGAATAATCTTAAATCAGTTGTTAGTGTAATTCTTAGCACACTCTGAATTATCCGTGAAGTGTTGCCCAATAATTAGAATCACACTTAGCATGAGAAATTATGTTCTCTGCTCTCTAAGCACGGTTTGGTTGAGTGTCGCCACTATGTTGTCTGTTAAGAAAAGCCCAAGTGATGCGCTGTTTGATGTAATCTTCCAGTCATTGGGACACAAGGCCTACCTTGCTAGCAACATACCACAATGCAATTCCTAGAGCACATTATTCACTTGTATGACAGACATAATCCCCTTTTAGCTGACAGCAGCATCCTGGGAATGGAAAGTACACCTCCCATTGCTGCTACCATACTCTTACCAGACCGTAGGGCTGCTCCGTGTGTGTGTGTGTGTGTGTGTGTGTGTGTCTCTCTATATCAATGATGGGATGAGGTTGAGAAGGAGAGTCCTCTATGGTAACCTCAGACATTGCAGGAACTGAACCCATGCTGTTAGCATCACTCTTCACTGCCAGCCAGCCTTCTAGCCAACTGAACTAACTCATTGAAATGTCTCTCTGTGGGAATAAAATACAAACTCCTAATTTGGAAAACGGAAGCTCAACCTCAATGGATTCCCCTTCTCTTTATAACAGAGATTCTTAAGCTCATGCATATTCTCAACAAAACAAAATGACATACAGTCATTAAGACATGGCAACTCACACACAACAATGTGATAATGTCCATATAATCGAAATTTTAGTACGTGCCTTGTGAGTTAGATATTGACCAGGAGTACATATCCTGACTCTTCACTTCTTAGCAAAGTTGCTCTGTGATTTTTAACGTCTACCAGAGACAGCACACAGCCCTTCCTCCCTCTGTAAAGACCTCAGTGGATGTCTCTCCTACTGCAACTCCTCTCCACCTATCTTCTCCTGTATCCATCTTCTATCTGCCTCCCCCATTTCTCCCTATTTATTTCAGACCCCCCTTCTCTTCCCCCATTTCTGAAGAAGGGTCTAGGCCTGAAACATCAGCTTTCCTGCTCCTCTGATGCTGCTTGGCCTGCTGTGTTCATCCAGTTCTACACCTTGTTATCTTAGCCTCTAGCTTTGCAGTGTTATCCAAAAGATACCTTTGACAATAATCCCTCAATTCCATATTTCTTCTTTAAAATAATTTTGCTATTTGTTGTCAATTTCTGTACAGCTGAGCTTTCTAATCTTGATCTAAAGCATTACATGAATCCTAATAGCTTTAACAGGGAAGTTCCTGCTGAGCTAGGCACACATCGTGCCACTGTTTCCATGAACATAGGTCACTTTGTCGCAAATGACGTGGTTTACCACCTAGAGTCACAGTGTCACTGTTTGCTATGTGGATATCAATGCATCTCTTGCTCAGGTAAAAAATTCTGTTTCACTGCAGCAATGAACACCCTCAATCTTCGGGAGGGCAGTGCGCTCTGGTTTCGGAGGCCTTATTGATAGCCTCTAAACATGGCTTTGCGTCACAATCTGGCAAGCATTGTGAGCATGCTGGGGACAGCTGGTCACCTGCCTGACCGTTCCTAAAATGGGGCTTGAACACACATTCACTGGCACAGGGGACAAGAGTGCTACCAATTAAACCACAGCTGACACTACGAATGAATGGTGCCCGAATTATCTAGAAATCCTCCCAAGAGAATCATTATCAGCGTTCTATTAAATGCCTGAAGCATTTCTTTAGCATCATGTTCTTGCTGCAATGTGGAACCAATTTAGTTCCACAGAACAGGCGATTACATAGGTGTGTTTTTATTCCTGGCAAATTATTTTTGCATTGTGTATTTGTGGAATCTTATCTTGTAATTAATGAATGCCTGGTCAGAGAAAAACAATGCTGCTTTGATGCAGGTTTGACTTCTGCATGTAAGATGAAGACAGCCATCTCCTGTGATCCACCTCAGTGAAAGAAGGAGGTAGCAACCGCAACAAATTTTTGTGATGGGACTAATTCTTTTTATGTCAGGGATTGTGACAGACATGACATTTCGTGGTAATATACGTGATGTGAACAGTTTGCAGTCAGCATATGGAGCAACTGTTAGGCTTTTGTTTAGTGGTTATAAGACAGGGCTGTAGACAATTAAATGTAGTGTGCTCTGCAAAGAGAGCAGTACATTTATGTATCAGCACTTCTATGAGCACGGCACATCTTAGAAAGTTTCACAGCCAGTCAAGTGTAGCAACGTAGGAAATCCAAGTGAGTACACTTCAAGGATAGTAGGAACTGCAGATGCTGGAGAATCTGAGATAACAAGGTTTAGCGCTGGATGAACGCAGCAGGCCAAGCAGCATCAGAGGAGCAGGAAGGCTGACGTTTCAGGCCTAGACCCTTCTTCAGAAATGCCTGGGTCTAGGCCCAAAACGCCAGCCATCCTGCTCCTCCGATGCTGCTTTGCCTGCTGTGTTCATCCAGCCCTAAACCTTGTAAGTTGAGTACACTCCAAAGATACTTCATCAGCTGTAAAGTGCTTTGAAATGTCTTCAGGACATGAAAGCACTATAGGAATGCAATTCTTTCTTTGCACACTGTTAGCTAGCCACACACACAAGGTTGCATAAGAGGAGCAGTAGATTCTTGTCCTAAAAGGTTTTACTACTAAAGAGCCAGCACAGGAATGATGGACCAAATAGTCTCCTTTTGTGCTGTAACCTCCATATTATGCAAAAATCCAAATTCAAATCCTGCCACATTAATAGAAATAAATAAAAACCGAAAGAACTGCGGATGCTGTAAATCAGGGAGTAAAAAGACCAAAGTTCCTGGAAAAGCTCAGCAGGTCTGCCAGCATCTGTGAAGGAGAAAACAGAGTTAACGTTTTGGGCGCAGTGATCCTTCCTCGGAACATTCCCTTCCTTCTTGAGGAAGGGTCACCGGACCTGAAACATTAACTCAGTTTTCTCCTTCACAGATACTGACAAATGTGCTGAGCTTTTCCAGCAACTTTGTTTTTAATAGAATTAAATGTCTCCTTTTTGTACATCAGCTCCACTAGTGGAGTCCAACATTAATTAGGCTGCAATTCTAGCAAAAAATAGTCAAAGAGGCTGCCAAATTAGAACACAGAACATAGAACATTACAGCACAGTACAGGCCCTTCGGCCCTCGATGTCGTGCCGACCTGTCATACCGATCTCAAGCCCATCTAACCTACACTATTCCATGTACGTCCATATGCTTGTCCAATGACGACTTAAATGTACCTACACAATACTCCAAGTTCGGCTGCACCAGAGTTTTGTACAGCTTCACCATAACCTCTTGGTTCTGGAACTCGATCCCTCTATTAATAAAAGCTAAAACATTGTATGCCTTCTTAACAGCCCTGTCAACCTGGGTGGCAACTTTCAAGGATCTGTGTACATGGACACCGAGATCTCTCTGCTCATCTACACTGCTAAGAATCTTACCATTAGCCCTGTACTTTGCCTTCTGGTTACTCCTACCAAAGTGCATCACTTCACACTTGTCTGCATTAAACTCCATTTGCCACCTCTCATCCCAGCTCTGCAGCTTATCTATGTCTCTTTGCAACCTACTGCATCCTTTGTCACTATCCACAACTCCACCGACCTTAGTGTCGTCTGCAAATTTACTAACCCATCCTTCTATGCCCTCATCCAGGTCATTTATAAAAATGACAAACAGCAGTGGACCCAACACCGACCCTTGCGGTACACCACTAGTAACTGGTCTCCAGGATGAACATTTCCCATCAACTACCACCCTCTGTCTTCTTTCAGCAAGCGAATTTCCGACCCAAACTGCTCTATCTGCCACAATTCCATTCCTCCGCATTTTGTACAATAGCCTATTGTGGGGAACTTTATTGAACGCCTTGCTGAAATCCATATACACCACATCAACCGGTTTACTCTCATCTACCTGTTTGGTCACCTTCTCAAAGAACTCAATAAGGTTTGTGAGGCACGACCTTCCCTTCACAAAACCGTGCTGACTAATCAATTTATTCTTTTCTAGATGATTATAAATCCTATCCCTTATAACCTTTTCCAACACTTTACCAACAACTGAGGTAAGGCTCACTGGTCTATAATTATCAGGGTTGTCTCTACTCGCCGCCTTGAACTTCATCTAGTGATGGGTGATAAATGATACTCTGGCTTTAGATTCAGATGGCTGTAGGTTTAAAAACCCTATACCGCTATTTCTTAATGAGTTAACCCTTTCATACAGCAGTGGGACCTGCTCAGTCTAAAGTAGTGTTGAATCCAATTTCAGATCTTGCACTGATTTTTTGATAAAATGACTGCATTCATGGCATGCAAAGCAGATAAAACAGTATTGTATTTGTTTACTTCTCTGAATATCACACGGTGACTCACAACATTTCACAGCCTATTAAGCACTTAGTGCATCACAATCCTTATCAACTGGCACAGAAAAACTTGCCAACATCAATTAAGACAACTGGCTAGGTATTTTGTTGTTGATGCAGGATGAGCATTGCCCAAAAATCCTTTCTCCTTCTTCAAATAATATTTTTATATGTTTTAAACCAAACAGAGCCAGCTAGATGTCAGTTTAAACTTGTCGCCAGATAGACAGCCCCTCTGATAATGCAGCACTCCCTCAACGCTATACTGTCAACCTAGAGCAGCTGCCCAGTGCTAGAGTAGGGTTTTTAAACCTACAGCCATCTGAATCTAAAGCCAGAATATTACTTATCACCCATCACTAGAATAAGCCTAATTTAACGCTCAAGTCAGACTCCTTTGTTCAAAAACAAAACACTGCACATTCTGAAAATCTGAAATGAGAAAAATCAAAAATGAAACTGGAAATGACTAGCAGCTGAGACAGATTCTGTGGAATGAAAGTTATAGTTTGAGTTCAATTATCAAGTGAAGCTTCCACTGGGAAAAGGTTATCTTTATACAAAGAAATGCAAATTTGGAATTGCTTCTCCATTCAGCCTCAGCACATCCCTGCAGAAATTCCCCAGGGTAGTGTCCAAGACCCAACTATCTTCAACCGTTTTATTGATGACTTTACACCCCCCCCCCGCCCCCACCATAAGGTTAGAAGTGGGAACGTTTGCTGATTCGGCACAGTTTATGTGTCCTCAGAGACTGAAGCAGTCCAGAACATACGAATCTGTTTACAAGTGTAATAGGAAGCTACAAGCCAAGCAAACTGTCTAATGGTATGGGGCGTAAGAAGCAGTCTAACAGTCCTGAACTTAATGTCTCAGAGGATGGCGTGCCGAACAGGTTAATAAGGAGGGACAGGCCACCTTCCAGTGAAAGAACTTCTCAGACACCACCAGGTAGGACTACATAGCATTATAGAATCATAGAATCCTACAGTGTAGAAGCAGGCCAACAGTGTAGAAGCAGGCCATTCAGCCCATCAAGCCTGCACCAACCATCCGAAGTTCATCGCATCCAGATTCCCCAACCCCTCTTATTCCTGTAATCCTGTATTTCACATGGCTAATCCACCTAGCCTGCATATCTCTGGCGACGGGGGGCAAATTAGCATGACCAGTCTACCCTAACTGCACGTCTTTAGACTATGGGAGGAAATTGCAGCACCCAGAGGAAACCCATACAGACATGCAGGCAGTGCAAACTCCGCTGTGAGGCAGCAGTGCTAACTACTGAGCCACCCTGCTGCTCTTCGGGGGGGGGGGGGGGGGGGAGGGAGGTGGGGAGGGCGGGGGGGGTGGGAGGTGGGGAGGTGGGCGGGGGGGTGGGAGGTGGGGGGAAGTCTTAAGGGAGAAGAAATGGCCTTTGGTGGAATTTAGAACATAGAACATAGAACATAGAACAGTACAGCACAGAACAGGCCCTTCAGCCCACAATGTTGTGCCGACCATTGATCCTCATGGATGCACCCTCAAATTTCTGTGACCATATGCATGTCCAGCAGTCTCTTAAATGACCCCAATGACCTTGCTTCCACAACTGCTGCTGGCAACGCATTCCATGCTCTCACAACTCTCTGCGTAAAGAACCTGCCTCTGACATCCCCTCTATACTTTCCACCAACCAGCTTAAAACTATGACCCCTCGTGCTAGCCATTTCTGCCCTGGGAAATAGTCTCTGGCTATCGACTCTATCTATGCCTCTCATTATCTTGTATACCTCAATTAGGTCACCTCTCCTCCTCCTTTTCTCCAATGAAAAGAGACCGAGCTCAGTCAACCTCTCTTCATAAGATAAGCCCTCCAGTCCAGGCAGCATCCTGGTAAACCTCCTCTGAACCCTCTCCAAATTTGGTATGATGCCATCTGTACTGCCCTCAGAACTGATTTTCTTTGTGAGCTTAATTGCATGCCATTCATACCCTGACCGTTTGCCTTCATGTTTCATGTTGGACCCAGTAAAATCTGGTAATTTTGACATTGGCATGCAGTGCTGCTCTGGAAATCTGACGTTGGCACATGGCGCCTTTATGGTGTGATGCATACAAGTACATTTCTGTACTCAGTCAGCACTGATGTAGCGATCACCCTCACTTGCATGCCTCATGTTGAAGAGAATATCCTGAAGGAAGTGTTGAGCATGTGCACAATATTGATGCATGACCATTCCTTTTAGAAATGTACTTGATAAAAAAAGTGTTTAGGATTAATTAAAATATCTTGTAAATTACAAGGATCCATTCAAATAATATTAGATTAATGTTTCTCATTAAAAATATACACTGATGGCAGCTGACCTTGTATAATTTATTTTGTCAGAAATCAGGTAATAAAGCAAAAAATGTGAGAATGGTCTTGAGGATTAATGTGTTAAATTTTCAGGACATCTTGTGTAAGGTTGGCTTGTAGTACTTTGCAATTAAAAAATTGAAGGGTGATGTGATTGAGTGTTTAGAATGTTCCAAGATAAATATGGGAAAATCTATTTCCTTTAGTTGGGGAGTTCAGAGCAAGAAGGATAAATGCGAGGTGATGCATTTTGGAAGGTCGAATTTGAAAGCTGAGTACAGGATTAAGGATAGGATTCTTGGCAGCATGGAGGAACAGAGGGATCTTGGTGTGCAGATACATAGATCCCTTAAAATGGCCACCCAAGTGGGCAGGGTTGTTAAGAAAGCATATGGTGTTTTGGCTTTCATTAACAGGGGGATTGAGTTTAAGAGTCGTGAGATCTTGTTGCAGCTCTATAAAACTTTGGTTAGACCGCACTTGGAATACTGCGTCCAGTTCTGGGCGCCCTATTGTAGGAAAGATGTGCATGCTTTGGAGAGGGTTCAGAGGAGGTTTAGCAGGATGCTGCCTGGACTGGAGGGCTTATCTTATGAAGAGAGGTTGACTGAGCTCGGTCTCTTTTCATTGGAGAAAAGGAGGAGGAGAGGGGACCTAATTGAGGTATACAAGATAATGAGAGGCATAGATAGAGTTGATAGCCAGAGACTATTTCCCAGGGCAGAAGTGGCTAGCACGAGGGGTCATAGTTTTAAGCTGGTTGGTGGAAAGTATAGAGGGGATGTCAGAGGCAGGTTCTTTACGCAGAGAGTTGTGAGAGCATGGAATGCGTTGCCAGCAGCAGTTGTGGAAGCAAGGTCGTTGGGGTCATTTAAGAGACTGCTGGACATGCATATGGTCACAGAAATTTGAGGGTGCATATATGAGGATCAATGGTCGGCACAACATTGTGGGCTGAAGGGCCTGTTCTGTGCTGTACTGTTCTATGTTCTATGTTCTATATCCAAATGCAGCAAGAGCTGGCCGATAGCCAAGTTTGTAAGCGGCAGGTAACGTTCATGCAATACAACTGCAAGGCGTTGAACCTCAAAAAAGAGAGCATTTTCCCATCCCCTCTTGACATTTGATGTCATCACAATTGCTGAATTCCCCCACTGTCAACATCTTGGGAGTTACCATTGACCAGAAACTTCACTGGACTAGCTATATAAATACAGTGGCTACAAAAGCAGGTTACAGACCAGAAATCTCGTGG
Source organism: Stegostoma tigrinum (assembly GCF_030684315.1). Taxonomy (NCBI): domain Eukaryota; kingdom Metazoa; phylum Chordata; class Chondrichthyes; order Orectolobiformes; family Stegostomatidae; genus Stegostoma; species Stegostoma tigrinum. Next base: position 10,583,097 of record NC_081384.1, read on the forward strand.
CAAGTGACTCATTCAAAGTCTTTCCACCATCTACATGGCACAAGTCGGGAGAATGTTGGAATACTCCCCACTCACCTGCATGGGCAGCTCCAACAACGTTTGAAACCTGACACCGTGCAGGATAAAGCAGCTCACTTGATTGAGAGATAATGGGAACTGCAGATGCTGGAGATTCCAAGATGATGAAATGTGAGGCTGGATGAACACAGCAGGCCAAGCAGCATCTCAGGAGCACAAAAGCTGACGTTTCGGGCCTAGACCCTTCATCAGAGAGGGGGATGGGGGGAGGGAACTGGAATAAATAGGGAGAGAGGGGGAGGCGGGCCGAAGATGGAGAGCAAAGAAGATAGGTGGAGAGGGTGTAGGTGGGGAGGTAGGGAGGGGATAGGTCAGTCCAGGGAAGACGGACAGGTCAAGGAGGTGGGATGAGGTTAGTAGGTAGCTGGGGGTGCGGCTGGGGGTGGGAGGAAGGGATGGGTGAGAGGAAGAACCGGTTAGGGAGGCAGAGACAGGTTGGACTGGTTTTGGGATGCAGTGGGTGGGGGGGAAGAGCTGGGCTGGTTGTGTGGTGCAGTGGGGGGAGGGGGTGAACTGGGCTGGTTTAGGGATGCAGTGGGGGAAGGGGAGATTTTGAAACTGGTGAAGTCCACATTGATACCATATGGATGCTGCTTGGCCTGCTGTGTTCATCCAGCCTCACATTTCATCACTTGATTGACACTACATTCAACATTCACTCCCTTCATCATTGATGCACAGCTTCTTCCCCATTGTTATCAGACTTTTAAATGGACCCCTTTTTAATGTTAATACTGATCTCTCTCTGCACATCCTCTACAGCTATAACACTGTATCCTGCACTCTGTTCTGTTACTCTGATGCACTTGTTTCATACGATCTGCCTGTAAAGCATGTAAAACAACACTTTTCACTGTACCTCAGTATACACAACAGTAATAAATCAAATCAAATCAGTGGCAGCAGTATGTACTGTTGCCAAGGACTGTCAGACACCGTTTTCAAATCCACAACTTCTACCATTTAGAAAGGGAAAGCCCACAGGTACATAGCAGCAGCACCTGCAAAGTTCCCTTTAAGTTGCACACCTTCCTGATTTGGAACAATAGTCCTGTTCCTTCATTGCCACTGGTTCAAAGTCCCTATCTAACAGATTTGTGAACATGCTGCACCCCAGGGTTTGCAGTGGTTCAAAGAGGCAGCTCACCACCACCTTATCAGGTGAAATTATGGACGGGTAATAAATGTTGGCCCATCTTAAAAGAGAAAGGGCGATTACTTCTTTTTAACTTCACTTTTGAGGATAGATGTTCAACTTGGTAAAAAGAAGGTTGGAGGAGAATTGATAGAAGATTTCAAGATCATTAGACGGGAAAAACAGTTAGGGTGAAGCTGTTCCTGCTTACCAAAGAATAAAGAACAAAGGGATCTAGATTTAAGGTGACGTGCAAATGAAGCAAGGGTGATGAGAGAATAAACTTTCACACAGTGAGTAGCTCCAGTTTTGGGGAATGTACTGCCTAGGAATGTAGTGGAGGCAGGTTCAGTTGAGACACTCAAGGGCATTGGATAACTATTTGGATAGCGAAGGTTTGCAGGGATATGGGGGAAAAGGCAGGAAATTGGCACTCGGTGATAGTACCATTGCAGACATGATGGGCTGAATGGCTTCTTTCTGTCCTGCAATAGTTCAATAATTTTTCCAACATCATAGAATCTGCTAAGAGATACTAAACTGATATGGGGGTCGGAGGGGGGGAAATTCAGCTGGGAGTGACAGCAAGAGATGAGCAGATTTGTGTAAAAATAAATTGTCCCTGTTGCAGCTCCCTCAAAAAAAATTGCATTTTGTTATCCCTTTGCAATCACACTGTGCGATCTTCCACAGTAAAGGTTAGGAAAAATGTGGCAGCCCAGTGAGGGAGTGTAAAGTGATCGTGGGTGCCAGCATCATTAAATAGTGAGAACCACGGACACGATTTCCCATTTCCACTGCGCTGAAGTTTGGGAGCAGACGTGTTGGATAGTGATGGACATGTCCACCCCCAACCACTGAAAGGACCTGACCCATCGCACAGCAACCAGCTCATTATGAACTGACAGGTGCAGGTGTGGCCAATAACAGGCCCTTTAAAGGGGCAGCTCAATAGAGTTGGCATGGTAGCTCAATGGTTTGCACTGCTCCCTCATGGTGCCGGGCACCCGGGTTAGATGCCAGCCTCAGGTGACTGTGCAAACTCCATACAGACATTCTCCTTGCGTCTGCATGGGTTTCCTCCTGGTGCTCCAGTTTCCTCCCAGAGTCTAAAGATGAACAGGTTAGGTGAATCGGCCATGCTAAATTGCCTGTAGTGCCCTAGGATGTTCAGGCTAGGTGGATTAGCCACAGGAAATGCAGGGTTACAGGGATAGGGTAGGGGGTGGGTCTGGATGGATTTAGGGCCTGAACTTGCCAACTCTCTGGGTAGTTTCCCACTTGGGTGGCCTGAGTGTCACATTAGGAAGTGGGGGGATGCCTCTAACTGCCCCAATCTGGGAGCAATCTGAAGCAAGGATGGGAAGAAAGGGGGTGACCTCTAAATAGCACCTCCGTATGTTGCCTTCAACCTCCCTCTCCCCTCCTGAACCCAACCATGCGATTTTAAATAAAAGCAACTTAGCTTCTTACTGCTGGATCCAGGGGGCAGTCTCTATCAAGGGCCTTTAAGACGCAGAAGTTTCTAGCTTTTGATTGATCGACAGCATCTGGTGACCCAGGATGCCAGGGTCGAATGATAGACTTCCCACAGAGAGGAAGCAGGCAATTTGGCCCATCGAACCCACACTGACCCTCCAAAGAGTATTCCATCCAGACCCACCCCACAGACCTTCTCCGAACTTAATTGGTTAAGGTAGTGAAGTGAGGTGATGAGTATCTCTCTGGGCTATCTCACCCAATTAATTTATCTTCCTGCCACCTCCAAGAGAGGAAAATTCTGCAGTGAAACCTGGAAACTCTCAAAACGACAACCACCCAAACAGCAAATTCTCTGCTGCACTCTGGATCAGACTGCCAACAATCCTGCCTATTAATATTTATTTTCAGCGCTTCTCTTTGTAACTGCTTCCCCCGCCCCCGTTAGCAGCTGCTGGAGCCCATTGAGTGAAATGCCTCAATTGTCAAGGACCTCGCACCTCATTGAGAGGGTTCAGGCCCTGTGTACTGCTTTGGTTTACATTCCAGTTCCTGATGTCATTATAGAACCACCACTACAGTGTTATTATCTGCAATGAGACATCACATTTAAAATTCTGTGTAAAGTATATAGTTTTAACAGAACGTTCAATATAATAGTCAGTGCTCTTGGAGGAAGAGAGCTCTAGACTAATGACTCTGTCTGAGAGAAACAGTTCTTACACATCTCCATCTGAAGTTGAAAACCCTTTTTAATAAATTTATTGATTTTGATTTGATTTATTGTTGTCACATGAACCAAGATACAGTGAAAAGTTTTGTTTTGTGTGCAGTACAGACGGATCATAATGTAAAAGGATTGTAGGATGATTGAACAGAGCAGGGAATACAAAGTTACAGCAGCAGAGAAGGCGCACAAAATATTAATTTCAAATTGGACCGAGTATGTCTCAGACAGTTGAGTGTCTTTGGAACTTCTTACCACAAAGCTGTGGGGGCAGAGTCCTTGTGTACATTTATGGCTGAGATAGATTCTTGATCAAGCAAAGGTTACAGGTAAAAGGCAGAGAGTTGGACATGATGATCCCATTGAACAGCCCACTTCTGTTCCAATTTCTGAATGTCTTGTGGTTTTTATTTTGTCGTTTTACAGAGATTCTGCTGGATGATTTTCTCCTCACCCACTCTGTCTTCATGCCAACAGACAAGCTACTGCAAGTTTTACACAAACAATATCCTTCTTTTGAAAAACATTGCATCACTCTCATTATTAAATCAAAAAGGAAACTACGTCTGTTTGATGAAACCTGTAATATTCCCATCATCAGCTACTGAGTAAAAAGCCTTTTATGCTTAAACAAATATACGCCCACATTAATGATCATCCCAGCCTTCTTATTTATTTTAATTGGAGACCTCCCACAGCATTTGAATAAGACCCTGTCATTTATTTTCTGTATTTCACTTGAGAAAGTGTATGTCATGGGTTTCATTTCTCATTTGAGCCCGGGGGTAGGGAATGAATTTTGAGCTCTATTCTGTCACGCCCTGGCTCCCCCAGAATGCACTGCATGGGAAGCTGTAGGCTTCAAAAGCAGACGTTATGGGAAATAGCGGCAGGGAAATAATTAAGGAAACGTACCCTCAGGATCGACTTCTTTGAGCCTTTTGCCGGCGTCTATAAACGTCATCTCATCATGATGGCAAACCAATGCAAATGCCAATTTCCTGATTGCGAGCATTCCCTCCAAGCACTCAGTTAGCACCATTTATAATTTGGTCTCTGGAAGGTAATGTTCTCGTGGTTGGCCTCCCCCAACCCTGACTCTGCATCCCCACGGCCCATCTTCCCCTCCTTCTGGCCCTGCCTCCCTCTTCCCTAACCCCCCCACCCCCCAACCCCGACGCTGTCTCCCTCCACCCTGGCCCACCTCCCTCTCCCCCTGGGCTGCTACCACTTGTGTTCTCCTCTATGCATGTGGAGAGCCCTCAGGAAGCAGGTTACTCTGTCCATACAACAGAGGTCTGAGCCCAAGTTCATCCTCATACAACATAGTCCCCGACATTGAATCGATTCTGAATCTGAGTAGCAACATCTCGCACGTGAGCCTTTCATAGTGAGGCTGTTTGACACCTGTTTAGGATGGCCCTTAAAACTTACCTCTTTAATAACGGCTCTGCTTTAATGATATAATATCTAAAATGGCTATGATAATATATCCAGTCAGGCTCTGTGCTATAATATACCTTATAATGCTCCTGTAAAGTATCTTGGGGCATGTTGTTATGTTAAAAGCACTACACCAGCATAAGCTATTGTTGTGAGAGGAAGCCAAAACACACAAAGTCCTTATCTGGTGTCAGTCAGGATGGGCTGCTTGGAAACCAGCTTGCAGAAGAATTCTTGTCTTCTGCTTCACCATCTGACTGGTGCTAGGTACAAAAATACAGCACTTTGGCCAGCTTGAGGCACACCAATTCAACACCATCCGGGATCAAACCTAAGCCCCCCCGCCCGAGTTCCTATTAAGGCAATGTAGTTCCCAACCAATTGTGCCTACCGTTAGCCTGAGCAGCACCTAATCATCCATCACTTCCGTAGATGAGATGGAGCTGGAGGAATGTAAAATCTAGCATAGCATTGTTATTTAATCTTAACCTTAATTCTAATGACCCGCCTGTAATAACTACCTTCAATCTCAGCCTCGTCCTACACTTGCAATGTTAGTGTGGCTGCTGGCTACACATTCCTCAAATTACAACCCGTTGCTGCAGGATAAGCTTCTATGGAGCACCTGACAGTGGCGCCCAGGAGTGAAGCACAGTCCCTTAAGGAGTTGCATTCAGATTCAATCTCTGCAGAAATAAGACCTCCTCTGTCTGATCAGGCGGTCCCTTCCAATGCACTGTGAGCTTTCCTGAGGCACACCAGATGAATGCATCATCTGGTGGGGATTTGAGGGATTCGGAATAGAAACCATCCCAAGCCACACTGAATGTGCTGAACTCAGTCAATTCAGCTGTCACAGCGCTGAACGCAAACTTAGACTGGGGCCAAGGGACAATGTGAGCTGAAACTAATACTCCCCGCCACCATCTGGTGATCTGTGTTGAAAGCTGTATGAATGTGCTTGCATGTGTCCATAGTACTATGTTGTATGAGGATGAACTTGGGCTCAGACCTCTGTTGTATGGACAGAGTAATCTGCATCCTGAGGGCTTCCCCACACTCATGGAGGAGGACACAACAAGTGTTAGTAGCCCAGGGAGAAGAGGGAGGTGGGCCAGGGTGGAGGGAGACCGGGCCGGCCGGGGGTTGGGGGGGGTGGGGAAGAGGGAGTCAGGGCTGCGGGGGAGAGGGAGGCAGGGCCAGGAAGAGGGGAAGATGGGCCTTGGGGAGGCACAGTCAGGGTTGGGGAAGGCCGGCTAGGAGGACATGACTTTCCGGAGACCAAGTTATGAATGGTGCTAACCGAGCGCTTGGGAGGAATTTGGAGCCTGGATTGGCCTGAAACCAGGTTTGCCCAGCTAAAGCCAGTAGTTGGTCCAATGCTAAAAAGATCTTGATACATAAAACTAGCTGCAGATACACACGAATTAGGGGGCGTTCATTCCCTCAGGTCTGCTACGTCATGCAATAAGACCATTGCTGATTTGATTGAGGCCTCATTCTGACCTATCCCCATTAAATTAAAGAATGGAACTGACTTCTTGGATATTGGTGATGTGACGTTAGGGCTCACCCAGCATTCAAACCTAACCTTCTCACATCTTCAGTTCGTTTACAGAATTCCCCAAAGCGGGAAACACGCCCCTAGACCATCACTATCGTAGTCATATCGCATAATGAGCACTAGGTAAACTGGTAAAAGTTGGGCTAACATTAGGACCCCTCATTGTTCCTTCAACAGCCACTTGCTTTTCCATATCTTTAATGTAGTTCGACATTAACTGGTTTCACAATTTCCAAATTGCCCTTTCTTCACTCACCAAGCCTTTTAGAGCTTGAGAGCTGTTTTCCTTAACAATGTGCTACGTACTGCATGAGTGCTTCCGAAAGAGCTGAAAGCTGGAATGAAGCTTGCCCTCAGTTAAAGAAACAGAAAGTTTTGAGAATCACGGTCGAGTGGGCAGAGAAGTGCAAGGATCTTCTGCTGGAAGATGAAGTTGCAGTAAGGTTGCTCAAGGTAGGGTATGGGCCTTGGCTCTTTTTTTTGTTGTTTTTATATTTCCTGACTGAAATCCTTTTAATCTTATTGTGAAGAATATGCCTTTATAAAGTGAAAATATACCAATGATTCAGGCTATTTGAAATCAGCACAATTGTTTGAAACCAAGTTTGTTGCATATACCTGAATTCTGTATGTGCTATGCTGTGATCGATTTATTCATAGATTTGTGAACACTCTCAAATTTTCCAGCCTGACAATAGTGCTGCTTCAAATTGACATGCTGCTTTAAAGTCTGGAGTCATAGATGAGCATGACAAGGTTTTCCAGATTTTTTTTCACATTTCCAGCATCTATAATATTTTGCTCTGTCTCTAGAAAGCTGATTTATTTGCTCATTTACCACCATGTTTTTTATGGGAGCTTGCTGATTGCAAATTAGTTTTCACATCACCCACACAACAGCAGCAACTGCACATCTCTTCCGAGGTACTTTATTGGCTGCAAGAATTTTTGAGGCATCTGGTGGTTGTGAAGAGTGCTACATAAATGCAAGTCTTTCTGTTTGAATGTTGTGAACCAGGCTTGTTACAGATATGAGACTTGCAGAAATTGGAAAGCCTACTTCTCAGCCTTAAGCAAATAGACAGCGGGGACATTTTGCCAGACAGTGTGGCCAGAGTGATTTGTATTTATCTAATGTCCCTGCAGTCCAAGAACAAGACATACATCAGAGGGGTAGGGTTGAGGCAGGAGAAAGATCTATGTTGAACAGGAAATGAGGAAGACTAGGGTGAAATGTAGAAAATGCTAAGACAGTGTAGGTTCTTACAAAAGCTTAAGAGAAAACACCTTGAGAGACAGCAAAGTGTGGAGCTGGATGAACACAGCAGGCCAAGCAGCATCTTAGGAGCACAAAAGCTGACATTTCAGGCCTACACCCTAAACGTCAGCTTTTGTGCTCCTAAGATGCTGCTTGGCCTGCTGTGTTCATCCAACCCCACACTTTGTTACCTCGGATTCTCCAGCATCTGCAGTTCCCATTATCTCTGAACCTTGAGAGACAGCAAGGCTTTACATGTATGTGAGGGTTCAGTGACTGATAGTTAGACACACATAGTGGAGAGAGCAACTAATAAGGAAGAGCCGAGAGCTGAAGGACTGTACAGCTAATGAAGGTCAGAGTGATAAGGTGTTTATAATCCTGGAGGAACTTTAGAACTAAGGATGGGACTTTGACTGCCACCAACAATAAGTGTTGTAGTAATTGGAGGATAGAAATTGGAACGATTCTTGTACATTGCAAGCGAGATTATAGAACCCAGCAAACAGAAAACAATTTACCTTTATCTCACATAGGTGGTAACAACACATTCCAAAGAGTTTTACAACAAAGGAAGTATTTTGAATTGTTGTCACCATTGTAAGAAACATAACTACAATTTGCTCACAGCAAGCTCCAACAAACAGCAATACAATAATGAGCAGGTAGCTTTTATTGTGCGTGATTTTGACTGAGAGTTAGATATTGGCCAAGATACCAGAAAGAATTCCCCAGCTCCACTTCAAATCAGTGCCACGGGATCTCTTGCAAACACTTGGTGAAAGTCTCCCGACATCAGGTTACAGTCCATCAGGTTTATTTGAAATCACAAGCTTTCAGAACAGGGATCCTTTGCCAGGTGGCACTTCATCTGCCGAAGGAACGGTGCTCTGAAACCTTGTGGTTTTAAGTAAAGCCGTTGGACTATAGCCTGGTGTTGTGTGACTTCTGACCATGCCCACCTCAGTCCAACACGAGCACTTCCACATCAAAATATTTGGGGTTGAGACAGAATTTCATTTCATCAAGGTCCATAAAACCTAGCATCTCTGACAGTGCAGCTTTTCCTTATTACTATACACCAGAGGGTCAGCCTGTGACTTTTACTCTCCAAGGGGACTTGAACCTTCAAATTCAGAGGCAAGAATTTTACTGACAGAGCCATGACTAATATAGATTGCAATGACATTATGAGATGATTCAAGCCCAGGCTGTTAAACTGTCATTCCACAGAATGTTGCTGTCTGCAGCTTCAGAGCTCTTAAAGCACTCACAAAGCCACAGGGAGCCTCAAAAATTGCCTCTTGACATAAATGTACAAGTCCTGGAGCTATCATAATTGTCTTTGGAAACTGATAGCCAACTTATGTTGCACAAGCCTGCCTCAGATGGAGGCTGCTTGCTACATGTTGTTCCCTGGTTTCTGAGTAAACCATGGCACATGTAGAGATATTGGGAAATCGGGAAGATGATTTTGGTTTGCTGGCTGCACCCCCAGTGACGCAGATTTGAGAAGGCTTACATGAGTGGGCACTTTTAATCATGCACCCAGGGCAGGCTGAGAGTTTGGCCTGACAAAATAAGCAGCTGTCTCTTTCAGTAATGGCTGTCAGAGCTCTCAATTGCTGAGAGGACAGAGAAAATGCTCCCTGTCTTTCACCTCTCCCTGCTACTCTCAACACTCTCCATCCCCTATCTAGCCAGTAGATCATTCCAGATATTGAGATAACACAGCGTGGAGCTGGAGAAATACAGCAGGCCAGGCAGCATCAGAGGAGCAGGAAAGCTGATGTTTCAGGTCTGGACCCTTCTTCAGAAATTCCAGATATTGGTTGTCTTTTAATACAGCTTCTGTTTTTAAGATCTGTATTACATTTATTTGTCAGTGGCTCTAAGCAATGAATTGAGTCTTGGCTTCTGTAGCCCAGGAGGCAGCAAGGCAGAAATACCCTGAATAGCTGTTTTGTACTGTAAACATCATAAGGTTGTGCACTTTTTTGTTCTACTACCCAGAACTCCAACTAAAATTCTAGTTTTGCCATGCTTGTTCTGTTGAATTGGGGGCGGCACGGTGACTCAGCGGTTAGCACTGCTGTCTCATGGCGCCAGGGACCTGGGTTCGATTCCACCCTCAGGTGTCTGTCTGTGTGAGATTTGCATATTCTCCCTGTGTCAACATGGGTTTCCTCTGGACGCTCTGGTTTCCTCCCACAGCCCTGGTTAGGTGGACTTGCTGTGCTAAATTGCCCATGGTGTGCAGGCTAGGTGGGAAATAGAGATAAGTGGATGGGGTGGATCTGGGTGGGATGCTCTTCAGAGGGTCAGTGTGGACTCGATGGGCTGAGTGGCCAGCTTCCACACTGTGTTGGGATTCTATGACTGTATGTATTCCACCCTCCATCATTGACTTTTGTTGGTGATAGTACTTAATGGAATGGCCACAACTTATCTTCACCCTGGCAAATATGCACATATTACTACTGTTTTCTAGGGAAGTTATTGCTGTAGTTCAGCAACTTTGCTAAGTCAGCAGTTTAAGAATACGTACTTCTGTTTATGTCTAACAGGACCTGAACAGTATCGCCAGAAAGGACCTTCACATCTATCCTAATCTCAAAGAAGAGCTGACAAGGCTCAAGCACATCGTGGATACCGTGGAATACAGGTCAGGAAAGAGGCTATTTGTAAATGCAAGCTGTATTCAACATGACCTTGGAGAACCCTACCAGTCAGAAATTCAGAGCCGTGACAGATAGATATCAGTTAGAACTTAAATTAAGGACGAGTGCTTAATTAGACTTCAAGTTTAATTCCTGGGCTTATTGCTAAATTGGTTGACCCTTAGCCTGTGCTCTTTTTGGGGAGACTAAAGAGCTGAGAACTAATTGTTGAAGAAGGGAAAGGGCCTGCAGAGCAACCTATTCATGAGATATGGGCATCGCTGGCTGGGCCAACATTTGTTGCCCCATCTTGGATGCCTTTGAGGTGTTGATGGCCTGCTTTCTTAAACTGTTATCAGAACTATTTGGTTTAGGCTGTTGGAAATGCTTTGCAGGATTTTGACCCGGTGACACTGCAAGAATGGTGGTGTGTTTTCAGGTCAGGATAGTTGGAGGGGAAACTGTAGAGAGTGATGCTTCCATTTATCTTCTTCCTTTGTCCTTCCAGATGGCAGTGGTCGCTGGCTTGGAAAATATTGTCAAAGGATTGGTCTATTGCTCAGTCATGCAAAGAATGCATGATAATAAAATCTGGCTTGGTTGTGATGACCTACATATCATAATATGCTGAACTATTCACCATCTGGGCTCACGCAGAAAGAGTTGATGATTTGTCAGAAAGCTTTTGTTGATACTTTTACCTCCAGACTCTCCCTTTGTTTAAAACCGAACACAAAATCCCAGATAACAAGGTGTGGAGCTGGATGAACACAGCAGGCCAAGCAGCATCAGAGGAGCAGGAAAGCTGACGTTTCGGGTCTAGACCCTTCTTCAGAAAATCCCAAACTCCTTTGTCGAGAATTAAGCTCATGTTCTCTGGATTGGATTATGGGAAAAAGTACTGCATTCTGTGACATTTTCTGTGGGCTTTTGAAATTTTCTCTCCACAGTTCTGTTTTGGAGAGGAGGAAAGAATATTGGAGAGGGGCAAGATTATTCTGCTTGGCTGAGAGTCAAGAGCCGTCTAACTTGTTTAAGAAAGAGGAAGGGTCACTGGACCCGAAACGTTAACTTTGTTTTTTCCTTCACAGATGCTGCCAGACCTGCTGAGCTTTTCCAGCAACTTTGTTTTTGTTTCTGATTTACAGCATTCACAGTTTTTTTCAGGTTTTAAGAAAGAGGCTTGTTTGATTCCAATAGCCAGGGGATGTGCCGTACAGTCAAACACATCCAGTGGCAATATGACAGTGGGGGCTGGAAACAGGTGGCTCAAGCAGAGGTCATAACCTCATTGACACATTCCCAGAGACTCCATCCTACATTCCAAGGGAAAGACAGTATGGTTCAGTGAAGCTCAGTAAACTGTGCGAATGTTGCAGCAGACATTTTTATTGATATTCTTTCCCAGTTGAATAAATTAGCTGCACAGCCACAGGAGATCAATATTCTATCTTGTTTAAGTGATGTTTTATAACACATTTTTACTGTCAGTCAAGTTTCTGACTATGCCTGTGAAGCAAATAAACCATCCTCTAGCATCCATGGAGTTACTCTGAAATATTCATTTAAATAATAAAGCATGTTAACACTCTCTTAGTTGTTACAACACTCTGTGGGTGTTCACCTAAATACTCCTCTGTATCCTGCAATGGAATGCTGACTCACAGTGTGACACAGGCTCCAGTATTAACATTATTTATTTACATCACATGCAGGTCACCTGAAGAATGCAGCCACTTGAGAAAGAAACAGGTAAAAAAAACCTCCCCTCATTTATATTCCAGATAAGCTTTCAACAATTAAGGATTAATATTGCTGGGAACAGTGGCACGAAGCCAAAGCTCTCTGATTTGCATTCATCAGAAGAATGTAAACATTTCAAACAAACACAACAATTTATCCCATAGAGCGATCCTGATTGCATTGTCACATTGACTCTGATGAGCTAAGGTATTGCCATTCATAGACTGGAACTCTTCCTCTGCAAACAAAAGGAATGTGTTCTGGCCTTGTGCCTTTGTTACATTAACCAGGAGATCGAAAAGTTGATATATTTGCTTTCGTCAGGGTAATGCTCAGCCTTCATAGTTGAGAAGGGAAGAAATGAAGAGACTGATCTCATTGAAGGTGGATAAATCACCAGGGCCAGATAAATTGTATGCCAGCCTCTTAATGGGAGCCCGGCAGGAAATGCGGATGCTTTGAGGATCATTTTCCAATCCTAACTAGGTGCAGGCTAGGGCCAGGAGGATTGGAGGACTGCCCAAGTCGCAGCACTACTCAGAAAGGGTGAGATAGATAAGTGAAATAATTCTAGGCTGATCAGTCTGACCTCGGTAGTGCAGAAATTATGAGAAACAGTATCCAGAGAGAGAGAGGATTAACTTTTTATTGGGAATCCTACGTTCCCGAGCGAAAGATTACCAAGCAGCACAGACTTCAGTTCAAAGGATGAACTTTCATTTTTATCCTGAGGGTGGTGGGTGCCAGTTTGGTGATTCAGGTAGAAACGCTCAGTTTCTTCAACCAGTACAAGCAGGATGGGCTGAATGATCTTTTTCCGTGCTGTACCATTCCAATAGTTCTATGGACCAATCAGCCCCCTTTTCACCCAGGGGTATAAATCATGTTTGTTGGTTTGAAATTTGGTGTTCTGGTGTTTGTCTTGCAAAGTGTAAGTTGAAAATCTTCGACAATATATCGGCATTTTCAATAATAATCTTATTCTGTGCTATCAAGCGCGGATAAAGTATGACCTAATGGGTGGATTGGTTGCAAAGGGAACTGAATAGTACACTGGAATACCCTGTAGGTTTTATGTTGCAATCAGACTGAATGAGAGTGAACCCAATGGGCTTGTAGACAAAAATATGATGCAAATTGACATTAAATTTGGCAAACTGATTCAAGTAACCCATGAGAACAGCTAGCCTGGGTCTCTCGGAGCTTCTCAGAGTTTGAACTGATGTTCTGGACCTGACCCCTACCTGAGCAGAATGTGTCCAAAACGAAAAGGGTTTCGTTTGCCAACACTGACGCCCCTGTCCACAGCATCCCCCCCCCCCCCCCCCCCACATTCCAATATTGTTCTATTGGTCCACTATAACACAAATTCAGTTTATTTTGCTGTCACAGAATCTAAACAGATTTGTTGAATTGGTTAGAAGCTTCTGATCAACATCGGCATCGAAATTGAACCCAATTATGAGGGTAAAAAGCAAAGAGACTATGAGAAGTAGAAGGTATATAAAAAAAAAATATTTAATCAAAGTAGAAGTTAACATCTAATTGCTAATAAGAATCCAGGATCAGAAGAATTACACTTCACTGGCGTTTGTGCACCCTAATTAGCTGGTCCTTTCTGACACTCCCCTTAGACTCAAAGGACATGAGTACTTTGCCTATTTTCATCATATCTTCTCTCCATTAAATCTTGAACATTTTGAGTGAGCAGTTAACGAATTTTGATCCTATTAAGTGTAAGAGACCCAAAACTAAGTTGAGGAGACACTTATTTTTAAACACAGTGGGTGCAGGGCCATGCTGGAGCTAGTGATTGAAGTAAAGACTATGTCAATATTTAAGAAGAGGTTGGAGAAGTGTTTGAAGAAAGGAGGAACAAAGACAGATGTTTTATCTGGGATTAGAGGCACTGCCAGTGTGGAGAAAGAATATCAACGTGAACTGTTGGGGATTAACAGTCTCTTTCCATGCAATAAATTCTTTGTCATTCTTTGATACCCAACACACTGACTTGACTGTGTGCATTTAGTGGGTCAGAAACCGAGCTATTCCATGAGACTTGTAATAAGTCAAGGAAATTTACATTTAAGTAAATTGCATCATCATTAGGATGTCAAAAGTATGGTTCACAGTTGTGAAGGTATTTTGATGTGTAATTGCCATCATTTTGTCAACAGAAAAAGGCAGGCACTTTATGCACAGCTAGATTCCACTCAAAGAAATGAGAAGCCAAGCAATTTTGGTAAGATTTAGCTGAGTGATAGATTAAGGACAATATAGATACAAGACTAAAATTAACAGAAAGAGCAAAAGAAATTTTCCATGTATAAAAGGTGAAACTGTGGAACTTCAGTTTTTGCCTCAATTACAAATTCTGAAATTTATGTCAACATTCAAAATTTGACTCACTGGATGGCTGAAAGATGCGACAAAGAAATAAGGGAACAGGGCAGCGTTACCAACATTGTTTCATCAAGTAGATAATCCTAAACATGGACTGGTTGCGATGAGTGGCCTGTTACCATGTGGTGACTTCAATTTGTTTGCAATCTTGTGGCATATTGCCCATCCCTAATTTCCCAGAGGGCAGTTACAAGTCAACCACATTGTTACTGGTCTGGAATCACGTAGGCCAGACCAGGTAAGGATGGTAGTTTCCCTCCCTAAAGGACGTTACTGAATCAGATGGGTTTTTTCTATAATCGGCAATGGGATCATGGCCAACCTTAGACCTTAACCCCAGGGTTTTATTGAATTTGAATCTGTGTTCCCAGAACGTTTTCTGAGTCACTGGATTAACAGTACAGCGATAATACCGCTAGGCCATCACCTCTTCTGAGAGGTTAATTGTCAGCCTGTTAAGCCATCTAGTACATATGATGGAGAAAAGTCACACAGACACTAGGAGCTTTTTCCTATTCTCGTTCAGCTAATACTATGGAATCGTTCACCCCCCCCCAACTCAGACAAAGAGATGATCTTCCTTTAAGGTCCCCCTGGAAAGGTGACACATCAGACAATGCAGCACTTTCTCACTGTGCTGAAGCGTTATCCGAGCTGATGCTTTTGACCTGAATACCACCCGAACCTGCTGCACAGTGGGAAGACTGTGTAGTGAGCTATGTGTGCACCAGCCAAAGCCAGGTCCCCAGGTAGGATTTGAAGAGGTTGCAAAAGTAGTAGAACGTTATGTGGCCTGTTGATTGACTTTTTCTCTGCGAGGATCTGGATTACGCTTCAAAATAAATGCATTCTGTACTGGGCAATTCCAGCAGCACGGTGGCTCAGTGGTTAGCACTGCTGCCTCACGGCCCCAGGGACCTGGGTTCGATTCCAGCCTCGGGCGACTGTCTGTGTAGAGTATGCACGTTCTCCCCGCGTCTGTGTGGGTTTCCTCTGGGTGCTCTGGTTTCCTCCCACAGTCCAAAGATGTGCCGGTTTGATGGATTGGTCATAATAAATTGCCCGTAGTGTTCAGGGGTGTGTAGATTAGGTTGGTTATAGGGGGTTGGGTCTGGATGGGATGGTCTGAGGGTCTGTGTGGACTTGTTGGGCCGAAGGGCCTATTTCCACATTGTAGAGATTCTATGATACTGAAGGTAAGCATTACAGTTTGCTCTTGGAATATGAATGGGAGCAAACTAGCGACAGAGAAAGAAAGCCTGATTTGCCAAGAAGCCCTTCTGGTTAGCATAACCATGGTCTACAAAGAAACTTTAGCCTTTTTCTGATAACTTGTTCAATGATATGTGAATCCTAATGGATAGAAATTCTGGTCTCCGATATTAAGGAGATGGGAAACTATTTGCCCTCTAACATTCTCTGTCTCTGACAGGTTAAACCTCTCTTTCGTCACTTCAGTCGTACTGACATCTGCCTGCAGCAGCGGGAGCCCCTGCGTGGTACAGATGAGAGTAAGTTTCAGTAGCTTCCCATTGTTACTGTATGAGGAGCTCTGTCAAACTGAACCAGGCAAACTCCCTCACTAAAATGAACTAAACCCATGTTAGACAGGTAAAATGCTTCCATTACAATTGAAGCAACCCATATTACAGTGATAGAACCCCTCTGAGGGACTTGAGACGCACCCAGTGTTGAACTGGCTTGTGCTGATCTGTGACAGAGGAGGAGTGATTCACTTGCTGAGTCAGGATTGTTGCTGGAACTCTGATGTGTTCACATTCAAAGGAAGCTGATGATTCAACGTCAGGGAGTTACGAGTATGACTTTATAGTATTTCAAATATGTGACTCCATTCAGTCAAAAGCAAAGGAGTAATTATTTATCCAAAAACTGACATTGCAATTCTAGAGGTACAAAGCTGTTTTGAGAAATCGAATTAATGGTGTATTAATCATTATCTGCATGCGGAGGGATTTATGATAGTGCTCCCTAACTTTGAGGCAGCATATCTGCACTCAAGTCCCATCTGCATCAGAAATTGTAGTAACATCTCTGAACAGATTGGTTAGAAGTATCTACGTAGGAGAGGACTGGAATTGTGATTGTTGGACTTCAGCTGCGTAAAATGTGATGTGTCTCAGTACACTTGTGCTTTCAAGTGCATAAGGACTGTCCAACTTCTCCAGTCCTCATTCCCAATGGATAGATTCAAGTACTGCAAGGGTTTGCCATTGCCTTCTGCAGGATGGCTGACCAAGAAACTCTCCTGCTCTTTGTCGGGCAGATTGGAGGGATTTACAGGCTACTGATCAACCTGTTCACCCAGTGCACTCTCCACGGCCAACAAGTGAGACTTGAACCCAGAGCTTCTGGTCCTCTGGGACACTACCTACTGCTCCACAAGACCTACTGAGTAAAGCCTGAGCCCTTCACTGCTCGGAGGTCCTCAGTTATAACAACCACACTGTTGTATTTAGCCAGGTACAGTGCAGATTGACTGGCACAGTGCCTCAGTGGTTAGCACTGCTGCCTCATAGCGCCAGGAACCTGGGTTTGATTCTGGCCTCTGGTGACTATCTGTGTGGAGTTTGCACCTTCTCCCTGTGTCTGTGTGGGTTTCCTTCAGGTGCTCCGGTTTCCTCCCCCAGCCCAAAGGTTAGATGGATCATCCATGATAAATTGCCCATTGCGCCCAAGGATATGCAGGTATAGTGCATTAGATATGGGAAATGCAGTGTTATAGGGCTAGGGTCTGGGATGGGTCTAGGTGGGATGCTGTTTGGAGAGTCGATGTAGACTTGATGGGTCAAATGGCCTGCTTCCACGCTGTAGGAATTCTATGTTGCTAAATGTCGGCAGACCCCAGAAAGTTAAACACTTAGAATGCTCTGTAGGTATAATTGCATGTTGTTTCTGTCCCTGTAGTTACTGGTTCTTATGTTTGTCCTGATGCTCACCTCTACTTGAATAATGCCAGTATGGCTCCTCATTTCATTTTGCCCTCTGCCATCAGTTTTCTGTCGTGTTTATGCGAGTGATCACTCCTATGTCACCATCAAGAGCAGACTGTCAGCATCGGTGCAGGAGATTGTATTGTCTGTAGCTGAAAAACTTCAGCATTCTGAAGAAGAATCCAAGGAACCAGTGCACAAGAACTTGCTGCTGGTCGCTTTAAGATCATCGGGGGGTAAGTTCTTGTTACAAATAATCATCTGGATGTATGCAGTTAGAGTTTTGCTTTAAAACGGTTTCTGCCATGAAGGTTGTGTACCTAACCTTCACGAGGACGTTCAATCAGTGCAAGAAAATATTCAGCACTGTCTTCTCACACGATATAAAATGTTGTTCCCTTTTACATTGGAATTCTTGTACACTGTCCTGATGAGGGCAAAATGAAAAGGTATAACAAAATGTTTCTTTTCTCAACAGTACCTTCTTGTGTGCATTTTGCCTAAATTCTCTCTCTTTGCATGTCCAGCTTATGTAATTAATACTCAGTAATGTTGGTGCAACTCACTGCCTGTAGTTGGTGGGATGTCATGCATTCTGGGTTACCCCAGGCAGTGGTAATTTTTGCAGGCGGTATTATCTGTTCCATCCTGCCACTTCCTCTAGTTTTTGAACAGTGCTGAGAGCGCTTTCTGTAACCAAAGTCTTTAAAGCTCTACCTGTGAGTCAAACTGTCTCTCCTTATACCTGCAAGAGGATTCCGTTTTGCAGATAACTCTTTGACCTGCAACATGATGTTGACTGTTTAAGTATCCAGCACAAATGAGTCAACCTATCATCACCAGTCCCCTGACAGTGGGCCAAGGCTGGCCATGCAGTTCACCACCAGGTTGAAAACGAGCAGAAGAGAAAGAAAGGTGTGCATTTATTTTGTGCTTTTTTGCAATTTCAGGATGCCCCAGTGCACTTTGCAACCAATAAAGTGCATGCAATCACCATTGTAACTTAACAACTAATTACCGTTCAACAATATCCCTTAATCAAAGGCAGGTACTCGTACCATTGAAGGAAAACCTGGATGAGCACTTAAACCACATCGTAGGCTATGGACCATCTGCTGGCCAATGGGATTAGTGTAGTTGGGCAGCAATACAGTGTGGAGCTGGAGAAACACAGCAAGTCAGGCAGCATCAGAGGAGCAGGGGAGTTGACATTTCAGGTCAGGACCCTTCATCAAACCTGCTGTGTTCCTCCAGCTTCACCCTGTATTGACGCTGACTCCAGCATCTGCAGTTCATGCCACCTCTTAGTATAGTTTCATGTTTGTTGGTCGGCATAGACCTGATGGGCTGAAGGGCTTGTTTCTATGCTGGATGACTATCTCAGCATATTTTATATTATTCTTTCAGGGATCGACAGGGTAGATGCAGGAAGGATGACTCCCCTGGCTAGTAACTCTAGAAACAGCAGACAAGGTATGAGACTAAGAGACAAGCCATTTCACAGTGAGATGCAGATTCATCAGAAAATGGTGAATCTTTGGAATTTTCTACCCAAAGGACTGTGGAGGATTAGACACTGAGTTCATTCAAGGTAGCGATTCATAAATTGTTAGACCTTCAAGGTAGTGTAGGAAGGTCACATTGAGGGAGACAATCAATAATAACAGACATGAAATGCAAGATTGTGAGTTTGTTGATGATAGAAAGCAGGCAAGATTGGGGGATGTCAGGTAACTTCAAGGTGTTTTAGACAAGTTTAGATG
Organism: Stegostoma tigrinum; assembly: GCF_030684315.1. Classification (NCBI taxonomy): domain Eukaryota; kingdom Metazoa; phylum Chordata; class Chondrichthyes; order Orectolobiformes; family Stegostomatidae; genus Stegostoma; species Stegostoma tigrinum. The sequence goes on from NC_081384.1 coordinate 10,602,301, forward strand.
ACAGATGTCTTTAATAGATGTGAAGATATATATTGGTATGAAAACAGAAAGGAAGATATTATTTAAATGCTGATAGATTAGAAATTATGGATATACAAAGGGATCTGGGTGTCACCAGTACTAGCAGGTGCAGCAAACAATTAGAAAGCCGAATGATATATTGGCCGTCATTGTAAGAGGATTTGAGGTTTTGAGTTTGGCATGTCTTATTGAAGTTATACAGGGCCTTAGTAAGAGCACATCTGGAATATTGTATGCAGTTTTGGTCCCCCAAACCAAGAAAGGATATGTTTGCCATAGATGGAGTGCAGCAGAGTCACTGGGCTGACACCAGGGATAGTGATAATGGGAACTGCAAATGCTGGAGAATCCAAGATAATAAAGTGTGAGGCTGGATGAACACAGCAGGCCAAGCATCATCTCAGGAGGACAAAAGCTGACGTTTCGGGCCTAGACCTTTCATCAGAGAGGGGTTGCCAGGGATAGTGGGACTGTTCTAGGAGGAGAGAGTGGTTCAATTGGGCCTGTATTCATGAGAGTTTAGAAGAATGAGAGGGGGTCTGATTGAAATGTATTAAATTCTAACAGGGCTGGATAGACTAGGTACAGGGAGGATGCTTTCCATGGTTGTGGTGTGTAGAACCAGGGGTCATAGTCTCAGGATGTGGAGTAGACCACTTAGGACTCAGACGAGGAAAAAATTCTTCACTCAGTGTAGCGAACCTGTGGAATTCTTTACCACAGATGGCTGTGCAGGTTAAGTCACTGAATATATTCAAGAAAGGGATAGACAAATGTTTTCATTTTAAAGACATCCAGAGGAGAAAGCAGGAATATGGAATTAAGATAGGAGGTCAGTCATGATCATGTTGAATGGAGAGCAGGCTTGAAGGGCCGAATGGACTACTCCAGCTTTTATTTCCAATGTCGTACATTGGTCACCTGATACAGGAATCTAGGTTGAGCGATAATTATTGGCCGGGAGAATATACCTGCTATGGCTCACAATGTGTCAAGAGATCTTTTACTGCCAGAGAGGGTCTCAATTTAACATTTCCTCTGAAGGACAGTGCTTCCAGTGGTGCGACTCTCTTGGTACAAAGACTGGAGCATCAGCTTAGATTGTGGGCTTGGGACTCTTAGACAGCATCTTGCAACCCGCAACCTCCTGACTCCGTGCTGAGAATGCAACTGAACAACACAGTTTCCACCGTTAGCAGGCAGGGGTATTAGATTATTACACATTTGGAATTAGATATGCGTTGATTAGAGAAGTTGCAACTTGAACTCCTTGCAGGGACAAGTCTGGGTTTCAGTGCAGAGAGCAGAAGTAAGTTGCCCCCCCAGTTTATTTGAAACTTATGAATGAGCAAGAGCCCACTGACTGTTGCAATAGAAGGAGGAACCACACAAAGGTCTTGCCGATTTGATTTCACATGACTCAGTTCAAAGAGCAAGTGGCTGGATTTTAGCGGTGTGCTGTCACTGAGACCGAGATGTTGGATTATTTTTGACAGGAGGTGAAAAATTTATCTAAAAGGGAGATTGAATAATGGAGAAGGTGAAAATCAAAATTGGTAACTGTCCAATTAGAAGTTTTATATGGGACCGTGTTCATGCCTCAGCTGGGGTGAAAGTAGCCAGCTCAGGCTGGTAAAAGTCCCCAGTGCACCTTCATCTTCTGATTCTTCGCTGCCGTAGTAACAGTGAGCCTGTGCCTCCGATGTAATCCTGAAAAATTGTTCACTTTGTTTGCAGAGAAAACAATGTTTCGGTTGGACGAAGATTCCGTGTTTACCACATTGGGCGTTAACACTCACCTGTTTGCTTGTACAAAGGAATCTGTAGAGTCTTTGGTAAGAGAGAAAACCTCCCAGTACATTTCAGAACTCTCGAATAATGTTTTCAATCCCACCAAGGTCTTACATTTTCCTGCCTCTGTAACCTCTTCAAGTCCAGCAAACCTTAGAGATCTCTGCACCTCCATTTCTGGAATCTCATACATCTCTAGTTTACATTTCATTTACATTACATTTACATTTACAGTAAGCTGGCATTTATTGCCCATCCCTAATTGCCCAGAGGGCAGTTAAGAGTCAACCACATTTCTGCAGGTCTTGAGTCACACGTAGGCCAGACCATGTCAGGGCGACAGTTTTGATCCCTAAAGGATATTAGTGAATGAGTTTTTGACAATTGGCAGCAGATTCATGGTCATCACTAGATAAATTTTTGGTTGAATCCAAACACCACCATCTGCCATTGGTGGGATTCGAACTGGGGTCCCCAGATCATTACTAGGGTCTCTGGGTTAATAACCTGGTGATAATATCTCGAGACCATTGCCTCTCCAATGTTGCACCATCGATAGCCATGCCTTCCGCTTTCTACATCTCAGCTGCCTTTTCCCTCAACTGGGTCGTGGATTTCCATTGGACTGGTGGACTTGGACGAGGGAAGTACAGCAGTGGTATGCCCTCTCCCTCTGCAGGGTCGCTGATCATGAGTCTGTCCTGTTCTTGCTGCTTACCATCAGGTGTATTGAAGGGATTGACAGGCTGACAACCGACAGATTTCCCATGTTAAAAGTGCTCCTCCTATGGTCACCACAGGCTAGTGCAGGTCTCAAACTTTGAACTTCTAGTCCAGAGGTAGGGACACTACCTGTTGCACAAGACCTGTCTGCACCCTAACCTCAGGAAGTTTCTCTGTCTCTCTCCCTAGCTCCCCTTTTAGACTCTCCGTAAAACCCATCCTTTCAACCAAGTTTTAGGCGCACCGTGGCTCAGTGGTTAGCACTGCAGCCTCACAGCGCCAGGGACCTGGGTTCGATTCCAGTCTCTGGTAACTGTCTGTGTGGAATTTGCACATTCTCCCCGTGTTTGTGTGGGTTTTCTCCGGGTGCTCTGGTTTCCTCCCACAGTCCAAAGATGTGCAGGTTAGGTGGATTGGCCATGCTAAATTGCCCATAGTGTTCAGAGGTGTGCAGGTTATAGGGAGATGGGTCTGGGTGGGATGCTTCAAGGGGCGGTGTGGACTTGTTGGGCTGAAGGGCCTGATTCCATACTGTAGGGAATCTAATCTAATCTCATCTCATCTTTTCTCACGTGGCTTTATAACAAATATCGTTTGGTAATGCTCCTGGAAATGCCTTGGAACAGTGTACAACATTAAGGGCATATTAATGTTGTTTGGGGTGGCGATAATTTAAACACAGGCAGAGGAGGTATTAGACAACTCTCCTCCTGCTACAGAAATTGGAGATTAAGGAACACATTACTTAAAATCAGAGTAAAGAAGGAGCAGTGATGATTAACTTAAATATATTGATTGCATTACAGCAACAACTTGTATTTATGTAGACCCTTTAGTTTAATGAAATATGCCAAGGTGCATCAAAGGAGCATTACCCGATAAAACACGACATCCAGCCACAAAGATATATTAGGTCAGATGACCAACTGTTTGATGCATGACTTGAGGGACAAAAACAACATTAGAAATGAATTAAAGAACTCAGAACCTTGGCAACTGAAGGTGTGACTACCAGTGGGTGAAGTAATTTAGTTGGGAATGCACAAGGGTTTAGGATTAGAGGAGTGTCGATAACTTGGACGGCTGTGGAGCTAGGGAAAGATATAGCAACTGGGAGGTGTAAAGCCGTGGAGAGATTGACACAATAAAATGAGATTTTAAAGTCAATACATTGCACAACTGGAAGCCAGCACAGATCGGTAGAGGAGCAGGATTTATAGCTCACTAAAACAGCAAAATTCCGGATGACCTGAGGTTTATAGAGGGCAGAACATGAGAGACCAGCTATGCATATGTTGGAGTAATCAGGACTAGAGGTAATGAAAGCAGCAATGATAAGGGAACAGAGGGCAGTACCAGTTTGTGCTAGCAAATACCAGATAACGTCAGTCATTTGCACAAAACTGCCCCACCTATCCCAAACCTCTTCACAATGAATTGTGCTGAAGCAAAGTCCAACCTGGGGTGAGGCAGCTATCATGTGGGGAAACGTGTAAAAGTCTAGCGTTGAAAAGGATCAGAAGTGGTCTACTTGAGAGATGTAAGATCCCGAGGGAGCCTGACAGAATGGATGCTGAAAGGATGTTTCCTTTTGCAGAGAGACCAAAGTAGGAATCACAATTTAAAAATAATGTTTACAGAGATAGTAGGAACTGCCAATGTTGGAGAATCTGAGATAACAAGGTGCAGAACTGGGTGAACACAGCAGGCCAAGAAGCATCAGAGGAGCAGGAAAGTTGACACCTCGGGTCTGGACTCTTCTTCAGAAAAGGTCATGAATCTTCTGTGCAGAGCAGTGGAGGGAGGCTGTTGAGTATTTTTAAGATAGAGATAGATTCTTGACCAACAAGGGAAACAGTGGTCTTCAGGGGTAGGCAGGAACATGGAGCAGTCCGATCAGCCATAATCCTATTGATTGGCAGAGCAGACTGGAGGGTCCCAGTGATCTAGTTCTGCACCTAATGCGTGGTTGCATGTGATGTGACTTCCTGTCACTAAACAAGTTGACATTAGTGATTAGAATGAGGAACATTACATAAGAACTCAACTTCACTACATCTGCCACTCCCTATAACCCTTTAAGCCTTTACAAATTAAAAATCTGTCTATGTATCTAATGTGTAGAGAAAGCACAGGATTAATTTAAAAAGAAGTTGTTGGTCTGGTTTGGAGAATGTCATTGGATTGCCTTTACAAGTGTTTTGCTTCGTCATTGTTGACAGCGTAGTCAAACGATTTGTTGAGTTAAAACAAAAGCATTTCAGCCTGCGACTCGAGCTCTTTTCGTTTGTACTGAGCTACCCAATATCTGGTGCTATATAAATGCAACTCAGTCAGAGTTAGCAAGAACTGCCAATCCTGGAGTCAGAGATGACACAGTGTGGAGCTGGAGGAACCCAGCAGGATAGGCAGCATCAGAGGAGCAGGAAAGCTAACGTTTCAGGTCTGGACCCTTCTTCAGAAAATCATTTTCTGAAGAAGGTTCCTGACCCGAAATGTCAGCCTTCCTTGCTCCTCTGATGCTGCCTATCCTGCTGTGTTCCTCCAGCTCTATACCTTGTTATCTCAGACTCCAGCACCGACAGTTCTTACAATCTCTAATACATTAATGGCATTGTGGGTCAACCTACAGCTGGTGGACTGCAGTGGGTCAAGAAGGCACCTCACCCCACCTTTTCCAGGGCAACTAGGGATGGGCAAGAAATGCTGGCCAGCCAGCGATGCCCACATCCCACAAATCAATGGGGAAAAAAAACTTGTCAGTGCACTCTTTCTAGAAATCTTGATTATTAACAGGGTTGTCCCAGGCCGCCGAACTGATTAACGTAATGAAATGTATTTAATCAACCTGTCAGTGCCTCTCTAATTATTTTACTATTCCCTAACCTCATTTTTCAGAGAAAACGTTGTTTAATTGATCATACAGATATCAGGACTGTGCCTGGAGCTGTTAAGCACAGATCTGAACATATGAACTATAATATCGGAAGTAATCTGTACGTCAGTATCTGAATACTCAATTTCCTTGTTATCGTGTCAAAAATGTGAGCTTCTGATTACAAGATGAAAGTGCCAACCAAGTGTGTCCTGTGTACTTGTATACCATCAAACAACTGCTTCAGAAGTAGTTCATTGCCTGTAAACGAATTTGGGACATCCTAAAGATGTGAAAATTATTATATAATTGCAAGCTTTGATTTGCTTTTCCTGCTGGGAGAGTGATTGTACATTGAGAGCAAGTCCAGTCTTGGTTTTGGTAAATATTGTAGCATTGCTACTTTAACTCTGGTCTGGGCTAGTTCTGTTTTAGAAGTAGCACGTACCTTCTCCTGAAGGACCCAGCGAGAAATAGTCATTGCCTCAGTGGAAAGGTTGTAGATTCACAAGTTATTGACGGACTTGGGTTGTAATCGAGGCTAACGTTTGAAGTGCCTTACTGAGGGATTACAGCATGGTCAGCCGTGATTGTAAATTGTTGTCCTGTGATCTCATTGAATAGCACTGCAGACTCGCTGGACTATTTCTTGCACCTGATTTGAATTGCCCAGTTCCTCGATTCAGGAAGATAGAAAAGACTACTAGAAGTAATAAGAGCAAGGACCTCTCCATGGTCAAATATATTTTCCTCAACCATTAGAAATAGATTACCTGTTGATTCATTAATTTGCTCACCGTGGGATTAGGCAGTGCTTACAATGCCAGCCCTGTCCACCTCAATGAGCACCGAAAGCGGTTGTAAAATAATTTGGGATGTTCCACACACATGTTGTATTCCAGTGACCTGTACACATTAGAATAACAATACAAAACCAATAAACAATATCTGGAATTAAGAGTCTAATGGTGACCATGAATCCATTGTCAATTGTTGTAAAAACCCATCTAGTTCTCTAACACCCTTTAGGGAAGGAAACTGCCATCCTTACCTGGTCTGGCCTACATGTGACTCCAGACCCACAGCAATGTGGCTGACTCATAACTGCTCTCTGGTCAATTAGTGATGGGCAATAGATGCTGCCTAGTCAGTGATGACCTCATCCTGTGAACGAAGAAAGAAAAACATCGAGAATCTTAAGTTTTAGCAATAGCTATTCTCCATTGATTTTTAGCAGCTATTTTGTTCCACTATAATTTCAGAAGCTACATTGATGGCATTCAGTATTAGATAGGAGCCTGTATGCTTGTTTAAAATGATTTCAAATGTAACACTGACTAATGTGTGATATGAGTGTTGATTCTGTTATGATTTCATTATCTCATATTGGTCCCCAGGTCCCCCCACCAGCTGTCGAAAGGCTCCCTCACGAAGGACCAGAAATCAATGAAATGAACATGGTGGAAATGGCTAACCAGATCACGACATTTGACTGGGAGCTTTTAAATTGCGTACATGAGGTACTGGCTTCCTGCAAATTGGGAAACCTCACCTTGTCATATCATTGATGGGGGAAACAGTGGCAGTGTCACCCAGAGGGTTAGCATATTGCTCTGGGACCACAGGTTTGAAACCCACCACTGCAACTAGTGAAACTTAAATTCAATTAATTAATAAGCTTTAATGAATTGCTAGGGGTTGAAAGTTTGTCTCAATAGTTGTCATCATTGTCAAATTGTCGTAAAAATCCGCTGGTTCGCTCATGTCACGAGGGAAGGAAATCTGTTGTGATCGCCTGACCTGGTCTACATGTGATTTCAGACCCAGAGCAATGTGAATACCCTTTGAGGGTGGTTAAGAGTCAGTTTGGGGTGGGTAACAAATGCTGCCATTGCCAGCCACACTTTGAACACACTGAAGGATAAAATTTGAACAATTAGTTATTGATTGTATCATAGGACATTTGGGAAGGCAAGTATCAAAAAAATGTATTAAATAAAAGCCAAAAGAACTGTGAATGCTGTAAATCAGAGACAAAAAATGGAAATTGGTTAAAAACTCAGCCGGTCTGGCAGCATCTGGGGAGAGAAATCAGAGTTAATCAGTTTCGGGGCTGAGTGAGGAATGGCTACTTGACCTAATACATTAACTCTGATTTCTCTCCACAGATGCTGCTAGATCTGCTGAGCTTTTCCAGCAATTTCTACTTCTGTCATAAAAATACCTATGGGAAAGCAAGATAAACATAAGGGAGAAAGGAATGGAAAAGTGAAGAGGGGTATAGGAGGAGTCTTGCATAGCGCGTAAACTTTGGCAGAGACTCGTTGGGCCGAATGGCCTGTTTGTGTACTGTAAACTCTCTCTGCTTTGTGTTAACATGCGAGCTGATTTCTTTGCAGCTGGAGCTGATCCATTACGTCTTCAGGAATGAGAGCATTCGGAGGCGAACGGCAAACCTGGAGCTGGTGCTGCAGCGCTGCAGTGAGGTGCAACACTGGGTGGCTACCGAGATACTGATGTGTGAGCGCCTGGGCAAACGAGTGCAGATTCTCAAAACCTTCATTAATATCGCAGTTCTGTAAGTGCACATCTGGGTTCAAAGATTGTGGTTAGTGTCTGTTTTAGAGGAGGCAAGAAAACTGGCCACCCCAGATTGGGTAACACTACCGTTTTAGCACCGTGCCATTTAGGCTTAGAGTCATTAGTGTTTCATCCTACCTGTTCTGAATAAATGTCAGTTTGTCTCATTGACAGTGCCCTTGTTTACGACTCATGATGTTGAGCGTTCAAGTTCTGCACAAGCAGTTTAGAACAATCCGTTGGCATGTTGAGTTTTATATTGTCGAAGATGCTGCTTTTCATATGGGATCTTTCTATTGGACATAAAAGGTCTTGTGGCACATTTTAGAAGAAGGGCCACTCCAGCAATGGCCAGCTTTCATGTCTAAGGCGATACACCTAGAAAGAGATTAACTTGCTCGTCTGAGAGGAGAGATGGTGGCATTATCGTCATGTCACTTGCTCTGTGATTGAGAGATATAGACCAATGCTCTGATGACATATGTTCAAATCCCAGAATGGCAGCTGGTGAAATTAAAATTGAATTAATGTAATTGAAAGCCAGTCTCAGTAATTGAAGTTAAGTTTGATACCTGCGGGGAGGAATCTACATTTAACACCAGATCCAACTGTCCTCTGAAATGGCCTATGGCCTTGTAAACCACTTATTTCAAGGGTGACTAGGTGTGGAGCTGGATGAACACAGCAGACCAAGCAGCATCTTAGAAACAGGAAAGCTGACGTTCAGGCCTAGACCCTTCATCAGAAAAATGTTGTCACAGTTGGGTCTAGTTGGGGCCAATTTGGGAAGGCTTGAATGTGGACTGTAGTCCATTGGGGATGGTCTGGTTCTGTAGGCAGGTACTAAGAAAGGTGATGTGGCTGTGGTAACTGGTTTGCTTCAGGACATGGTCAATCAGTTTCAAGGCTGAAGAGATTACAAGAGAGTTGCAGTGGGAGAGAGATCCTCTGAGGTTTGTCCGGAGGGTAACTTCTTCAGGTTAGGCATCCTTAGAAGAGGCTTCGCAGTGGGGTGAAAATTGTGTCAGAGATAGTAGGAACAGCAGCCAGCATCTGCAGTTCCTATTATCTCTTACTTCAAGGGTAGTTAGGGATGGGCAACAAATGCTGGCTCTGCCAATGATACCCACATCATGTAAAAGGACAAGAGAAAGATCTTGATTGTTGCTAATAACAATGGTGACAAAACTTGACAAATAGTTTATTAACCATCACGTAGTTAGGGGCAGTCCTGGGGATGTGACAGTGCTGCTTAACTGCAAGTCATTTTCTCTCATCTCTGTAGTAGTGCCCCCAGTTACTGACTTCAATGCCAGAGGACAACGAAATCGCCCAAGTTTCCCACTCCAGTTTGCTAGCCTTTGACCTTAACGTAGAAAGCTCAGCATGAAATGTGGATGTCAAATTTAGTTGAGTTATCAGGCATGGTGCTGACTCATCTGATAATACTATATATTGCACTTGCTATTGATTTATGTATTGATTCTGAAAGGATTAACATTGGCGAGTACATTAGGCTTCACGTCATCTAATGATATTGCACAGTTATGGGTGGGAATCAAAGAATCCGGCTGTCGATTGCGATAATAAGGTGTGGAGCTGGATGAATACGGTAGGCCAGGCAGCATCAGAGGAGCAAGAAAGCCGACGTTTTGGGTCTGGACTCTTTAGAAAATTTTCTGAAGAAGAGTCTTGGACCGAAATGTCAGCCTTCCTGTTCTTATGATGCTGCTTGGCCTACTGTGTTCATCCAGCTCCACACCTTGTTATCTCAGATTCTCCAGCGTCGGCAGTTCCTACTATCTCCAGCTGTAGATTGCGATGTGAGACATGTCATCCATAGCTCCTGATAGTCTCCATCATTACATCTAACCAGCCAATGGAACTTGTAAGCATTGCTGTCATACCCTAAACTACATCCTGTTGTGACGACGACTGCTTCTATTATTTACAAGTTTGTTCATCCTTTATCATTGTCAATCAAACAGGCCCTTCAACACATTCTAAAAAGAAGGATTCATATCAAATTTGTTTTAAATAAAAATCTGGAACTGGAAAAGCTAGCCTAATGCCAACGTCACCATTGTCAATTGTCATAAAAGCAGATCTGGTTCACAAATTACAAACAAAAACAGAAGTTGCTGGAAAATCTCAGCAGGTCTGGCAGCATCTGTGAAGAGAAATCAGAGTTAATGTTTCGGGTCTGGTGACCTTTCCTCGTTAATGCCCTTTAGGGAAGGAAATCTGCTGTCCTCACCTGGTCTGGTCTATGTGACTCCAGACCCACAGCAAAGCGATGGACTCTTAACTACCCTCTGGGCAGTTAAGGATGGACAATGAGGATTGGCCTAACCAGCAGCACCCTCGTCACATGAACAAGTATCAAAAAAACTTTGAGTTCTTAAGGCACAGGGATAGTGTCCTTCCCTCTTAGAGTTTGAGTTCAAGTCCCATCTGCTCCAGAGGTGTCTCGTAATATACATGGACAGGTCAATTAAAAATATCTCCAAGGAAAATTCCACCTCTGCCACCAGCTGCTCCTGCTTGGTCCCACAACCATTCAATGAGGTGCAGGATGCAATTTGTTCTCCAGCACAGTTCCGGTAGGAAGAGACGGAGAGAGAAAGTTTACCAGAAGTGATAGAAATCACTCTTGGCTAGTGAATGAACCAGAGCAGTTGAGATAAAGGATGCTGTTTATGATAAGGCATTTGGAGTACTCATTAATCAGATCTCACTTTCTGCAGACAGTCTAGACAGCTCACATAGATCGCACAAGATAATCAGCAGCGTTAGTTTCACGGCAATCTGCCACTCACTGAATCAAAGGGGCCCCAGGTCCTGCATTGACTGTCTGCACCCAGTGAGGGCCAGCTATGAATCACCAAGTGGGTGACGTACAGTCACTTACACAACGAGGCCTGATCTGTAAAGTTCACATGCCTTAAACTGACAGCTCCCTCAGTCACCGTTCAGGTAAATCCAAATGTCAACACTGGAAATCCAGGTGTGTATGGATGAATTGAACGGAATAAATATAACTTCATTCCATCCGGGCCGATGGGAATGAGATAATGTGCTGTAACTTTCACAACCACAACAGCAAGCAGGAACATTCAACACAGTGATCCTGTTTGTGCGGACTATAAACACTGTTAATTCACAAGGAATAATCAATTCTATGGATAAACTCTGCTTTCATCGCCACCTAATGCTGATGGCAACATGGACCATCTAAACAATATTCAAACAGTAATAACATCATACAAGGAGAGTATTGTTGATGCTAGTAACCAGAAATCAATTATTAACTCACTAAATAATCTGTATAATTTGTTAATTATGTACAAATTAAATAACTAATCTAAACACAATATTAAATAATTTCTTTATTAAAACAATGAATGTCACATTGACACTAGAAAATATGTTTTTAATCCAAATATGTGCATGTTTACATATGTAAATGCATTTTTAAAAGAAGCTTTGCGGATTTAACACTGAGCTTTGACGCCTGTGATTATTCATAGGTGATTAAGCCCTGCACTGCGTATGATTTTCTGACCATGCAAAATGCTAAGTATGCAAATCATGGGCAGAGGCAGCTTGAACGCCACTGTGTGATTGTGCACAGTGCCAGGGGTATCGAGCAGTACAACTGCTCCCTAGTTTGTGTCTCCATGTCCTAACTCTGAACTGTAGCAAGATTGATATCATCTATCCACTTGTGGTTTATTCCTAATGGATCCCAGGAGTCACACTCACCATGTTTTGAGATTGGTGTTTTTGCAGTTGGAAGAAGTAATGCATTTATTTTGGATTTATTTATCTTCTTATGTGACCTTGGGATATTCTAAGGCCCTTAATGTCAAGGAATTATTTGAAGAGTAGTCCCTGTTGTGATGTAGGAAATGCAGCAGTCATTCTATGCATTGCAGCCTTCCACTAGATAATCTGCTTTAGTGACGTTAGTGAAATGATAAATATTAGACTGGACTTTGCATAGAACTCCTCTGCACTTCTTTAAAATTATTTCCTGGGGTATTTTACCTTTATTTTGCCTTTGGATAAGTTTATTCTCGCACATATTCCTGTTTTTGCCTGTTCCTTTTGCTACACCATCTCAGACCTCAGCTGAGTTAACCCCCAATCTTCTATATCATTTCTTCTCTGCCTAATTGTAGAAGCTCCCTCATAACCTAACTATGTAGGGCGAGGTGTAATTTTGCAACTCACCTTCATCTCACCCCTGACATGCTTTTGAACTTGTGGATTGTTTGGAAGTTTTGGATTTATAAGGAAATGCTTAATAGGTTGGGACTTTTTTCACTGGAGCTTGGAGGTTGAGAGGTGGCCTGAAAGGGTGTATAAAATAATGGGGGGTATATATGGGGTTAATCGCAGGTTTCTTTTCCCTACGGTGGGGCACTTCAAGACTGGGGGCATGTTTTTAAGGTGAAAAGAGAGAGATTTTAAAGAAAAGACATGAGGGGCAACTCTTTTACACAGAAGGTGGTTCATGTGTGGAATGAACTTGCTGAGGAAGTGGTGAATGTGGATCTATTTACAATGTTTAAAAGACACTTAGGTAAGTACATGAACAAGAGAGGTTTTGAGAGATATGGGCCAGGAGCAGGCAGGTGGGACTAGTCCAGTTTGGGATGTGCTCAGCGTGGACTGGTTGGACTGAAGGCTCCGTTTCCATGCTGAATGGCCCTATAAAAGTCTGCGTGAACGTGAGTGGGCATTTTGTTGAATATAGCCACGATGATAGCTAGATTTTTCATTCCTAATTATTAAAACTGACATACGCCTTCTGAAACCCCTAATCTTTGTCTTCCCCTGTTACCTTTGGAGCTTTTCTGGCTTTCCAACTCACCTTTATGAAAATTCCACAAAACCTGCCCTCTCAATTAAGCTTTTCATCGCTCAGTCAGTTGCTCCTTTTCTTGACATTGACAGCCCCGCTCCTTAAACCAAGGTGTGGAGCACCTTGGGGCGATTTATGTATTAGAGATGCTATATGTGACCATGAGTTGACTCAAAAGCTGTGGGAAAACACTGTGGTTGAGCTTCCCCTCCCTGATACACAACGACATTTCACCTGTTTATCCATGTCAATCCTAATGTGTGCCTTCACCTTCCAGCTGTAAGGAGAAGCAGAACCTGTTCTCATTTTTCGCCATCATCATGGGCTTGTGCAATGCTGCTGTCAGTCGCCTGTGCCTGACCTGGGAGGTAAGTGGCTCACTGAACAATTAGACTGTGCCTGAACTCTCTGTGCTCAGCTTTTTACACTCACTGTCATGGTTACTATGAGCGTAAGTTGCTGTTACATTGAGCAATTCAAATCAATTGTAGAAGAACACTGATTCAGCACCAGCTAGTGTTGCACCAGGTTTGGGTCATTACGCTGTAGGAAGGATGTGAAAGCAATGCAGGGTGTTCAGAAAAGATTCATGGGAGCGTCTGCATAACTGAGGAGCTTCAGTTACACAGACAGAGGAGAGCTAAGGTTGTTATCTTATTCAAGAAGTGTGATAGGGATAAATCAGGGAACTGCAGGCCAGTGATTCTAACATTGTCGGAAGAAATTCTGAGGGACTGAATTAATCTTCACTTGGAGAGGCACAGACTAATCAAAGACAATAGGCATGGCTTTGTAAAGAGGTGAACGTGTCTAAGGATGATTCGGTGTGCAGCCAGTTAAATAATCTACATGGACTTCAGTAAGGCCTTTAGCAAGGGTAATTTGCCGGGTGACCTTATAGAGGTTTATATAATCATAAAGAAGCATTGACAGAGTAATTAGAAAATGTCTTTTCCCAAGGGCAGGGGCCTCCAAAGCTAGAGGGCAAGGTTTAAGGTGAGAAGGGGAGAAATTCAAAAGGGATCTGAGAGGGTGGTGTGTGCATGGAATGAGCTGCCAGAGGAAGTGGTGGAGACTGGTATAATTATAACATTCAAAAGGCACCTGGATGGGTACATGAATATAGGGAAGAGTTTATAGGGATATGGGCTGGAAGCTGGCAAATGGAACTCGACTTAGTTGGAATATCTCGTTGGCAGGAACAAGTTGGACTGAAGGGTGTGTTCCATGCTGTATATCTCTATAACATTTTAAGAGCGAGGAGCAGGACTAGGCACTTCAGCCCCATATGCTGGTTCCATGATTTAAAAGAATCATGCGTGACTTCCAATCAACTTCAGCTCCACAAGGTGAAGCTTAGTGGCAGAAAGTAAAGGATGACAGATGAAGGTAGACCAGAAGCCTGTGTCCTGTGGCTTTCGGTGCTGGGTCACGTGTTCACTAATGATCTAGACATGTATTTAAGAGGGATGATCGATAACTTTCACAGATGAGACTAAGATGTGGTAAATAGTGAGCAGGAAAGCCTTAGACTACAGGAACATGCAAACAGGCTGAATGGTAGCAAATGGAATTTAATCCTGAAAAGTGTGAGGCGATACATTAGGGATGAATAATATGGCACTTAGGAAGTTCAGAGGATCAGTAGGACCTTGGCGTGCATGTCTATAGATTCTTGAAGGCATCAGGGCAGGGAGATAAGGTGGTTAAAGAGGCATATGGGCTAGTTGTCTTTATTAGTCAAAGCACTGAATAGATGGGCGTGGAGATTACAGTGCAGCTGGAGCACTACAGGAAGGATGTGATCGCACTAGATGGGAGGAGAGGAGACTCACCAGAATACTCTGGAGCATTCAAATAGCCTGTGGTTGTTTTCCTTAGAGCAGAGGAAGCTGCGGGAGGACCTGATTGGGGTGGACAAAGCCCTGAAGGGAATAGATAAGGAGAAATATTTCCCCTTAGTAGAGAGGTCAGTAACTGGAGGGAACAGTTTTCAGGCAAGGAATGAGGGGTTTAGAGGGGAGTTGAGGGAGACAAAATGACGGTGATGGGTATTTGGAACTCACTACCTGGAAGGGCGACAGAAGCAAGACCCCTCAAGACAGTTAACGTTTTAGGTAAACATTTAAAGAGGCACAGTGTACAAGGCTTCGGACGAAGTGCTGGAAAATGGGGTTAGAAAGGATAGATGTTTGATAACCAGAACAGACATGATGGACCGAAAGGCCACTTTCCACACTGAAAATGCAATAAAAATCCTACAAACCTCACAAACCACTCTCTCCTTAATTGAGTTTCTAATTTCTGCCTGAAGTAGAACAGTTTTTATTACCAATTTATTTTGTTTCCTTTACAGAAACTGCCTGCAAAATGCAAAAAGCTGTTCCAGAAATTTGAGAGCTTAACGGTGAGTAACGGGCTGCCCTTCACTCGGGATTCACCATGAACATGAATATTAATATTCCCTCCGATGCTACAAGGCCACCAGTGTTTCTGGGAAGTTTAGGAGTCCTTTGCAAACAATTGGCTCCAAATATGAGGATCCTTTTTATGGCCCCTCCATCAGCTTATCTGAAGCCTGGGCATGGTGGCAGATAAGATCGTGTGTGGCCAGGTCAGTGTCTTCCTGCCCAGCCCCTGACTTGACTCCCATATTCGGAAAGGTGTGGATAAGGTGTCAGATTTGATGCTGGGACCCTTGCTGTTTGTGGCCACTAACTATCTATCAGGCCCTTAAATCACGAATAGCCCTTATTCTGCTGCACTGTAATAATATTTGTGGTGTAGTAATAAATACTCGTATTGTGACTGGGCAACGCCAGTGTGACAAGTTTTACAGCACAGTCAGTACCGAGCCTGTCCTTCCTGACCTATCAACAGGCCTCTGTGCTGCTCAAGCCCCACTCAAAGAATGTACCGTGCAACCCTCCTCCCTCTCTGCGCTATCCCCTGCAGCTTTTATAACCTCACCCTCACCAGGGTCTCCAATGCCTACCTGTTCAACACCCTCAGACCTCCTCAGAACTCCTTGCAATCCCAGCAGGTGCCACTACATGCGGCTGGCATTACTGGGTCTACAAGAGCCACCAGCCAATCAGATTAGCCAGCAGTCTTTGAGGGTGGAACTTGCTGTCCTGAAGGCTGGCAGTGCCACTCTTAAACCAGAGACAGCTTGAATGAGGTGTTGACAACAGGGGGCAGCCTGATGTAAGGTTGACGAGCTATCACCAACTTTGCCAACAGATTCACCCCTCCTGTAAAATTCCCCGTATCTCAGTTCGACCATCAGTCCTTGATCCACTGAAGAGGAAGGAGCAGTCCCTTCCTTTGGATTGATGGGATAGTGTGGAGTCTTGTGTCACAACCTGCCACGGAATGGGCATTGTCATTGGCCAAACTTTGAGTGAAATATTTACACCCACATCTGGTACTTGGTACGTCTACACCTTGTTATCTCCGATTCTGCAGCATCTGCAGTTCCTACTATCCCTGGTACTTTCTCCTGCTCCTTCACAAGGCAAATGGTTTCCCTGTTTTACTCAGGGAAAACATTTCCATTCTTCATTCCAGGTCCAAACTGCACCAACCAGTCTCTGTTGGCCTGTGACACAATGTCTCGTGCAAACCTTTGTATCAGGGAGATACAGCCCGATAATCATTTGGGCAGCTTGTCCCTGCTGGCTGTTTTAGATTTCATTGTATCTAATGGCTGGCAGCTAAATTCCTTGACTTTTTTCTTAAACAGGATCCCTCACGAAACCATAAATCCTACAGAGACACCATTGCCAGGATGAAGCCTCCACTTATTCCTTTTGTACCCTTGCTACTGAAAGGTAAAACTCCTAATGCTGTCACTAGAACCAAGCCCGCCTTGGCATAACTTAGTTTCGTAGAATTATAGAGCAGTGAATGTGTCCATTCGGCCCATTATGATTTTGATGGCCCTATGAAAGAGCCATCTGATTGGTCCCACTCCTCTGCACTTTTCACAGAGCCCAACAAATCTGTCAGGGTGTCAGTTTAATCCCTCATCAGAAAGATGGACAAAACATTGATATTTATTTGTGTAGATTTATTCAATGAGTATTTGCAAACTCCACTACCCAAGAGGACAAGGGCAGCAGGTAACCACCACCTTCAAGTTCCTCACCAAGTCACTCACCATCCTGACTTGGAAATACATTGGCGTTCCTTCACTGTCACTGGGTCAAAATCCTGGAATTCCCTCCCTAATGGCTGTGTGTCTGAGTGTGTGTGTGTCTGAGTGAGAGAGACAGGAGGTGTGTGTGTGTGTGAGTGTGTGTGTGTGTGTGTCTGAGTGAGAGAGACAGGAGGTGTGTGTGTGTGTGTGTGTGTGTGTGTGTGTGTCTGAGTGAGAGAGACAGGAGGGGTGTGTGTGTGTGTGTGTGTGTGTGTCTGAGTGAAAGAGACTGGAGGTGTGTGTGTGTGTGTCTGTGTGTCTGAGTGAGAGAGACAGGAGGTGTGTGTGTGTGTGTGTGTGTGTGTGTGTCTGAGTGAGAGAGACAGGAGGTGTGTGTGTGTGTGTCTGAGTGAAAGAGACTGGAGGTGTGTGTGTGTCTGTGTGTCTGAGTGAGAGAGACAGGAGGGGTGTGTGTGTGTCTGAGTGAGAGAGACAGGAGGGGTGTGTGTGTGTGTGTGTCTGAGTGAGAGAGACAGGAGGTGTGTGTGTGTCTGAATGAGAGAGACAGGAGGTGTGTGTGTGTGTGTCTCTGAGTGAGAGAGACTGGAGGGGTGTGTGTGTGTGTGTCTGTGTGTCTGAGTGAGAGAGACAGGAGGTGTGTGTGTGTGTGTGTGTGTGTGTGTGTGTGTCTGAGTGAGAGAGACAGGAGGTGTGTGTGTGTGTGTGTCTGAGTGAGAGAGACAGGAGGTGTGTGTGTGTGTGTGTGTCTGAGTGAGAGAGACAGGAGGTGTGTGTGTGTGTGTGTGTGTGTCTGTCTGAGTGAAAGTGACTGGAGGTGTGTGTGTGTCTGTGTGTCTGAGTGAGAGAGACAGGACGTGTGTGTGTGTGTGTGTGAGTGAGAGAGACAGGAGGTGTGTGTGTGTGTGTGTGAGTGAGAGAGACAGGAGGTGTGTGTGTGTGTGTGTGTCTGAGTGAGAGAGACAGGAGGTGTGTGTGTGTCTGAGTGAGAGAGACAGGAGGTGTGTGTGTGTGTGTGTGTGTCTGAGTGAGAGAGACAGGAGGTGTGTGTGTGTGTCTGAGTGAGAGAGACAGGAGGTGTGTGTGTGTGTGTGTGTCTGAGTGAGAGACACAGGAGGTGTGTGTGTGTGTGTGTGTCTGAGTGAGAGACACAGGAGGTGTGTGTGTGTGTGTGTGTGTCTGAGTGAGAGAGACAGGAGGTGTGTGTGTGTGTCTGAGTGAGAGAGACAGGAGGTGTGTGTGTGTGTGTGTCTGAGTGAGAGACACAGGAGGTGTGTGTGTGTCTGAGTGAGAGAGACAGGAGGTGTGTGTGTGTGTCTGAGTGAGAGACACAGGAAGTGTGTGTGTGTCTGAGTGAGAGAGACAGGAGGAGTGTGTGTGTGTCTGAGTGAGAGAGACAGGAGGAGTGTGTGTGTGTCTGAGTGAGAGAGACAGGAGGAGTGTGTGTGTGTCTGAGTGAGAGAGACAGGAGGAGTGTGTGTGTATCTGAGTGAGAGAGACAGGAGGTGTGTGTGTGTCTGAGTGAGAGAGACAGGAGGTGTGTGTGTGTCTGAGTGAGAGAGACAGGAGGAGTGAGTGTGTCTGAGTGAGAGAGACAGGAGGAGTGTGTGTGTGTCTGAGTGAGAGAGACAGGAGGAGTGTGTGTGTGTCTGAGTGAGAGAGACAGGAGGAGTGTGTGTGTGTCTGAGTGAGAGAGACAGGAGGAGTGTGTGTGTATCTGAGTGAGAGAGACAGGAGGTGTGTGTGTGTCTGAGTGAGAGAGACAGGAGGTGTGTGTGTGTCTGAGTGAGAGAGACAGGAGGAGTGAGTGTGTCTGAGTGAGAGAGACAGGAGGAGTGAGTGTGTGTGTGTGTGTGTGTGTGTGTGTGTGTGTGTGTGTGTGAGAGTGAGTGAGAGAGACAGGAGGAGAGAGAGTGTGTCTGTGAGTGAGAGAGACAGGCGGAGTGTGTGTGTGTGAGTGAGAGAGACAGGAGGAGAGAGTGTGTGTCTGTGAGTGAGAGAGACAGGAGGACTGTGTGTGTGTGTGTGTGTGTGTGTGTGTGTGTGTGTGTGTGTGTGAGAGAGAGAGAGAGAGAGAGATGGGAGGTGTGTGTGTGTGTGTGTGAGAGAGAGAGAGAGAGAGATGGGAGGTGTGTGTGTGTGTGTCTGAGTGAGAGAGACAGGAGGTGTGTGTGTGTGTGTGTGTGTGTCTGAGTGAGAGAGACAGGAGGTGTGTGTGTGTGTCTGTGAGTGAGAGAGACAGGAGAACTGTGTGTGTGTGAGAGAGAGAGAGAGATGGGAGGTGTGTGTGTGTCTGTGAATGAGAGAGACAGGCGGAGTGTGTGTGTGTGTGAGTGAGAGAGACAGGAGGAGAGAGTGTGTGTCTGTGAGTGAGAGAGACAGGAGGAGAGTTGTGAGAGCATGGAATGCGTTGCCAGCAGCAGTTGTGGAAGCAAGGTCATTGGGGTCATTTAAGAGACTGCTGGACATGCATATGGTCACAGAAATTTGAGGGTGCATCCATGAGGATCAATGGTCGGCACAACATTGTGGGCTGAAGGGCCTGTTCTGTGCTGTACTGTTCTATGTTCTATGTTCTATGACTGTGTGTGTGTGTGTGTGTGTGTGTGTGTGTGTGTGAGAGAGAGAGAGATGGGAGGGGTGTGTGTGTGTCTGTGAGAGAGAGAGACAGGCGGAGTGTATGTGTGAGAGAGGGAGAGACAGGAGGAGTGTGTGTGTGTATGTGTGGGTGTGTGTCTGCACTGCATAGGGTGAGCAGTGTAACAAGGTGGCTCACCTTCTCAAAGCGCAATTAGGGATGGGCAATGGATGCTGGCCTAGCTAGTGAAATCCACATCCTGTGAATAAATATGTTTACAAATGTGTAAGTGGCAAAGAACCGGGAGATGGCCCATTGATTGCAGAACTAATTCTGTTCCTTTGCCAGTAGGAGCAGGGAAAATTCTCAACGAGAGTTCATTCGATGTAGAATGATGGAAGCTTCTAGATTTCCATTCCACAGTGATTTGAGCGTGTATAAAGGTTCTCCCAATGAGTGATGTGACTGCATTTCCCAGTATAAGGGAGATCCTGTGGTTCTAAACCTGGTCTCAATGTCAATGTTCACCAGCAACTCTCACAGCTAGGCAAATTAACATTACTTCCAATTATTAAGAAACACTTGTAAACTTGCCTGTATTGTTAGAAATAAAAAGTACATTGAAAGTTTGATATATAAAGCAATGAGAGGAAAAGAGGCCTTGGGGAAAAAGTGGTGTGAGAAATAATATCAGGTTATAGATGGATTGAAAAACCGTGTGATGAATTTTTCTATGCCCGTGGGAAGGTTTGTAGAACTTCTGAATTATTCAACATCGTGTTGGTTTGCTGTAGGTATAATTACTGCATAATTTACAATTATATATTTCTTGATGACTTTTACAGACATGACATTCATACATGAGGGCAACAAAACATTCTTGAATCAATTGGTGAACTTTGAAAAGATGGTGAGTGTTGCTTTGTAAGTTCTAGCACATATCACAGTCAATCTAGAGAAAAAATATACTGTAACACGCCCCACCACCCTCGGTCCAAAGGGACAGTTTTCCAGTGCGCTGCACCATCTTATATCCAAAGGGATAATGTTCCAGCACACTACCCCATCCTGTATACAAAGGAACAGTTGTCTAGCATGCTGCACCTCCCGTTATTCAAAGGGGACAGTGTTCTAGCACACCACGACATCCTGCATCCAAAGGCACAGTGTTCTAGCATACCATGCCATCCCACATTCAAAGACACTGTATTCTAGCCCGCTGCGCCATCCTCTATTATGGGGGACAGTGTTCTAGCACACCACACCATCCTCTATCCAAAGGCACAGGGTTTTAGCACACCACATTATCCCATACACAAAGTCACTGTGATCTAGTACACTGCACCATCTATTTTCCAAAGGGACACTGTTCTAGCACATTGAACCATCCTGTATCCTAAGGAAACATAATCTCGAACGATGTACCACGGTACCACAATGGAGCATATTTCAGCAAACTGCAAACCAACTCCTCCTAAAATTGGAAACTTTTGAACCCTACAATTTACTGAGAAAAATGGATGACAACTTTGAGGCACCTGAAACTATTTTAAAATCATGAGAGCAGCAACCCAACTGTGAGGCATCACATTTGTGTTTTTCAGGAAGGCATGATTGGTCTTAAAACTGCATCCCAGGGACACATTGCGATGATCAAAGCTGGATGTGAACTCTGTCTGACTAACTTTGATGACACTACTGTTAAGTGGCAGATTCACCATGCAATATTAATTTGCTGTCAGCATTTCTGGGGAGCTGTGGTACAGCAACAGTGCGAATTTGTGGCAGACAATTCCCCGTGATTTTGATAGATTGCCTGTTTCTTTTAATCACTTTCCAACATATGAACGTGCAAAGGAGGAGCAGGAGAAGGCCATTCAGTGCCCCCCTGATCTGCTCCACCATTCAGTAAGATCATAGTTGACCTGATGACTGCACATTCCTGCCTACCCATGAAAACCTTTCACCCACTGACTTTCCAAGAATCTTTCTACCTCTGCCTTCAAATTACTCAATGACTCTGCTTCCACTGCCTTTTGAGGAAGAGTGTGTGTAGATGTGGAGGATGATGAAAGTTACCACAGTCCCAGAGGACCATAGGGCTGCTCTCTCATTAGGGAAAGAAATACAACTAGTGATGGTTTAACATGAGTCACCACGCTTCAAGTGATGGCGAGGGTGAGAAGGTGGGACCTTAATAATGACCTCAGCCAGTATAGGAATTGGACCTGTACTGATGATGCCACTTTGCATCTCAAACCAACCAACTGAGCTAACTGACCCCCAGCTGCAGGGTGAAGAGTTGGCAGGGCCACTAATTGGTTCATATCCTGATGGGTGGCAATTCAGATTAGCAGAGCACAAGTTGAGGAAAGGAATGGTTACATAACCTAGGCCAAGTTACAACAACAATAGGCATTCTTTAAATGATACTTTTAACATGGCTATTCATCCCAGGGCACTTTATAGAGATGCAAAAGGATACAGTCTGGTAAGGAGCTGGAAACCAGTTACACGCCAGGATACTGTAATTGGAGTGTGATTAGGTGTGCGAACAGGGTCTTGTCACTGAAAAATCCTTTGTATTGTGTCAACTATCTCCTTCTCTCTTGCAGCATATGGTGGCCAATGCAGTACGGACCATGAGGAAATATCGAAGTACCCCGCTCGGTAAGTTAATGGAGAGAACAAAAGAAACTGCTTTTATAATAATATAATAGATTTATAATAGATTGCTCACTTTTAGGGTGGCATCTATTGTTAACTTGAGCAGAAAGTATGTCAAGTCGCACAAACCAAATTAGATTTGTTCAGACAAAGTAAACAGCACTGCCAATGGGGTTATCTTTCTCTGTTGGAGAGACTGAGATTCATCCAGGGCCAGATGCAGGTTAATGTGCTTGATGTTGAGATAAGGGGTCGCTTTCTCAGAAAAGAACACTCACTCTCCTGGCATGGGTTATGTTGCTAAGTCTGTACTTAGCTGAGCCGACAGGAGTGGGCCACCTTCTGGTAATGACTGAATAGATCACAAATATTCAAGGTAAGGGGACGTTCAACCAGAGGTGGCAACTTCCCATTTCCTGGAAGTCATTAGTGCACCAATTGACTGTCTGCAACAAAGTGGCGGCCTAAACAGCCATTTTATCTGGGAACAGCTCACAAATGACCAGGTTTCTCCACTCGTGCAGTGAACGTGACTCAAGAAGGTTGCTAGACCGAGGTAATGTCATATCCACTGTGGTACAATCACCCCATGATGGTGACAATCCAGCATGTTGGAAGAGGTTGGTTGAGCTGTAAATCTCAATCACACTTCTTTCTTATTCACTTATGGGAAGTGGGCATTGCAGGCTGGGCCACTATTTATTGTCCATCCCGAGTTGCCCCTTGAGAAGGTGGTGATGAGTTGCCTTCATAAACCACTGCAGTCCATGTGCTGTAGATTGACCCACTACGCTCTTACGGAGAGAATTCCAGGATTTTGACCCAGCAAAAGTTAAGGAATGGTGATATATTTACAAGTCAGGATGGTGATTGGCTTGGCGGGGAATTGCAGGTGATGGTGCCCCATGTATCTGCTGCCCTTGTCCTTCAAAATAGAAGTGGTTGTGGGTTTGGAAGATGCTGTCTGAGGATCTTTGCGTTTTTGCAGTGCATCTTGTAGATAGTACACATGGCTGCTACTGAGTAACAGTGGTGGAGGAAGTGGATACTTGTGGATGTGGTGCCAGTCAAGCAGGCTGCTTTATCCTGACTGGTGTTGAGCTTCCTAATTGTTGTTTTGAGCTGCAAACATCCAGGCAAGTGGGGAAGTATTCCATCACACTCTGGCTTGTGTCTTGTAGATGATGAATAGGCTTTAGGGAGTCAGGAGGTGAGTTATTCGCTGCAGTATTCCCAGACTCTAATCCAGTGTTGTAGCCACTGTGTTTATATGGCTAGCCCAGTTGAGCCTCAGGCCACTGATAACCCCAGGATGTTGATAACAGGGGATTCAGTGATGGTAACACCATTGAATCTTAAGGTGTTATGGTTACTTTCTCTCTTATTCCAGAAAGTCGTTGCTTGGTATTTGTGTGGCATGAATGTTACTTGGCACTTGTCAGCCCAAGCCTGGTTATTGTCCAGATCTTGTTGCATTTGACTATGGACTGCTTCAACGTGTGAAGGGTTGTGAACTCCAGCAACAGTGACTTACCAGGAAATTATCCTGGAAAAGCAAACAAAATAGCACCGAAACAGGCCCTTCGGCCCACTAAGCCCATGCTAATTCCTAACCTTGTGTAGACCTGCTACTTATTGTCCATGTGCAGTTTCTATCCCTCTCTTCACGTCCCATTCATGTGCCTGTCAAGATGCGCCTTAAAAGTGGCTAATGTGCCAGCTTCCACCACCTCCACTGGCAGTGTGTTCCAGGCACCCACCACCCTCTGTGTGAAATATGTTCCTCACACTTCTCCCCTGGACTTTCCCCCTCTCGCCTGAGACCTTTACACCCGATGTATGCTTCTCATAATTTTGTAAACCTCTATCAGGTTGCCCCTTCAGCCTCTGTCTTTCCAATGAAAACCATCCAAGTTTAATCAACCTCTCCTTATAACTAAAGTTTTAAGATAACTTGCCAATTTTTACATTCGATGCAATATACCCCAAAAGGCCTAAAGGCCGTCCACTGCCTCCTCTCCCGCAGGATTCAATCAAATCCCCTCCTCCAACACCCTCATCCACTTCACGCAACTTGTTCTTACCCTCAACAACTTTTCATTTAACTCCTCCCATTCCCTTCAAACTAAAGGGGTGACCATGGGAACCCACATGGGTCCGAGCTATGCCTGCCTCTTCGTAGGATATGTGGAACAGTCCCTGTTCCGCTGCTATACTGATGCTACTCCCCACCTTTTCCTCTGCTACATTGGCACTGCCTCGTGCTCCCATGAGGAGCTTAAACAGTTCATCAACTTTGCTAACACCTTTCACCCCAACCTCAAATTCACCTGGGCCATCTCCAATACCTCCCTCCCCTCCCTGAACGCCTTTGCATGGACATCTATTTCCAGCCCACTGACTCCCACAGCTACATAGACTACACCTCCTCTCACCCACCCTCCTGCAAGAATGTGATCCTCTACTCCCAATTCGTTTGCCCCCACTGCATCTGCTCAAAGATGGTGCGTTCACTCCCACACATCCCAGATGTTCTCCTATTTCAAAGAACTGTAACTCTTCCCCCAGCTCCATTGTTCCACAGTGCCCTCAGCTGCATCTCTTGCATTTCCCACAATTCTTCCCTCAGATATGCTCCCTTCACCAACAGAAATAAAGACAGAATCCCCTTTGTCTTCCCATATCAACCCACCAACTTCCGCACCCAGCGTATCATTCTCCACCACTTCTGCCATCTACAATCCAACCCCACAACCAAAGAGATATTTCCCTCCCCACCCCATCTGCTTTTCATAGGGACCGATCTCTCCGCAGCTCCCTCATCAACTCCACACTCCCCACCAACTCCACCACGTTGCTACCTTTCCCTGCAACTGCAGGAGGTGCTTCACCTGCCTTTACAACCTGCCCCCTCAGCTCCATCCAAGACCCAAGACAAACTTTCCATGTCCAACAGGGGTTCACCTGTACATCCTCCAACTTGGTCTACTGTATCTGCTGCTCCCGATGTGGCTTCCTCTACATCGATGAGGCTGAGTGCAGACTCGGTGACCATTTCACGGAGCATCTGTGCTCTGTACTCTATATTCAACAACACCTTCCAATCGCCAACCATTTTTAACTACCCCTCCAACTCCCCGAGTGACATGTCCAACCTCGGCTTCCCCCAGTGTCACAATGACACCACCCTCAAACTGGAGGACTAACACCTCATATTCCACCTTGGGAGCCAACAGCCCAATGACCTAAAAGTGGATTTCACCAGTTTCAAAATCTTCCCACCCCAGGCCTCATCCCATATCTAACCCTCTGTCTCATCTGCACGTCCTTGACCTGACACAGAACCTCTCCATCTTCTTCCCTACCTCTCCGTCCCACTCATCCCACTGACCTTCTCCCTACCTGCATCCACCTATCACCATCCCACCTGCCTTCTCCCTCACCTCCTCCCTCTATTCATTTCCCAGCTCCCCTCCCCCTCCCCCTCCCCAGTCCTGATGAAGGGTGTAAACTTGAAATACTGAATTTCCTGCTCCCTTGATGCTGCCTGAGCTGATGTGTTCCTCCAGTTCCACACTGTATTGACTCTTATATTCGCTGCCCTGGCCAATGAAGGCAATTGTGCTCTTTGTCGTCTTCACCAGAGAATCCACCTGCATTGCCACTTTCAGGGATCTGTTGGCCTGTACATCCAGATGCCACTGTTTGTTAATTTTTCTAAAAGATTCTGCCATTTTATTGGATAATTTGCACCTGAATGGGATCTTCCAAAATGCATCACCTCTCGCATGTCCATGTGAAACTCTGTCTGCCATTTCTCCACCCAAATCTGCAGTCTATCCATGTCCCACTGTATCCTTTGACAACCCTCCTCCCTATCTGCAACTTGGTTGGATTTGGTGTCAGCTGTATACTTGCTAAATCGGACCACCTACATTTTCCGCTTACAAGAACTTAAAAAGTCAACAGGTTTGTAACATGAGCGAAGATGCAATAAACATCCCACTGCTGAAGGTGATGGCTGTTGTATCGTTCCAATTCCAGCCCTTACCTGAACAAGAGATGCTGAGTTCTGAAGGACATTGGAGTTACACCATATATCTGTGTGCTAGTGAAATAGCAAATAGAAACAGAGACTGCAGCTGATATTTATCATCCATGGCCTGGGGGTTGCTGAGAGGCCAGTCCGCTACTGTGTTAGCCACAACAATTAAAGCAGCAGAGAGCTCATGGGCTTTCTGAGCTTATGCCACTCGGAATGTAGCGGGCTCCTGAAAGAAACGAAGGAGAAATGAAACTTACACTTCCATAGTGCTTTATGTAACCTCAGGATTTCCTGAAATGTTTCCCAGCCAACAAAATCCTTCAGTATTCACATGTGGTCACGGTTACTACGGAGGAAAGGGAGCTGCGAGAGCTCCGAGAAACAGCAATGGCCTTTACGAGATAACCTGTGCCCTCTTAGGCTGTCCCACCTGTTCCTGGGAGGAGTGAATTGGTGTATGATAGAGTTCCATGGTTCAAGTCTGCTGTTAAACTCTATTTAGCAAACAATAATGTATTTTCATCTCAAGTCTTATGTGAGGTCTCACGAACCCTCTCATGCAACTCAAATGTAAAATAATTAACTCTTAAATCCTATTCTGATCAACAAGACTGAGCTTCTCTTCAGCTGAAGACTTCATGGGCATCCTTCCTCAGTTAATATCAGTCACTTAAACTAAGATCAGTAAAAAGGATTGGTGCCAGTAAACCCACACAAGGCATCCCAGATGGTTCCGACAAACATGACCACAATCTGTAGAAATGGAGATAAAAACAGAAGTTGCTGGAAAAGCTCAGCCGGTCTGGCAGCATCTGTGAAGAAAAAAAAATCAGTTACTATTTCAGGTCAGGCATAAGAAACGGAGATAAGATAGTCTGTGTTTTTGACCGAGGGATAATGAATCTTGGTTAAAAAGCTATTTTAATAGAATCCCTAGAGTGTGGAAACAGGCCCTTCAGCCCAACAGGCCCTCACAGCATCCCAGCCAGACCCATCCCCTTATAACCCACCTAATCTACACATCCCTGAATATTACTTACAATTTAGCATGGCCAATCCGCCTAGCCTGCACATCTTTGGATTCTGGGAGGAAACCGGAGCACTGGGAGGAAACCCACGCAGACACGGGTAAATGTGCAAACCCCACACAGACAGCTGCCTGAGGCTGGAATCGAACCCGGGTTCCTGGCGCTGTGAGGCTGCAGTGCTAACCACTGAGCCACCGTGCAGCCCCTTTGATATAATGCAGCTGTTTAAATCCAGCCGAGAGGGCAGCCTTAAGTTTAATGCCTTATCTGAAGGATGACATCTGCAACAGTGCAGTGCCTCCCTCAGTACAGCACTGGGAGTGTCAGCCTAGATTTTGTGCTCGGGGATGGGTGTTTCTTGAAGTGGGAATTGAAATCACGACCTGACTGAGGTGAGATAAGCCGCGACAGTTAATGAGCTATTTGGTGCTGAAAGTGCTCATATTAATGGTGCTCTCTTCTGGTTTCAAGCAGAGCTGGATTCTGACCCGGCTGCAAACCACATTGAGATTAAAGCGTACATCCGGCAGCTCCACGTGATTGACAATCAGCAGTTACTTTATGACCTCTCTTATCGACTGGAGCCCAAGGACCCGTAATCACGAGGTGCTCTGCAATGCTCGCTGACGGCATTGGAAGTGTATGTGGCTGTGCCACTGCTGGATTGAACTGTGTGTGTGTGTGTGTGTGTGTGTGTGTGTGTGTGTGTGTGTGAGTGAAACCGTGTAGAGCCATCGACCTACATAGAGATGCTGTGCCTACCGCAAGCTGAATGTGCCCTACAGAAGCTGACCTCAAGGACTGCCTTTAGACCTATTCCAGACACCTTCAGTATATTGGACTGGTCTGCTATGGCCCAGGGACACTTGTGGTGTGTGCCCAGTGTTCTTACAAGAATTTTGTGCACTGATGTAGGACCTTAAGCAGGGAGCACTGAATGCCTGCAAGTTGTCTAAGACTATTACCCTTGAAATGTTCTGTTTAAAGAAACTGTGGGCTTGCATGTTCAAAGAATATCCACTTTCAACTAACACAGGATGGGTAAGTGGAGAGGGAGTGGGAGTGTTGTGTATGGATCTTTCTCAGGAACATCCTCATTCCTGCTTTTGCCCAGAATGATTCACTTTCACTGAAGATCAAAATCAAACGTCCTCAGTATTTACACTGCTGTAATATAATGGATAGTGACCCAGGACTTTGGCTCCCTCTGTTGGCAAGGAGTAAATCGCATGAAGTCTGAACCGGCTCTGGTGTGTGCCAATTGCATCGTACCTGGCCTGATGTGAACCAGTAATAACACTGCTTGCCTTCACGCCCCCACCTACACATCCCCCTCCCTATTTTAAATATTTGTTAACTGTGCCTCCATTTAATAAGACCTACCACCTCATTGCCTCCTTCAGATGACAGAACACTGTCTCCTCACTTGATATTGATGGCACCCTGAACTAGGAGGAAAGATGCAAGAACAACCTGCAGAATCAAAGGGAGGGATGCACCCCACGCTCTTTCTATTCCCTGTTTTGCCTCCATGTGTATTGGGAGACTGCAGTTTTACCCCTCTGTTCTGGGAATTTACAACTGCAACACCATGCACATCCAACAGGTAGAGCATTATGAGGGTGTGCCATTGGAGGAGAAGATTTACACATCAGTCCCACACCCAGCATTGTGCATGTTTAGAGTTGTATCCATTTTTGATTTGTTGTAGAATTTCATTGTAATATAAGATGGATCAATTATTTTTTCAGTTTTTAATTTCAGTGTTGCATTTAGAAAATTAATTTTTACAATTTTTTCAATTTTGTACAAAGAATGCTTTTTTCTCATGTGGATTTTATTTTGAATTTACCGGGTGTAGATATGTAGTGTTCATCAAACTATCTCTGTTGTCTGCTTGTAAAAAAAGCACTTACAGATCAGACTGAAATTATGCATAAGAGAATAAACAATTTTTTTAAAGATTGGGTTAATGTTTCAAGTTAATTTTCAGGTAAAGGAATGTGGAGCTAAGAACTATCAAGGTGTAACAAAGTTGTAAATAATATTGGGATTTGTAATAGAATCTAAATTAGGTTCTTTTAGAAACCCTCATGTTGCTCTTCTAAAGGTACCAGTGGAAATTTTCATGAATGTATTTGCTGTTTCATTAGGGTGTATGATAGAAGTTTAAAGACTAGAAAAAGACTATTTGGCCCATTGTTCTACTGCCATCATAGAATCCTTACAATGTGGAAACAGGCCCAACAAGTCCACACCGAACCTCACAGCATCCCACCCAGACCCATCCCCCTATAGCCCACCTAATATCACTTTGTCACTAATCACTAATGTCCTTTAGGGAAGGAAACTGCTATCCTTACCTGGTCTGGCCTACATGTGACTCCAGACCCACAGCAATGTGGTTGACTCTTAACTGCCTCTGGGCAATTAGGAATGGGCGATAAATGTTGCCTAGCCAGCGATGCTGTCATCCCATTAATGAATAACAAAAAAAATCTACACATCCCTGAACATCTTTGGACTGTGGGGGGAAACCAGAGCACCCGGAGGAAACCCACGCAGACACGGGGAGAAAGTGCAAACTCCACACAGACAGTCACCTCAGAGTGGAATTGTACCCGGGTCCCTGGCGCTGTGAGGCTGCAGTGCTAACCACTGAGCCACCGTGCCACACCTATTTGTTCAGTTGGAACTAACTACATTTCCTGTAGTTTCTCCAAGTCTTTTTTTTGTTCTTCCTTTTCTAGTACCTATTCAATTTCAGTTGATATAATGTTATACCTTCTACTACCAGCCAGCCTAACCATATTTACCAGGGCTTCTTAGAGCTAAAGGGATCAACGGGATGAAAACAAGAATGGCGAATTCAGTTAGATGATCATTCATGATGATATTGAATCCTGGAGCAGGCTATAAAGCCTATTCCTGCTCCTATTTCTAAATTTACCAGAGATTTAGATGAGATTAGATTTCCTACAGTGTGGAAACAGGCCCTTTGGCCCAACAAGTCCACACTGCCCCTTAGAGCATCCCACCCAGATCCATCCCCCTATAACCCACACACCCCTGAACACTATGGGACAAATTAGCATGGCCAATCCACCTAGCTGCACATCTTTGGACTGTGGGAGGAAACCGGAGCACCCGGAGGAAACCCATGCAGACACGGGGAGAATGTGCAAACTCCGCACAGACAGTTGCCCGAGGCTGGGATCAATCCCAGGTCCTTGGTGCTGTGAGGCTGCAGTGCAAGCCAGTGTGCCGCCCTGCTGCTGAGCATCAGCCTTGCTTCAACAGCACTTCCCAGCCCCCTCAACCCACTCCTGTCACCTTCATGTGGGCTGACAAAGCAATATAAACCTACCATTTCTTTACAACAGCTGAAAGAACTGCAAATGCTGTAATTCAGAAACAAAAACAGAAATTACTGGAAAAGCTCAGTAGGTCTGGCAGCAGCCGTGGAGAGAAATCAGAGTTGAGTGACCCTTCCTCAGAATTTTATTGTTGTTGACCAGAACTCTGGAACACTCATGGAGCAACAATGTCAGTAAATAACTCCAGTGGTTCAAGGAGAATGACCCACTTGTTGTCCTTTCAGGGAAACTAGGGATTGGCAATAGATGGGAAGAATTTTCCCCTTGCTGGAGAAAGCAACAAGGAGGGGAAATAATTAGCCAGGTTTGTCCCGAGAGATATTCAACCCCTTCTCATGACCTTGATGATTAAATGCTGAACAACAAGATTTGTAGACAATTTTTCCAATTTGTCAGTGATTAAGACCCTTTAAATGGTCAATTAATGGTTACTTAAGGGCCTTAAACTGTACTACCTCCTACCTGCCTAGTGGGTATTTCCGGTATATCCTATATTTATTTCATTTTGCTACATCTGCAGTATTTTGTTTTTGCCTTCAATATGGAATCTATCTGCTTTTCACCTTTTAGCTGTCAGCCCCTCCCTATTCTTGTTTGTCATGGGGAAACACTCCATGAAGTTGGAATAAGTCAAATACTTCTTGATATGTCTATTTTTCTCACCATTGCTACCACCAGTCCCACCACCGCACAGCCAAGTAGAAAATCCTGTCCTTTCCTCCACTGTGGCTCATTTGTTCTCAGTTCATTATATGAAATATTTGCTTTTATTACTTTCTCGACATCAATTTAAAACATTTGCACATGATGCAAATGTTTCATTTTTCAATTCATGGTCCCACTGTTATGGGATTTGGTGATTTTTATGACTCGTACATTGGAAATAAAGCCCTGTTGTTCCCAGAATCTTCCCAAAGTTAGAGTCACAGAAGTCTACAGCACACTCTCAGGATTCTTCAGTTTGCCTGTCTTTGAGATTTAGCTTGACAGAAAGCATGGAGCAGATTTCTGTACTTTAGAAAGATTATTATGCATCATAAATAAATTAAACCGGTAAACAATTATTATTTGTCAACATATAACTCGCACTCCCTACACTCATGTAGAAAGTTATACATACAAATAAAACCATCGGTGTCATGGGCAAAGGATACAACTGGTCAGGCCATTCATTGGTCCCCACCAACAGAATTCACTGGGATGATCATTTTGGCTTGTAAGATCCTGCTGCTCCTCAATGTCCAGGTACTTCCACTTGTTGTAGAAGGCACAGAGCAACCTGTTCATAACTTATGAAGTCTCTGATGTTTTTCTTGGTTCAAAACCACAGCATATAACAACTGATGATGGAAAATAAAGTGGCTTTCTTCATACTTGAGGAATTTTTTTTGCCGCAGAAGAAAGAATAGTACTCTCCCATCTGGAGGTTCAATTGCTTCTTATCAAACATCTACACCTACAAGGGCAGCACGGTGGCTCAGTGGTTAGCACTGCAGCCTCACAGCGCCAGGGACCCGGGTTCAATTCCAGCCTCGGGCGACTGTCTGTGTGGAGTTTGCACGTTCTCCCCGTGTCTGCGTGGGTTTGCTCCGGTTTCCTCCCACAGTCCAAAGATGTGCAGGCTAGGTGGATTGGCTGTGCTAAATTGCCCGTAGTGCTCAGGGGTGTGTGGGTTATGGAGGGTGGACCTTGGGATGCTTCAAGGGGTGGTGTGGACTTGTTGGGCCGAAGGGCCTGTTTCCACACTGTAGGAAATCTAATCTAATCGTGTAGTTGTTTGCAGAAGGCTTTTCTCATCAACATCTGATCACCATTCCCCAGACCAATCAGCAACATCTTCCAAGCTGAATGTCCATTCTGGCTCCAGCTCATCTGCAGTCCTTCCCCACCTCACAGCTTGAATAAGCAGTCCAGTATATAATATTTAGAATAGCGGCAGGTACATTTCTTTTATAAGAATGTGAAAAGTATTTCTAAACTTATATGTTTAAAAAGTGTTATTTTGCCATTTCATAATGGGATTTTCAAGATCACAAAACGGAGTATAATGAAAAAAGTCTTTACATCATGGTTTCAACACAGTAAGATTTTTCATTTATTGCTTGTTTTAGGAAAAAGCTTATAAATGCATAAAATATCAAATGTAAATGCACAAAAATAATTCAGAGATAATGTGAACTGCAGATGCTGGAGAATCCAAGATAACAAAGTGTGAAGCTGGATGAACGCAGCAGGCCAAGCAGCTTTTGTGCTGCTGAGATGCTGTTTGGCCTGCTGTGTTCATCCAGCTTCACACTTCGTTATCATACAAAAATAACTGTTCACTGTCACAGTCTGTTTGTGTGGTGTTCTTTCTCCAACTTATAGTATCAACATAGTTTTTTTTCCCTATCTATTCATGGGTCTGTAAGCATCATTGGCAAGGCCAGAATTTATTAACCAGCCCTAACTGCCCTAAAGCAGGAAACAATGAGAGACCTTTTTGAATACAACTGAGGGTCTTGTTAGGCCCTACTAAAGGAAAATTAAGAGTCAAAGTATTCCAACAGTCAGCAACACTGCAAAGCTAGCATAGCAGTTTCTGGTCTGAATGTTATTTGGGAAGTGGGACCTTTGGCCACCTATAGTCTCCCAACTCACCACTCTGACTCTACCTCCTGCCTCCATCCTCTACACTCCTGCCTTCAAGCATCAAAATGAGGAGCAAGCCAGCTCTCACTTCGCTGACTTGTCCTCAGCCAATTATTGACCATCATGTGGCTTTTGTTGGAGATGATCTCCTACCTCCAAAAGCTGCTGGCCAATCGTCTGGCCTTTGTGGCTACAGCTGGCAGTCCCTGACACTGAGGACCAATGAAGCATGAGAGGGGATTACCTGGTAACCAATCATTACCCTTTGCCTTTTTCTCATGCAGTATGAATTATTGCTCACCTTGAAATGTGACGTTCTTGCATTTGTTCTGAAAATATTCACTATATGTTTCTTTTCTATAGCAATACCAATGGCAAATTAGTCTGATATTCCAATAAATATCTTGGAAAATTAATCCAAAATGTTCTTGTCCAGAGATTGGGACACTCGGTATCACTGGGGGTAACTGAGGTGAATATTTTTGTGTTTTTAAGGAGAAAGCATATGGGAGAGGGAAGGGAATAAGAGCCAATTAGTTACATGAAGAAGTATGCTGGAGAGGGAGCTTTGATTGGCATATAATCCCCAGGACAGGCTCTGAGCCTTCATCTGTGATCTGCTTTATTTCTTCCAGATAGCTAGTTCTATTTGCCTTTTGGGGACTGCTGTACTGTTGTGTATCTTTCTGAGCAATGGAAAAAGATTCTGACCATTTATAATATCTCAGTACAGATAAAGTCTATGAGATACACTGAGATTGTTGCTTTGAAGTATGCATTTATGAGGGGACATAAAATACTTCGGAATCTGAGCCTTACATCAATAATTTAAAAAAAAACACAAATCCATGTATCATCCCTCTCTGGGTTCACTCTTGATAATTGCTCAGTGCTTCGAGACCGTACAAAGCAATGGACAGTTCACACAGATTCGTTTCTCTCATCTTTTGAACAGCTTCTCTCTCCATGTGAATTCCAATTTCATTCAGGATCTGTGCAGTTATTCCAAATGCAGCCTCTGACAAAACTCTAGTATCCACTTCTAGGTTCTGACCCACCTGGCTATCTCCCAGATTCTTGCTGATGTTGGTGACCTTCAGAAACAAATTTAAAAAACAAACAAATGAAAGGATTGCACCTTTCCAGTTCTTTTTTCATTTGCTGCCAACATATAGGCCAGCTACATTGTCCATCACTGATTAGTTGCAATGAGCTGCCACTTTGAACCACTGCAATCCACGCGGTACCCACAGAGCCATCTAGTTTCAACCCCTATAGCTTTTGTAGTAATTGATTTGATACAACTGAGTTTCCTGCATTTCAGACTCAACTACCTTGCTGTGGGTCTACTGATACAGTCCAGCTAAGGACAGCAGAATAGACAGTTCATGATGGTGTTATGGGCACCATTACTGAGAGTTGCTTTTACCCTGTGAGAGGTTTCAAGTACAGGAGCAGGGGATTTTTTTTGTAGTTATACAGGGCCTTAGGGAGACCACACCTCGAATATTGTGTGCAGTTTAGGTCTCCTTTTCTGAGGAAGGACGCTCTTGCTCTCGAGGGAGTGCAGCGAAGGTTTACCAGGCTGATTCCGAGGATGGCGGGTCTGACGTATGAAGAGAGATTGAGTCGGTTGGGATTGTTTTCACTACAGTTCAGACAAATGAGGGAAGATCTCACAGAGTGTTATAAAATTCTAATAGGTCTGGACAGGGTAGATGCAGGGAGGATGTTCCCAATGGATGGGTGTGTCCAGAACCAGGGGTCACAGTCTGAGGATTCAGGGTAAATGATTGAGGATGGAGATGAGGAGACATTTCTTCACCCAAAGAGTGGTGAGCCTGTGGAATTCATTACCATAGGAAGTAGTTGATGCCAAAACATTGAATGTATTCAGGAGGCAACTAGATATAGCACTTGGAGTGAATGGGATCAAAGGTTATGGGGAGAAAGCAGGATTAGGCTACTGAGTTGGATGATCAGCCAGGATTGTGATGAATGGTGGAGCAGTTTCGAAGGGCCGAATGGGCCCCACATTCTATGTTTCTATGTAATTCAGAATTACTAATTCAATTAGTTGAGGTTTGAATCTGTGCCCTCGGAGCATGAACCATTCAAGCAAGGCAGTCCAGCAGAGACAGCACTGTAGGTATGAAGGATGCAGCCTTATGTCTTTATTGTGTTGAATGTAACCATAGCCAGATACCAAATGGCGGCTCAGATCTTGCTGCCAGCAACAGCTGCTGTCATTTCCTCCATTCAATACTTCAGCACGTCAGAACTTTGCACTGCTTGTCTCAAAAGGTAGCTCTGCTGACAGAGACAGTACAGCACACATCCTCCCTATCTCCAAATCTTTTCTAAGTTTCTGCAGTTAATTTATCCAAGTATTGCTTCTCCTTATGAATTGTCTTTCATTTAATTCACTCCCACATTTTCATTATTCCCAAAATAGTTCACTATATTATTCTTATTTTCCTTTGAATTCACCTCTAAATATGTAGGTTCCAACTAGAATTTATTCATGATTTTTATTTATCTCAAGTTCATTAATTGTTTGAGTCTAATTTAGTGCGTGTTCTAGTATCAATTTTTCCAATATCCATCCACCCATTCTAATCTGAAAAATTCATATTTCCCCTTTCAATTTACTCAGATGCATTAATTACTCACTGCTTTATTAATTCACAAGAGTTCAATATTTCCAATTTACTCCATTTGGTGGTTTGGCTTAGTCCAAATATAATTACTTGACACTTATTTTCACAGTCTCAGCTCACTTCTTACCAGGGCAAGTTGCTGAGGTAGAATCTGCATCTTCAAACTCTCTGCTAACAACTGCAGTGTTGCTAACGGCAGATCTGAAGAACAGAAAAAGATATTTGCAAAGATCCGAAAGTAACAACACCCTGAAATCCTGAGACTACTTCTTAGAATGTCTGTAATTGTGATTTGGCATTTTAAGTGCTTCCACACTAACTTTTAGAGGAGGTTTTGTCAAGAGCCTGAAGTAATGCCATTACTACCATCAAGCCATCAACAAGATGTGGTGCAGCACCTCATTAAGACTTCTCAAACAGCCCAGCTCTCTAACACCCAGAAAGGCAAACGCAATAGATACATGCAAATACCAGCACCTGTAAGTTACCCTCCAAAACACAGATCATCCTGAGTTGGAAATATATTGCTGTTCCTTCACAAATGTGGAACTCTCTTCCGAACAGCTTAATGCCAACTGACTGCAGTGGTTCAAGCATCATCTCAACATCACCTTCTCAAGGGCAATTAGGGCCAACTAAGAAGTGTTGGCTCAGCCAGCAATACCCACATCCTCGGAACAAATTAAAAAATGATTCAGAACAAAAAAGAAGCGACCTTTATTCACTCATTGGACGTGGACATTGCTAGGTGGGGCAGCATTCATCCCTAGTTCTAGAGTCATAGAGATATACAGAACAGACACAGACCCTTCAGTCCAACTCATCCATGCCGACCAGATATCCTAAATAAATCTAGTCCCATTTGCCAACATTTAGCCCATATCTCTGTAAACCCTTCCTATTCACATACCCATCCAGATGCCTTTTAAATATTGTAATTGTACCAGCCTCCACCACTTCCTCTGGGAGTTCATTCCACACACGCACCACCTTCTGAGTAAAACAGTTGCCCCTTGGGTCCCTTTTAAATCTTTTTCCTTCTTGCCTTAAACCTATGCACTCTAGTTTTGGACTCCCTCCCCCCCCCACAACCCCAGGAAAAAGACAGTGGCTATTCACCCTATCTATCCCCTCATGATTTTGTAAACTTCTATAAGGTCAGTCCTCAGCCTGCGATACACCAGGGAAAATAGCCGTGGCTGTTCAGTCGCTCCCTATACCTCAAACCCTCCAACTCTGGCAACATCCTTGTAAATCTTTTCCGAACCCTTTCAAGTTTCACAACATCCTTCCAATAGCAGGTGAGAAGGTGGTAGTGAGCTGCCTTGTTGAACTGTTGCAGTCCATATGCAGTAGATAGACCCACAATGCCATTATGGAGGGAATTCCAGGATTTTGACCCAGCAACAGTGAGGGAATGGCAATATATTTCCACGTCAGGATGGTGAATGGCTTGGAAGGGAACTTGCAAATGGTGGTCTTCCCATATATCCACTGCATTTGTCCTTTAAGATGGTACTGGCTAGGGGATTTTACAGTGCTGTTTAAGGACCTTTAGTGAATTTCTGCAAAATATTCTTGAAATTGGACCTTCCAAATTTCAAGACTTTAACCCTAAGACGGGCTGTTCCCTGCCCAGTTGGGTGGGCTAGAGGTTTAAATTCATCCTGTAGGTGTGGGCATCACTAGCAAGGCTGCCATTAATTTCCATGCTGGAGTCCTGTGAGCACACCACACTGTGGGGCTGGTAATAATTTCACACAATTAAGAGTCTCCCTGTGGCTGCTGTTTGCAGTTAGTCCTACTAGAGCATCCACTGTCATTGTCCATCGCCCTCGTCTGTCTTATCCCATCTTTATCCACCTCAGCTCATCCCCAGCTATGTCACCTCCAGCAGCAAACCCCACGTCCTCCTACTAGACCACTCCAGCAGGAATCTGACTGGAGTCAGACCACCAATGATTGCAATGGTCAAATTGTGTCTCCAAAGAGGGGCTGTTTGAATTAGTTGGATTTTACATCAAGCATAGAATCCCCTACAGGGTGGAAGCAGGCCATTCAGCCCATCAAGCATACACTGAGCCTCCAGAGAGCATCACACCCACTACACCCCAACCCTGCATTTCCCATGGCTAATCCACCTAACATGCATACTTTTGGACTGTGGGTGGAAACTGGTGCACAGGAGGAAACCCAGACAAGGGGAGAATGTCTATGTAGAGTCTGCACATTCAACCAACACTGGAATCGAACCTGGGCTCCCTGGCATTGTTAGGCAGCAGCGCTAACCACTGAGCCACCACACTACCCTAATCAATGGCACCTCTTAATTTTATTTTTCAAAGTCAATCAGCCAGCTAGGAATGGAAACCAAATTCCTGTTCTCTGGAGTATTACACCAAGCCTCCTGTTCAATAACAAAACCATTACAATACAACTTGTCTTTATAAGAACACCATGTCCATTTGTATCATTCCAAAATAACTCAACGTAGGAAGGGGTTAACATAGGTTTGTTGGCTCCTTACCTTCCAATGCTGTAATGAGAGAGCAGACTGCAATAAGCAGTTTGTCCTCACCCACATTCCGTAGCTGATCCTCACTCCAGATGCCCAGCAGTTTCTCTGCACATTCTTTCCCTTTATCATCCAATTTATTCAAGTCTGAGAGCTTGTATTTGATTCCAGCACATGCATCACAGAGCTGGGAAACAAAACAGTGTAAATGAATGAACATGACCAGATAGCCAGAGACTTTTCCCCAGGGCAGGATTGACTGCCACAAGGGGTCATAGTTTTAAGGTGTTAGGAGGAAGGTATAGAGGAGACATCAGAGGGAGGTTCTTCACTCAGAGAGTTGTGAGCGCATGGAATAGTTTGCCAGTGGTAGTCGTGGAAGCGAAGTCATTAGTGACATTTAAGCGACTGCTGGACATGCACATGGACAGCAGTGAATTGCGGGTAATGTAGGTTAGGTTATTTTATTTTTGGATTAGGATTATTCCACGGCACAACATCGTGGGCCGAAGGGCCTGTACTGTGCTGTACTTTTCTATGTTCTATGTTCTATGACCAGCGCCCCCAACTTCTTGCTAACAAAATGATGTTTTGAATGTGGGTGAACATCCCAGAGGGATTCACAGAAATCTAAACAAACAAAAACTGAAACAAAACATGAGACAATAGCAGAAACTAAATGCTTGGCCAAAAAAAAAATGCATTGTCCTCAACTCAAACATGAACTTTAAAGAAACGATTGTTTCTTGGAAAACAGATTAAGAGGAAAGTCAGTATATGACCAGTGGCAGACATGAAGCAAACAATTCTTAAAGCTTAGTAACAATTTATTCCAGACACAAAGGACTCAGTGTGAAAGGTGAGTAACTCATTGTTAATAAAAACAATTAAGGATAGAATCCAATCAAAAATTCAGGCTTACAAAATGATGAAAAATAACGGTGAGCCAGAGGATTGGGATTTGTTTAGAAATCAGAGGCAGATGACTTAAAAGCTAATATAAAAGGAAAAAATGATTATGAAATTATTTGGCAAGAAATACAAAAACAAAGAGTAAGAGCTTTGATGCGCACACAAGAAAGAAAGAGAGTAGTAAATGTGCCTGTGGGACCCTTGGTGGATGTAACTGGGGAATTGATAACAGCGAATGGCAGATATTTTAAACCAACATTTTGTCTTCGTTTTCACAGAATGATAGTATAAACATCCCAAAGGTATCAGATAAGCAAGGTGCTAAGGGGTGAAAAGATCTTGTAGTGATCAGTATTACAAGGGACAAAGTATTCGATAAATTCATGGGACTTACTGTAGATAAGGCACCAAGACCTGACAATTTTCATTCAGGATGGAGGCATAGGTCAAAATATTCCAGGCCCCTCAACTTCTGGGAGAATTCCAGATCGTAAAACTGCTCATGTGATATCCCTGTTCAATAACAGAGCGAGCGAGAGAGAGACAGACAGAAAGAAAGAAACTATAGGTCACTTAGCCTAACATCTATCATTGAGAAAATGTTAGGGAGGGAATCGTAAACTAGGTCACATTATTACAGAATAAGGGGAAAACAGTTGTAAAGAAATTTCTCCCAAAGGGTAGTGAATGTCGAGAAGTCTCTACCCCTGAATGTCGTGGAGGCTAGATCAGCTAAAGCATTTAAAAGACAAAGTCAGTAAATTTTTAAAATATTGGGGAATTGAAGGCTTTGTGGAGTTGATATGAAAGAGGACTTGACACCTGGACAGATCAGCCACGCTCTTATAGAAGTGAGGAGTAGGCTTGAATAGCCCAATGATCTCATTTATGTTCTTCTGAAATACTCAAACATGTAAAGGTGGTGTAGAGATTTAGGGGAGATAATGCAGAGATTGAATGCTTGGAGACATTAATATCAGGGCAAAGATCAAAGTTGGAAGAATGCTGAGATCTCCACAGGTTGCAGGACCGTAGGAGTTAGGACAGTGAGGCTACAAAGGGACAAAGGATCAGAATTTTACATAAAAGATTTTGGGGAACCTGGTGCTGTTGTAGGTCAATGAACAATGAGTCGGAGGATCCTGGAGCAGGATATAGGCAGCAGAGTTTTAGATGACTTCAGATTTATGGATGGTGGAAGATGAGAGGCCATCTTGAAGATGAGTGTTCCAACAACAGACAAGTAATCCACTAATCAGAAACAAGAACAGAAATTGCCAGAGGAACTCAACACGTCTGGCAGCATCTCTGGGAAGAAAGCAGATTTGACATTTTGAGCCCAGCGACTCTTCATCAGAACTGTCAGTAGCTAGGAAAGTCTGATTGAGGTGGTTGGGGATGAAGGATGGAATCAGTCTGTACACTTATCGAATTTGATGTTGAGTCTTAGAGTGCGCAGGGTTCCTGAGCTG
Source organism: Stegostoma tigrinum (assembly GCF_030684315.1). Lineage (NCBI taxonomy): Eukaryota > Metazoa > Chordata > Chondrichthyes > Orectolobiformes > Stegostomatidae > Stegostoma > Stegostoma tigrinum. The sequence continues at coordinate 10,643,205 of NC_081384.1, forward strand.
AAACTGAGATGTTGTTCTTCGAGTTTGTGCTGAGGCTTGCTGGAACGCTACTGCAGGCCTGTGACAGAAATGTGGGCATGGGAACACAGTGGTGTGTTGAAGTGGCAGTTAACTTGAAGCTCGGGGTTATTTTTGCAGACAGAATGTAGGTGTTCTGCATTGCAGTCACCCAGCATGCATTTCATCTCCTCAGTGTAGAAGACACACATTGGGAACTCTGCAGCCTCTGGGACTCAATATCGAGTTCAATAACGTTACAGCCTGATTCCACCCTTCCATGTTTTTTTACACACCCCCACACCTGATCTACAGTGACATGGGTTGCTTTTAGCACAGTGACTCATTCCTACGTACTTCTAGGCCCATTATTACATTATACGGGTTGCATTCATACAGTTCACCCATTTTCTCATGCTTAGCTCCTATTATCTCTTATTCACCTTTCCTTCTGTCTTGGCCTGCTATCCATCATCTCCTTAGCTACCCATCCCCTTTCATGTCTCTCTTTCTCCTTCTCTGCTCTGTCTTCACCTATCTGCTCACCTCACCCCATCCCCCCCTTAAGACAGGCTTCAGTATAAATACTAGCTTTTCCTAGCTACCAGCAGTTCTGATGAAGAGTTGTCGGACTTGAAATGTTCACTCCGCTGCCAGACCTGCTGAGTTTCTCCAGAGATTTCTGTTTCTGTTTCAGATCTCCAGCATCTGCAGTTCTTTGTTTTATTCTTTGTGTTGTAATCCAATAATCAGTACTGGCTTCTGGTCTGGATTCTACTTTTGGATCCTATGTAAATATTTCATCTGTTAACCATGTATAAGAGTTACAACAGTATGTCTCTGGTAGGTTTCCGCCCAAATCCTGACATTTAAACTATTATAGGCTTAGTAAGGACTGCCAATGCTGGAGTCAGAGAAAACACAGTGTGGAGCTGGAAGAACACAGCAGGCCAGGCAGCATCAGAGGAACAGGAAAGTGAATGTTCCAGGTCAGGACCTAACTATTATATGTGCTCCACCGTAAGTACGTATGTGTCCCTCTAGTACAGACTGGGGCTGCTCTCTGCTGATGTCACTGGTACCTCATCATACTGTTACAACCAGCTGCCAGGTAACGTTCCCCAATTTGTTACAATTCCAGATGGGACACCCCAAACTGTTAAGCTCCCAGGTAAGGAGAAGTGAACTGGTTTCTCTTGATTCTTCACCCACTCTTCCTTTAAACAAACTACGCACTGTCATTAAAGTTCAGAATGTCTAAAGGCGATCCAGGACTGTGGTCTTCAGCCATGACAATAAACATTGCATCTCCTTATACTTTCTCACGTCAAGAAGAATCTGTGAAATTATCCGGCTTTCTCCATTAAAAATTAGGAGATTAATGATTTTTGCTTAATCTGTTCCCTAATCCGGACACACATGGGAAATTGCAGCAGCAATTGAGATAAACAATGCAATGCTTGGCAACCTTTCCATTTAATATTTCCATCAAACTCTCATCTTACCATGTCACTGACAATTGAGTGAAGTTCAGGGTCTTCAATAATCTGGCATATCTGGTCCAGGAGGTGACGTTTCAAAACATTTTCTAGACACTTAAATTCATTGGAGATTTCAAGCCCCTCCTGTTCTTTCACTGAAAGAAACAGAATTGGTGTTAGAAGCAGTAAGATTCTGGAGAAGGAACATGAATGTTGTGTGGATTATTTTTACACATCGGCACAGTGGTGTTGGTGTTAACCACATGATCCATTTGACAATAATGACTGTAAAATTTTGTGAGGAGGACGTCAAAAGCAAATGATCATTTTTTTGGACAATCAGCTTTTTTTCTATTCATTTGTGGGATGTGGGTGTCATTGGCTGGCCAGCATTTCTTGCCCATCCCTAGTGGCCCCTGAGAAGGTGGTGGTGAGCTGCCTTCTTAAACAACTGCATTCCTCCTGCTGTGGTTTGAACCACAATGCTATGAGGGAGGGAATTCCAGGATTTTTACACAGCGACAGTGAAGGAATGGCGATATATTTCCAAGTCAGGATGGTGAGTGACTTGGAAAGGAGCTTGGAGGTTCCCATGTATCTGCTGCCCTTGTCTTTCCACATGGAAGTGATCGTGGGTTTGGAAGGTACTGTATGAGGATCGTTGGTGAATTTCTGCAATGTATCTTGTAGATAGTATACACTCTGCAGTGGTGGAGGGAAAGGATGCTTGTGAATGTGGTGACAATCAAAGGGCTGCTTTGTCCTGAATGGTGTCCAGCTTCTTGAGTGTTGTTGGGGCTGCACTCATCCAGGCAAGTGGGGAGTATTCCATTACATTCTTGCCTTGTGCCTTGTAAATGATGGACAGACATTGAGGAGTCAGGAGATGAGTTACTCACTGCAGTATTCCTAGCCTCTGGCCAGCTCTCATAGCCACTGTTGTTTATGTGGTTAGTCTGGTTGAGTTTCTGCTCAATGATAACCCCAGGATGTTGATAGTGGGCGATTCAGTGACGGTAATACCATTGAATGCCAAGAGATGGTGGTTAGATTGTCGCTTCTTGGTGATGGTCATAGCCTGGCATTTATGTGCGGCAAAAGTCACTTGCCACTTGTCAGCCCAAGCCTGGGTATTGTCCAGATCTTGTTGCATTTGAACACAGACAGCTTCAGTATCTGAGGAGTGCTGAACATTGTGCAACCATTGATGAAGATCCCCACTTCTGACCTTGTGACGGAGGGAAGGTCATTGATGAAGCAGCTGAAGATGTTTGGGCCAAGGAGACTACCCTGAGGAGCTGATGAAGTACTAGTCCCACAGGCAGAAAATAGTGATGCAACGAGACAAACACATACATGCACAGATACACACCCACACACAGGTACACTTACAGGCATACACACATGCATACGCACAGACACACACGGCAAATGCGCACACACATGCACAGGTATGAATGCATACACACAGGTGCACTAACAGGCATACGCTCACACATACATGCAGGAATACACAGACACACACACACACACACACACACACACACACACACAGGTACAGACATAAGCACATGCATACAAAGACACACAGCGTACACTCAGAAATACACCGACACACACACATACACACAGGCGTACATGCACAGACACACACACACACACACACGCACACAAAGGCGTACATACACAGACACACACACATGCGCACACACACACACAGGCATACATGCACAGACACACACACACACAGGCATACATGCACAGACACACACACACAGGCACACACAGGCGTACATACACAGACACACACACACACACACACACACACACGCACACACACGGAGGCGTACATACAAAGTCACACACACACAGGCGTACATACACAGACACACACACACAGGCATACGTACACACGCGCGCGCGCACACACACACAGGTGTGCATACACACACACACAGGTGTACACACACACACACACAAAAATGCACCGCCACATGCATACAAGCCACGAAGACACTTTTCAATAGGGCCACCCAGGAAGTACTCGGAACATGAACTCTGGTTGATTCTCTGGTTCATTTCCTCATTGACATCCCCCACATGCCACCCATTCCATTAAATAAATTATTTATAAGGTTCCTGAGTGAAAACAATTGCAGTTTTACTGCTAGTGATGCGGAGATTTGATCGAGGTCTTCAATGTTGTGAGGTATTTTTCTGGAGTTAACCAGGGGAAATTGGCAGGAAGATTAATAGTCAGAGAACATAGGTTTAAGATAATAGGGCAGCACAGTGGCTCAGTGGTTAGCACTGCAGCCTCACAGCACCAGGGATCCGGGTTTAATTCCAGCCTCAGGTAACTGACTGTGTGGAGTTTGCACATTCTCCCCGTGTCTGTGTGCGTCTCCTCCGGGTGCTCCGGTTTCCTCCCACAGTCCAAAGATGTGCAGGCTGGGTGGATTGGCCATGCTAAATTGCCTGTAGTGTTCAGGGGTGTGTGGGTTATAGAGGGATGGGTCTGGGTGGGATGCTCCAAGTGGCGGTGTGGACTTGTTGGGCTGAAGGGCCTGTTTCCACACTGTAGGTAATCTAATCTAATCAGCAAAAGGACCAGAGGGGAGTTGAGGAGATGCTTTGAAAAATGCAATGAGTTTCATGATCTAGAATGCACTGCCTGAATCAATAGCAACTTTCACTAGGGATCTAGATGTGTATTTCAAACAGAGTATTTGCTGGGCAATGGAGAAAGAATAGGATGGGAAGAGTGTAACTAATTGCATAAATTTTTCAACGGTAGGAGGGAGCAAATGGTGTCGTCCTGTGATGTAAGATTCTATGAAACAATAATACGAAACCGTCACTGAAGATTGGGAGCAATCCCCAGTGGGGGAAAATATCGAGTTAACTCCGCGTATAATCAGTCACAAAGTCCTGAATCATAGGATAGAAGAATCATAGAATCCCTACAGTGTGGATGTGGGCCATTTGCCCCAGAAAGTGCACACCAATCCTCTGAACAGCATCCCACCCAGACCCACACCCCCTACCCTATCCGTGTAACCACACATTTCTCATGCCTCATCCACCTAACCTGCGCATCTTTGGAAAAAATTGGAGCACCCGGAGGAAATCCATGCAGACACAGGGAGAGTGTACAAACTCCACAGTCACCTGAGCTGGAATCGAACCTGGTTCCCTGCCGTTGTGAGGCAGCAGTGCTAACCACTGAGCCTTTGTGCTACCCCATGACTCCCTCTGACAAAGGAGCAGCAATTCGAAAACCGTTGGACTATAACCTGGTGGTGTGTGTGACTTCTGACTTTGGTTATACCACGAACAGAAACAGTAAGACAGGGACTGGAGAAAACATTCGGAGTGGCCACTGTCCTGGAGGAAGGCTGTAGCTTAAAAAAAATTAGCATGACTTAAGCTGGGTGAGCTGAGGAGTGGCCAACAAATGGGTCCTGCCTATTTCCAAACTAGAGAGCCTAGTGGAGATATAATCAAGGTCTTTAAAATTACAGATGGGTTGCAGAGAGGGTGAGGAGTCCACAACGGAAAATGTGCATCTTTCCCCCTTAGAGAGACAGAATAACTTTCAGGTAACCACTCCACAAGCATGAGGCAAGCTAAGGAGGCTCCAGGAACCATCCCAGCCAGATGGGGTTTGAAACTGTGCAGTCAGCTTTATTCTACCTCACCGTCTGTCAGCTGCTTGCGGGAATGTGAAATAAATGTACTTATTTGTGCGAAAATCGAAAAACTAAATGACATAAATAATTACAAATAAATAAAAGAGAGATTTTTCATTCTGAATGGTTAAAATGTTGAACTCATTCCACAGGAGGTGTTGGAGGCAAAAAGCTGGATGTTTTCTTAAAGAAATTGCCTCAGCACATAAGGAAAACGGGAATAGAAAGAAATGCTCAGGCAAGTGAAATGAAAGGCAACTCAGGTGGAGTATTACTGATGGGTTGGGCCTAATGGCCTGTTTTTTACGGAGGTATACAAAATGCTAAAAGGGATTGACAAGATAGACATAGAGATGATGTTTTCCCTTGTGGGGCTATCTAGAATGAGAGGTCACAGTTTTGGGATAAGGAGTAGCAGATTTAAAACAGAGATAAGGAGGAACCATTTCTGTCAAAGGGTCGTGAATCTGTGGAATTCACTACTCCAGAGTGTAGTGGGACATTGAGTAAATTTAGGAGAAGACAAAGAGATTCTTAATTAGTAATGTGTTGAGAGGTTATGGATAGTGGGCAGGAGAGTGGAGTCAAGGACAAAGTGAGATCAGCCATGCTTGTAATAAACAACAGAGCAGGCTCGAGGGGCTGAACGGCCTATTCCTGCTCTTATGTTATGTTCTTAATCTATGAAATAATGCCACAGGACCTCTGAAGTCCACTTGAGAAGGCATGCAGAGACTCAATTTAGTGTCTCACCTGAAAGAAGAATGCCTCTGATCGTGCAGCACTCTTCCACTGATACCCTGCACTGTCAGCCTCAATTATTGGTTAAGGCTCTGAGTTGGTACAAAGCCACACGAGCTACCCACTCCAGTGGCACAAGAGCCAATTCTAACCCACAGCTATAGCTAAAAGCATCTCAAATGGAATGGGAGGTGCCAGATATGAATGTAAACCTGAGACTTAGGATCTCAAATACGTTTTTGGGAGATAAGGAACCATTGGGATAATGTTGTACGAAACTAAATTTGGAGAGAAACTGAGCCTTAAAGATTTGGATTAGTTTAAGGGTAAAGGTGGACAATAGCAGACAGAGCTTTTAAGAAGTTGGTTCAGAAGTCAGTGAAGTTAAGAACTAAAGTTTCAGCAGTTTAATCAGACAATGTTGTGGTAGTAGATGAAGAGGGTTTTGGTGACAGGCTACGCAGAGAACAATGACCTTAGGTTGGTGGTCAGAGAAAATAGCAAGACAGCACCTTGTTAGGCTTACTCTGAACAAACAACGAAGGAGCTGGATGGAGGCACATCAGAGTAGTCAGGTAGAGGGATGAGCCAAATGGAATGGCTTCATTACTGTCAAAGTTGAGCCGCAGATCTTGTCAGATATACCAGTGGTGCCAGTGAGGCTCAGTTGAGACTCATCATGACACATTGGATTTAATCTTGTGTTTAAAAAGTATTTTGCAAGAAAAAAGAAAAAGCTTGCATTTCTGAAGCATCTTACATTTCTCAAAGTGTACCAAAACCCTTTACAACCAATGGAGTTAAAGTGCAATGCAGGAAAACCAACAGGCCAACTTGAACTCAGCCAGTCCCTACAAACAGCAATGTGGTAAATGTTAGACATGTTCCTTCGTCTTTAAGAACTCCAGGTGCAGAGTACATATATAAGACTAAAACTTTGCCCACTAATCAGCCTGACAGGCTGGGCACTGAAACCTGCTGGTCCACAGTAAAGATTGCTTCAGTTTGAAAATGGAGAAAAGTGTAAATCCAACACTTTGCTTCAAGTTAGGGAGAAATTAAAAAGGATGTTGCTCTCAGATTTTAAGACTGACAAGATTTATAAGCCCTGAAGATTGTCTGAAACAAGATTTCTCCATTGAATAAGTTTAATACGTAAAACAATAGTTTCCTTTTCCAGGAAGAAAAGCAATTAAAAGGCAGGAAAAATCTACCCAATCCGTCATCAGGAAGGCAGGTTTAAAGGCACGCTGTCAGGATTTGGGGTTTGAGTAAAGATCTGTAGCTCAGATGCTGATTGGTAGATATTGTAAAGGCTTCACAGGAGGTTCCACAGCAGTGAGGATGTCACCTAGTAAGGGGATGAAACAGCTGCTATCAAGCCTCCCAGCTCGGCCAACATACCAACATCTACATATTGTCAGGATGTCCACAACATTCCCTCGTTTACATCGGAGCACAGCAGAACGTCTAATAGATTTTAAACTGTTCAAACAGCATGCAGAATGATGCTTGCTAGGCTCAGATGTGTCTAATGCAGAAAAGCAAGGCATTAAGATTTGCTTAGCAATTGGAAATGAAGATCTACGCAGGCTTAGTAGTCAGGAAGAACAGCTAAAGAACTGAAAGAACCCCAGAAGGTATGGGTCACATGGAAAAACCATTTAGAGTCAGGTTAAAATTTGAAGCTCATCAACCAGAATTCATGTCATTGAGGAAGAAGCTTACATAGTCCAAAGATCGTTTCCTAGCAAATGCAGAGAAAAGGGCTTATTATGTGATTTTTCAGATGAGGAGCTAATTGTTGCATTGAAATCACAACCACTCCCATGGATGCTTTTCAGAAATACTTGTTTGATAAACCAAAGCCATGTAGCATCAATGAGATATCAAAGAACGGATGTAAATATAAAATAATCCCCACAGGTCGATGAAGCTTACAAATCCTAAGTACAAACTCAATGATTGACACAATTACTAGAACACCTAAATAAAAAGCCATGAACTGATCCAAACATTACGCACAACCAGTACACTGGAGCTGCAATACAGACCATCTGGCATCCTGTCTGAGTTGCAGGCAAGCATTGATTGACAAACCACAATGTGACAATGAACAATGAGCGTGAACACTTATTTTGTATCTTCAATCTCATGGGAAACTTCAATGTTCTCAAACCTTCTGAATTTTTGCAAAAATTTGAATCTTTTGTCCTTCGAAAACTGGTGACATGCCAATATGCTAACGCTGCAGTTGAAAAAAGACCATGTTTCCACAAGCATAGAAAGCTACGACAAAATATATCAATGTAAAACTAACAGAACACCTGGATACACAGGCACAGGAGTGCATAGTGCTGGAGTGTATGTACAGTCAAGTTAGTCTGCCTTGCATTGCAGATAGTTACATTGTAGCCACTGTTTCAAACAATTGGCGTATACCTCACGCTAGCCACAATCCATCGAATGAGTCAGGTATCAGAGACACATCAGAAACTGCAGCAGAAGGTTCAAGAAAACTGCTGAATTGAACTGGAAAAAAGAATGGAACTCCTCACTTTCTTGTGAATTAGTGAGGCCAGTTCTTTGCTGAAAAGAGAAGATTGGAATTTAGGAGGAAAATGCTGAACACTGGGCTGCAGATGAATCCAAACTTGAGAACACTATCTTGGAGATAAGGGATATCTCTGCTGTCTTAGCCTCACAAAGATGAACAAAGAGCAAGAAGGAAGCAAACTGGGTATCAATTTGATGAAAAGATTTCCACAATGAAGCAGCTCGTTTGTCAGACAGATGAGGTTACATACAACATAGAAACATAGAAAATGGGTGCGGCAGTAGGCCATTTGAGCCTGCACCACCATTCAATATGTTCGTGGCTGATCATGCAATTCCAGTATCCCACTCCCACTTTCTCTCCATGATCCTTGAAGCGTTTAGCTGCAAGGGCCACCTCCAGCCCCCTCTTGAGTATATTTAATGAACTAACCCCAAAACCTTTCTTTGGGAAAGAATTCCACAGGTTCACAACTCTGAGTGAAAAAATTCTTCCTTATCTCCATCCTGAATGGCTTACCCCTCATTCTTAGACTGTGACTCCTGTTCAAAATGCCACAAACGCATCAGCCTGAGTCCAAAGCAATGTCAGAGAAAATAACAGACCTTCAAGAAAAGGCAGAAGCACAAAGCACAAAGAGCAAGGATTTGCAAACCCCTCACAGGTGCAGAGGAAGACAAGAGCAGGAGTAGGCCATTCAGCCCCTCAAGCCTGTTCCACCATTCAATGAGATCATGGCTGATCAGTGGCCAAACTCAGGAGACAGTCATTTCAGAAACAAATGCCAGCAATGGCGCTTGAGTCAGAAAACCCAAGTAGAACATAGACAAAACCAAACACGCGCAAATGGAAACTGTCCAGGCTTCAAAGAAAACAAAATAGGAAAAAAAGCCTTGGCAAACAGAAATGAACAGACAGTACTACCGTGCGGAAATCAACAGCACCTCTGGACAAAACCCTTCATCACGTGATCTGGGCATATCAGTAAATTACTTGTGTTTGTAGAGACTCACAGGCTTACTTGTTATTGTAACTAGTTAAATGTTCCTTTGGGAAAGCAGGGGTCTGTTGTATATGTTTCCTTCAGGATATTTCAACTGTAAGGACTCCAGGTGCTGTGTGTATGAAGGTTACAACCCCACTAAGCTGTCAGCCTCGTTGCAAGTGTCGGCAATGCACATTGAAACCAGTTGCTCTGCTTTAGTTCTTATTTTACAATTTATGATATATTTTACTGAGTTGAGGAAACAAATCCACCCAGAACTCATCAATCCTGGATGAGTGACTGATTCTTCAGCCACTAGCATTAACATGACAATAATTATCTGATGTTTTTGTTAAAGTGAAGTTGATTGTACAGTAAATATTGGCAAGGACACTGGGGATAACTCTCCAGTTAGGTTTTGAAACAGATCTGTGGGATTTTTTTTATGTGCACTTGAGACGGTCTTGGTTTAACATCTTATCCAAAAGACAGCACCTTGAGCAGTGCAGATTCTCTCAACACTGCACTGGAGAGTCAACCTAGAATTTGGTCTCAAGTCATGGAGTGGATCTGTAAAGTCACAAGCCCCTGACTCAGAGCAAAGTGGGCCACCAACTGAACCACAAGCCAATGGGTCCCAGCATGAGAATCCTGCCTCACCTCCTCACTCTTCAAAGTGAGTCCAACCTCAAGAAGACACAAGTCAGGAGTGTGATGGAATAGTCTCCACTTATGTGGACGACTGCATCTACAATAACACTTCACGATGCTCAGTAGTATTCAGAACAAAGCAGACCACTTGAGCATCACTTGATTTAATACCTTCAACATTGACTCCCCACATTACTGATGCACATAGCAGCAGTGTATACCACCTAAAGATGCAGTGCAACAACTCACCAAGGCTCCTTAAACAATACTTTACCAGTCGGTGAATTCCAACACTTTGAAGTACAAGGTACATGCAGATACATGGGAGTACCAACAGGCTCCCCTGAAGCTACCTACAATGGATTCACTGTTGTTCGGTCAAAATCCTTGAACTCCTTTAAAAATAGATCTGTGGGCATCCCTACACCTAGTTCGCTAAGACATTTTTCAGGGCATTTAAGGACAAGCAATAAATGCTGAGCCAATGATCCCCACAATCCCTGTTGAATTAACAAACAAAACTTGCTTTTCTGGATGGTGGAATTGAAGCCATATGCCTCAATTTAGGATAATAAAGTGTGAAGCTGGATGAACACAGCAGGCCAAGCAGCATCTCAAGAGCACAAAAGCTGACGTTTCAGGCCGAGACCCTTCATCAGAGAGGGGGATGGGATGAGGGTTCTGGATTAAATAGGGAGAGAGGGGGAGGCAGACCGAAGATGGAGAGAAAAGAAGATAGGTGGAGAGGAGAGTATAAGTGGGGAGGTAGGGAGGGGATAGGTCAGCCTGGGGAAGACGGTCAGGCTAACCTCATCCCACCTCCTTAACCTGTCCGTCTTCCCCGGGCTGACCTATCCCCTCCCTACCTCCCCACCTATACTCTCCTCTCCACCAATCTTCTTTTCTCTCCATCTTCGGTCCGCCTCCCCCTCTCTCCATATTTATTCCAGAACCCTCACCCCATCCCCCTCTCTGATGAAGGGTCTAGGCCCGAAACATCAGCTTTTGTGCTCCTGAGATGCTGCTTGGCCTGCTGTCTTCATCCAGCTTCACACTTTATTATCCTGGATTCTCCAGCATCTGCAGTTCCCATTATCTCTGCCTCAATTTAGGCATTGTTACTGTATTCCTCATTATGTCAGAGCTTAATTGTTCAATTATTCTTCTATTTCTTTCAGAGCCTATTGTTTTAGTAATTTCGTACTGTCTGGGCCAGTAATCTTACCATGAGGACTGTCAGCATGTAACCAAGACATCAATTGATTCCTTTCTTTTGGCACTGAGAGGCCTGAAAACGAATTGGAAAAAGAGCCATGAGTTAAGCAAACACTGGGAGCAGCATCAGAACTGCTAGGAACAAACGTGGAATGTTCTTCTGTCCTGTGTACACAAAAGCATTTACTCAATGGATATTTGCTGATCATTAAAAAGCTTAGATGTGTGATTTAGTGGCTGAAGTTCTTCCACGTCAAAGATAATGCAGAAGGTAAAGAAATGAGGAACCTTTACAGTGGGAAATGAACTCATGCAGATCCAGTAGCTTTTTTTATTAGATTACCTACAGTGTGGAAACAGGCCCTTTGGCCCAAAAAGTCCACACCGCCCTTTGTAGCATCCCACCCAGACCCATCCCCCTATAACCCACAGACCCCTGAACACTACGGGCAATTTAGCATGGCCAGTCCATGTGACCTGCACATCTTTGGACTGTGGAAGGAAACTGGAGCACCCGGAGGAAACCCATGCAGACACGGAGAGAATGTGCAAACTCCACACAGACAGTGGCCTGAGGCTGGAATTGAACCCAGGTCCCTGGCACTGTGAGGATGCAGTGCTAACCACTGAGACACCACACCACCCCAAAGTTTCTAGATTGAACCCTTGGCTCACGCTGTGTTGGCTCCTGGTGTCGGGCGGAAATGTTGGGCACTACAATTGGATCTGTACTAGGGAGATGGAACAAAACCAGGCCTTGCACCTTCTTCTGATTATAGAGTCATAGGGTTGTCCAACACAGAAACAGACTCTTTGGTTCAATTCATCAATGCCAACCAGATATTCTTAATTAATCTGGTCCCATTTGCCAGCATTTGGCCCATATGCCTCTAAATCCTTCCTGTTCACACATCCAGCCAAATGTATTTCAAAGTAGTAATTGCACCATCTTCCAGCTCTTCCTTTGGCATCTCATTCCATACATGCACCACCCTCTGTGGAAAAAGTTGCTCCTTGAGTCCCTTTGAAATCTTTCCCCTTTCACCTCTCATATGCCCTCTAGTTTTGGACTCCCCTACCCTGGGGAAAAAGGGCCTGGCTGTTCATGTTGCTCACGATTTTATAAACCTCTATAAGGTCACCCCTCAGCTTCTGACATGCCTGGGAAAATAGCCCTGCCCTATTCAGCCTCTCCCTATAGCTCAAAACCTCCAACCCTGGCAACATCCTTGTAAATCTTTTCTGAACCCCTTTCAAGTTTCACAACATCCTCCCTGCAGCAGGGAGACCAGAAATGAATGCAGTATAGTATTCTAAAAGTCACCTGATCGATGTCCTGCACAGCCACAACATGACATCCCAACTCTTATACTCAATGAACTGACCAATAAAGCCAAATGCCTTCTTCATCATCCTGTCCACCCGTGACTCCATAGAAACTATGCAACTGCATCCCAAGGTCTCTTTATTTGGCAACACTCACCAGGGCCCCACCATTAACTGTCTAAGTCCTGCCCTGGTTTTCCTGACCAAAATGTAGCACCTCACATTCATCTAAATTAAACTCCATGTATCATCCTCAGCCCATTGGCCCATCTAATCAATGTCCTGTTGTACTCTGAGATAATCTTATTCGCTGTCCACTACACCACCAATTTTGATGTCATCTGCAAACTTACTAACCATGCCTCTTATATTCACATCTGAATCATTTATGTAAATGACATAAACCAGTGGACCCAGCACCAATCTTTGCGGCACACTGCCAGTCATAGGCCTCGCATCTGAGAAACAACCTTCTACCACCACCCTCACTCTCCTACCTTTGAGTCAATTTTGTGCCCAATTTGCTAGCTCTGCCTGGATCCCACATGATGTAACCTTGCTAAGCAGCCTGCCATGTGGATACCTTGTCGAACATCTTGCCAAAGTCCATGTAGAGGACATCTACTACTCTTCTTTCATCAATCTTCTTTGTCACCTCTTCAAAAACTCACTCAAAACAGTGAGACATGGTTTCCCAAACACAAAACCATGTTGACATCCCCTAATCAGTCCTTGCTTTTCCAAATACATGTAAATCCTATCCCTCAGCGTCCTCTCCAACCATTTACCCACCACCAACGTAATGCTCAACAATCTATATTCCCTGCCTTTCCTTACAGCCTTTCTTAAATAATGGCACCACACTAGCCACCTCCAGACTTCTAGGACCTCACTGTGGATGTCGATGATACAAATATCTCAGTAAGGGGCCCAGCAATTTCTTCCCTGGCCTGAAAGTTCTCTCCAACAAAGTTCTGGTACACACCTGATTAAGTTCCAGGAATTTATTTGCCTTAATGCATTTTAAGACCTCCAGCACTTCCTGTTCTGTAATATGGACACCTTACAAGGTATCACTATTTATTTTCTTAAGTTCCCTAACTTCCATGTCCTTCTACACAGCAAATACTGATACAAAACATTTGTTCAGTACTTCTCCCATCTCCTGTGGTTCCATACATAGACGGCTAAATTGATCTGTAAAGAGCACAATTCTTTCCCTAGTTACTCTTTTTCCCTTAACGTATATGTAGAATCTATTTGGATTTACTTAATCCTATTTAGCAAAGGTATCTCATGTCTCCTTTTTACCCTCCTGATTTCCCTCTTGAGTATATTTCTCTAGGGACTAACTTGATCCCAGCTGTCTATACCTGACATGAGCCTCCTTCTTTTTCTTGACCAGCCTCAATTTCTGCAGTCATCCAGCATTTCCTACACCTACCAGTCTTTCCCTTCACACTAACAGGAATATACTGAGTTCTCGTCATCTCATTTTTGAAGTCCTGCCACTTTCTGAGAGTCCCTTTACTAGCAAATAACCTCTCCCAATAATTTTTTGCAAGTTCTTTCCCAATAGCATCAAAATTGACCTTATTCCAATTTAGAAATTTAAGTTTTAGATCTATATAGTTTCAGGTCTATCGTTTTCCATAATTATCTTAAAGCCAATAGAATTATGATCTCTGGTCCCAATGTGCTCCACCACTGACACCTTAGGTACTTGTCCTGCCTTATTTCTCAAAAGAAATTCAAGTTTTGCTCCTTCTCCTGCAGGTACATCCACATATTGAGTAAGAACATTTTCTTTAACACTCTTAACAAATTTCTCTCCATCCGAGCCCTTAACAATTTGGCAGTCCCAGTCTATGTTTGGAAAGTTAAAATCCCCTACCATTACAACCCTATTATTCTTACAGATACCTGAGATCTCCTATATATTTGTTTCTCAATTTTCCATTGACCATTGAGGGGCCTATAGTACAATCCCAATAAGGTGATCATCCCTTCCTAACTTCTCAGTTCCACCCAAATAACTTAGCTGGATGTTCTCCAAGCAATATCCTTCCTATGTACAACCGTACTATTGTCTTTAACCAAAAAAAAAACACTCCCCCTCCTCACTTTTCCCCTTTTCTATCCTTCCTATGCCATCTCTCCCCTGGAACATTAAGCTGCCAGTCCTGCCCCTCTTACATGTGTATGGGGCTGTTGAGTGAGGTTGTTCAGTTTGGTTATATTTGGGAAATCTCTCATTATTTCTCACTATCTAGATAAACACTGGGGGTCAGCAGTAAAGATCCAATCCAAGGAAAATGTAAATACTCAAATAAAGATTAATACACTGGATGCGGGAACCCTGAACCAAAAACAGAGAATTCTGGAGAAGCTCAGCAGGCCGGGCAGCATCTGTGGTGAGGGAAACAGAGTTAACATTTCGAGTCCAGTGACTAATTTTCAGAACTGGGCCTGAAATGTTAACTCTGCTTCTCTCTCCACAGATGCTGCCAGGCCTGCTGAGCCTTTCCAGCACTTTGTTTTTGCTTGTCTCAGATTTCTGGCATCTGCACTTCTTTGTTTTATATCACCACAGCCTGGTACTCTCATAGTCGGTGAAGGTGACGTCACTACTGTAGTCCGACTGGATCATCAAGCTGTTCTCTCATTGGAGAGAGAGGGACAGAGAGAGAGAGAGAGAGAGAGAGAGAACTGGTTTAATCCTTGGGTCAGGCAGCTTGAGCGAGGGGAGAGGTTGAGATGTAGAGCTCTTTGTGGAAACTTTAGCTGACATGGGAACTGAATGTTAGCCACATCACGCTATATCGCAAACCAGCCATCCAGCTAGCTGAGCGCTTTAGTAATTTCATAGTCGCCATTACTGAGAATACCTTTTTTTCCATACTTTTTGAAAAATGCAATGAATTTATATTTCACCATTTGTCGCGGTAGGATTTGAACTCATATCTCTGCAGTTTTTTTTAAACAGAGAAATAAAGAAAATAGGTGCAGGAGTGGGCCATTCAGCCCTTCAAGCCTGTACCACCATTCAATATGATCATGGCTGATCATGCAATTTCAGTCTCCCACTCCCGCTTTCCCTCCATACCCCGATATCCCTTTAGCTGCAAGGTCCAGGTCCAGCTCCCTCTTGAATATATCTAATGAACTGGCCCTGACAACTTTCTGTGTAGAGACTTCCACAGGTTCACAACTCTCTGAGTGAAGATATTCTTCCTCATCGCAGTCCTGAATGGCTTATCCCTTATTCTTAGACTGTGACCCCTAGTTATGGACTTTCCCAACATCAGGAATATGCTTCCCACATCTAGCCTGTCCATGCCCATCAGGATTCTTTATGTTTCTATGAGATTCCCCCCTCATTCTTCTAAATTCCAATGAGTACAAAACCAGTTGATCCAGTATTTCTTCTACGTCAGTCCTAACATCCTGGGAATCCGTCTAGTGAACCTTCACTGTAGTCCCTCAATAGCAAGAATGTTCTTCTTCTTTTCTGAATTGGCTTTTGCCATGGTTTTTCCACTATGGCAAACATTTGGGCAATTTAAAAAGCCAAGGCCAGCCAGAATCGAGATGCCATTTACTGCGAAGAACTGAATCACTGAATTGTTTCCAGGCCATTCAGCCTATCAGGTCTGTACTGACTCTCGGAGCACTTTCCCACAATGCCATTTTCCTGCCTTTTCCTTGTAATATCACACGTTATTTTGATTTAAATACTCACCATCTGGTCTCCTGAAGGTCTCAATTAAATCTGCCTCCACCACACTTCCAGGCAAATACCACAGCTCTAAAGGAGGGTTTCCGTCATAAACCTTTAGAAGACATATGGATCTGGCTTAGGGAAGGTGGAAACAGGAAAATGCTCAATCACTTACAGAGTGTGTCATCTTCTGATACAGTCAAGTCCCACACTTTGTAGGCGAGGACTGCTCCCTTGGGAATCTCCATTGTTCTCTCAGTCAAAAGAGCGCACTCTGTACCTGCCTGAGAAAAAGTATACTCATTAAAAGTAAACATGCATGAAGTACAGTCCAATCAGACCTACCGCTCTACAGAAATCAAGAAGCATGAATCACTTGTTTAGGTTGTTCTGTGAATCCAGGGATTTATCTAAGTGCCTTAAAAATCTATTTGTTTCGAATGGGCACTGAACCCTAAATGTTAACAGTTTTTCTCCTCCATGGATGCTGCCAGACCTGCTGAGTTTCTATAGCAATTTCCATTTTTGTTTCAGATCTTCAGCTTCCTCATTTCTTTGCTTTGTTTTTTTACAGTTTCCTATCCTAGATTCTGCTCAGTGTTAATGTTAACCTTAGTTCTCTCCTGTACTTGTTTTGTTCGCCAAAGCTGGGGTCAGGGCAGACTGTTGAATATCTTCACCCTGCTAATTGCCTTGCTTTTTAATCTTGTTTATTGCCCTTGTAGGACACTAGGATCAATAGATCATTCCCAATCTGTTCAGTACCCAGGCACACTTCAGTGAGACAAAAAGTTCCACAGTACACCCACTGTTTGCAGCTGAATTGATGACTCACAAATGTCCACATTTACTTACATATCCTCTGGTTATGGCCTTACTAGACAGCTTTGCAACACAGTTCATCCAACAAGTTAAAGAAGGATGAAAAATATTAATGTTTCAAATATCCTATCTTTGGCTGTTAAAAACTATGCATTTACAGCTTTGGAGGCCTGCACATGTACAGTTGATGGGAGTTTTTGGTGTCAGTGAATACCACCTTCAACTATAGACACTGAGGCTCTGCAAGAGATCAGAAGCGCTATGCAGCCTTGACACTCAGGTAAAGCAGTGTTGCTTCCCAGTTATTTTGTAGTACCGGTCTCACCTAGCCATAGCTCACTAGTTGAAAACGACTTCATTACGTAAGCTCAGGCGGAATGGATAGTGTCTGTATTGTCTTCAAATCCCTCCATGGCCTTGCCCCACTCCATCTCTATAACCTGCACAAGGCCCTCTGACCCTGAGTGACCTCTGTTCCCCTCTCATTCGGGCCTTTTGCACTCCCTGAAATTTATTCACCCACCTCTACAGGCCATCTCTTCGATCAGAGCTCTCTAAATTCCCTCTCTAAACTTCTGGGCTCTTGGTCCCTGTTTAGAATTCTTTGAAACTGTTTGTGATCAAACATTCGATTTAGAATCATATAACCTCTACAGTACAGAAAGATGACACTCAGCCCATCAAATATTTACCGACCCTTCAAATAGCATCCCACCTAGATACAGCACCCCACCCTATTCTTGTAACCCTGTATTTGCCATGCCGAATCCACTTAGCCTACACATCCCTGGTCACAACAGGGCAATTTAGCATGGCCCAAATTTACTGGCTCTAATACCTCCAAATGGTTCTTGGTGCTAAGTTTTACACTGGAGTACAACAGTCATGCAGCACAGAAACAGGCCATTCAGTCTAAGCAATCCAAATCTCCACGCAAACCTCCTCCACCTTTCAAGGTTATAACTATCTAGTACCATACAGTACAGAAGAGGTCCTGCAGCCCATCAAGTCTGTACTGCCAAAAATATAATAATCTCATCTCTATCCAATGCTTGTCTAGCTTCTCCGTAAATACATCTATACTATCTGCTTTGGTTAACTCAGTTGGCTGGACTGCTGGTTTATAATGCAGAGTAATACCAACACTGGGCTCAATTCCTGCACCAGCTGAGGTTAGCATGAAGGACTGTCCTTCTCAACCTGTCCCCTCAACCGAGGCACAGTGTCCCTCAGGTTAAACTAACACCAGTCATCTCTCCAATGATCTGGTAAGTTTATGGTGACTTTACCTTTAATTCATTTCAATCATTTCACAAGCTTCTCATCACTGTTTGTCTAAAGAAGTTTCTTCTGAATTCCCTAAATTTCTTGCTGAACACCTTATATTAATTATCTCCAGTTATTACTCCTCCCCACAAACAGATCTCACTATATCTGAAGTATCAGAACATGTTATCATTTTAAAATCTTCTAACATGATTCCTCCTCAGCCTTCATTTGTAAACAGAAAAGATTCAGAGTTTGTCAATCCTTTCCTGATTCCCGCGCAGGGTACCCAATACCCTGGTACTGTCCTTCTAAGTTCTCTGAACTCTCTCCACTGCCTTTGTCTCTTTGCAAAACCGCGCTGACCAGAATTACATGCATTCCTGTAAATGTTGTCACAGGATGACGTGCTGTGCTAGTTGCCTGTACATTTTCGACTTCTCAGAATAATGCAGACTCGGCATTCTTTTCTAACAGCTTCAAACACAGTGGTCAACTACTTTGAATTTTGCGGGACCATCCTGCACTGTTTGTGTTAATTTTATTTTCATCTGTGTGCATCTCCAAGGCTTGTGTGTGGCACAGCTTCCAGAATTCTGGGGATGGTGTTTTGGGAAGCCAAACTCTGCATGGAAGTGGCCACGCAGCTTAAAGGGAATGTTGTTGACTCCTGATTGAGGTGATCGCCTTGTGCCTCAGGTTGTTTGCTGTTGGGATGTTCTTTGCAGCAAATTTTCCCAACAGTGACACGGACACTGCTTGTGTGACTCCCGTACTCCGATTCTGAACTTCCTGGATTTGTGGAAATGCAGAGTGTATAGTTCCACGTATGAACTGAGCTACCCTCTCAGCTGTCTAGTTGTACCACCGCACCGCCCTGGTCTGCAGAGTATACTTCCCACAACATCCACACTCCTTCTATCTGGACAGCACAGACACCCTGCATCCCTTACCCTCTTCTATGGTCCCCAACACCAAAGGGTACTCATTTACTTCTTCGAGAGTTGGTCATCATGATTACAAAATATCTGCATCATGCTTACACCTCACCTTCTAGCAACGTCTCTGTTTGCTCTAGCCCTCAGTCATCATCCAGGCTTCACCAATCAAGCACAGTGAGCATAGATCAGTTATCAGACTCTCATAATCAATCACTAAGCTATTAAACTATTCACCATGACAGACATCATGAAAGATGCTATATAAATGCTGCTAGGTGTGTGGTGAGATTGTTCTATTGTAAGACATCTTTGTGGGACCGTTTTAGTAGATCGCTTTATAACTGAAAATATTATTTCCCTTTCATTGATCTTAGTTACTCAGAAACTACAGCAGTCCTAATGGCTACTTTCTCAGAGCCATCAGCTACTTCATGCAGACATCTGTACCTTAGAGATGTCAGACAATGCGACGTACACTTTTGATTCTCCCTTGTTAAACTTCTTAAGTGAGATGGGCTCTTCAGACATTAATGTTTCAGTTACGATGCAGAGATCTCCTGAGTAACTATTTTTAATCAGCTTCCATGAAGGTCCAACTTTTCTGAAAACAGAAGAGAATTGTAAGTGAGTGGGATTTCAGAACATTCATTCTACAAAAATGCCAGAAACCCTGGTACCCAAACCAAGGTGTTAGCTCTCGCGCCAGAGACATGTCAAGCATCAGCCAATGAGGAATGGGGTGAATTTTAATTTGTGACTCTCAAACCCACCCACAGGAGGAAATGTGGTGGAGGCAGGTTCATTTGAGGCATTCCGTTGGGTGGTTATTTGCACAGAAATAATGTGCAGGTATATTGGGAAAAGGCACTAGGGGATAGAACCATGGGCTTATGATAGTGCGAATAGCCTCCTCCTGCTCTGTAACAATTCTGTGATTCTGTGACATGTGGGTCAGGAGCCCATTCTTACTGGTGCAGGACCAGAGAGCAATTCCTGAGGAGAAGTCATACAGTCATAGAGATATACAGTATGGAAACAGACCATTCAGTCCAACTCGTCCATGCTGACCAGATACCCAAAATAAATCCAGTCCTATTTGGCCCGTATTTCTCTAAATCCTTCCTATTCATATATGCATCCAGATGCCTTTTAAATGCTGTAATTATACATACTTCCATCACTTCCTCTGGCAGATCATTCCATACACGCACCACCCTCTGTGTGAAAAAGTTATCCCTCAAGTCCCTTTTAAATCTTTCCCCTCTCATCTTAAACCTATGTCCTCTAGTTTTGGACTCCCCCACCCCTGGGAAAAGACCATGGCTGTTCAACCTATCCATTCCCCTCATGATGTTATAAACATCTACAGGGTCACCCCTCAACCTCCGACACTCCAGGAAAAATAACCCAGCCTATTCGGCCTCTCCCTAAAGCTCAAACCCTCCAATCCTGGCAATATCCGTATTAACCTTTTCTGAACCCTTTTAAGTTTCACAACATTTTTCCTATAGGAGGGAGACCAGAATTGGCATGCCTTATTCCAATAGTGACCTAACCAATGTTCTATACAGCTGCAACATGACCTCCCAACTCCAATGCTCAATGCACAGTCCAATAAAGGCAAGCATACCAAACATCTTTTTCACTGCCCTGTCTACCTGTGACTCCACTTTTAAGGAACATGGAACCTGGACCAATAAGTACCACCATATTTTCAAGTTATTCTTTCAGGAGATGTGGGCATTGCTGGCTGTGCCATCTCTAACTGCCATTGAAGGGTTGCCTATCTAATAAAAGATGCCAGGCTGGTTACAGCATCAATAAGAAGTACTCCTGCTGAAACATTGGCAGCCCACTGTCAGAGATGCAAGCAGCTGAGGTAGGTTTGGGAGACTCAGCAGTCACTTTCAAAAGATCAACTCTTGGATGAAGAATAATTGCAAGGATTTGTGGAAAGAGGGAGGGAGTGAAACAAAATGGGCCTCAAAGGAGCGGTACGGATTTGATGGCCCTTTTCTGTTCTGCACTGCCACGTAGATTAAGAACGAAACTTATTTTATTCCCTGCAGACTTTGCAATAACTTGAAAACAGACCACGGCTGCCTGACATTCATCTCAGAGGATGTGCACCCTCCACAGGGTATGTATAGGCACAGCTCTAGCCATCTTGCAAGTACAGCCAAGAGGTTAGAATGGGGCTAGTGGGTGGAAGGTTAAACTGATGGATGAAGTACTGGCTCTCCGGTCTGACATCAGGAAACCACTTCCATTCTTCAGCTGAGATTTCACCTCAGTGAGGAATCACAACTGCTGACTGTCCCATGCCTGCACACTGGTCTAGATGGGCTAACTAAAAGCTGCTTGTGGGAGTATAACCAATCAGTTCCCTCACACTGACATGCCTCAACCAGCCTCTCCAAAAATGGCCCCAAAGCAGGACCACATCATTAAAACAGTGAGCAGGCTGGTGGCAGGAAATGACAGGCCTCCCCGATCGCTTCTCTGCGTACCCGTGGGTCTATTCCACTCATTGACCTATTGGAGCAATGACAAAGATTACTAAAGGGTTTAGCTTGAGTAAATAAACAGAAACTGTTTCAAATTGATGAAAGGTGGATGATCAGAGTTTTTATACCAGAGACAACACGAAGACAAACGATTATCTCGGATTTGGAAACACTGCCTGGCAGTCCCAGTAGTCACCTTTACAAAATCAGTTGTTAAAGGAGAAGCTATTGCAAGGATGTGTGGGACGGGAGCGGGGTGTTGGGAGGTAAAACCAAACGGACCTTGAAGAAACTAGTAAAGATCCGATGCCCCAAATGGCCCTTTTCTGTTCTGTACTGCTCTTTCAATTAAGATGATTAAGAATGTAATTTACTTTCAGAAGTTGCGATGAACCTCCCATTCAAAAATATTCTTTTAATGCCTTTCAAAGCTCAATTTAATATACACAGAATTTGTTTAGATGCAAGTTTACAAACGGTCGACATGTTCTCTCCTGACAAACAACTAGCTCGGTCACGGAGGGCAGAATCAGTGTTGCCTTACCCAACTCGAGTTGAGGCAGACCTGTTGGGCCAGCCAGTATTGTCCTTTCGTCTTAGGGTAGCAACAGATCCTTTCTCAAGTAACATTTCTAAAATGGCTCTATGTGTATATTCTCATTAGTGTACTTTACCGATCTTTCAGGCTTTTGATTAGCTCTGGGACATTGACATGAAGTCGTTGGGCTCCTCGTAGTTGAATCGTGGCACATTCGGCTTTCAAACCTTCAACCTTTCCTGTGATTGATTCGAAAGTGACTTTTGCCTTTCCCTTGATGAGCCCATCCACTGTCTCCGAGAAACTGAAGGACATCTCCTCCTGCTGAACTATATGAAATGAGGTGAAATGCTTATTAAAGTGTAGCACAGGCTGGCATTTCCTCCATTGGTATTTAGTTTTGCATCTGGTTCACTCAGTTACAGCAGCAATTGCTAGACACAATCTCTTTCCCAATGGTACTGGAGTTGATGGTAGCACCTTGCTATTACAGATAGCAGCACAAAGCAAAGAAACACACACAGAAGGCAGAAGATTGAGGGAATGGCAAAAAAACAACAAACATGTAGTTTTGTAAAACCTTTTGAAAATTCCAAACTGAAATGGGTTTATTTTCTAAGCTGATTGCTTATTCCTGAGTTTAACAAAATACTCTTTAGAGTCTGAAAGTTTAGAGCTCTTTTTGTTCAATACAGCTTTGTTAGCTGCTTGGTGCATAGACTACATTAAACCAGCATCTTATTATGTCAATTACTCTCTACTGCAACCAAGACTGTGGCACCTGGAACATGACATGTAATAATTGGTTCATGGTTAATTACTTCTGAGCTCCTTACACACTACACAGTGTTGGTCTAAATAGGGAAGCAGCAGATTTGTGACTGTGCAATTTTGTTTGCTCATGACAGCGATGCAATGTCATCATTATTGAGTAAATATAGAGTTAGGCTTGCCTGGAGTGTCCCAAACATACTCAAGAAACTTGACAAATCCAGGAGAAAGCTTGATTGGCACAGCATCCACAAACACTCCCTCCCTCCAACACCATTGCTCTGTAGCAGCAGTAGGTGCTATCCACAAGATGCACTGCTGTAATTCTGAGATTCTCAGACAACCACTTCCTTCTAGAAGGACAAGGGCAGCATATAAATGGTAGCATCGCCACATACAAGTTCCCCACTAGTGCACGCACCATCCTAACTTGGAAATATGTCACCATTAGCTCATTGTCACTGGATCAAAATCCTGGAATTCCCTCCCTGAGGGCATTGTGACAATACCTACAGCACACAGAACACAGTGGTTCAAAGAAGCAGCTCTCCACCAGATTCTCAGGGAGCAACTAGGGACAGGCGATAAATGCTGACCAGAATGCAATGCCCATGCCCCATGAGTGAGTAAAAGAAAAGCCTGTCAAGGTGTAGAACTGTCACCTATGTAAAAAGTTCTTCACAAATCATGGCCATGATTTTAACTTGGATGAAAAGTCATTCACTGATGCAGAATTACAATCTGGTCCCCCAAATAGTAATATAGTAGTAATGTATCACTGTAATAATCTGCCAAGAATTTGCCCAGTCTAAAATGATCATGTGTCAGTGCCTCCTTGTGATCTTTCTGGTGCCCAACACTTACACTGAAATGAGAGTCCAAGCCTAATTTAAGATTGGGCCCAGAATGGTGTCTTAATTATTTTCTGTGCCTGTTGTATTTCTCCTTCAAGGATATTCAATCAGATTCAGATTTTCTGAAATCATAGTTGTTGAACGTAACCCCTCTGAGGAAAAGAGAGAATTGTTGGTCTCTTCCCAGCTCCGTAGAAATACTGTGACCTGAGGCCTAGACTGAATCTCCTTTAGATTCCAATTCTTTCCACCACACACTGACCCTTTCTCACTTCCCCACTCTATAGTCACACTATTCTCCCATGGCTCTGACTGATTCTGTTATGTAGCAACACAGTTCTGAGAAATTGTTTAGTGAGATCAAAGACTTAAATCACAAATTGCTTTAGGCCAGACTGTTTAAAGTTTTCTTCCATAATTCTGACCAACGTTCCTGCAGCTATTGATAATAATAAAGCATAAAATAAATTGGGATTTCAAAGAATGCTCCCCAAATAGGATCACCACATAATGAGCTTCTGAACTGTAGGCATGAAAGCCCAGGATAGTCTGTGTTGAGTTAGGCGGTCTCAGTTGAGGCTTCTCTTAGGAAATTGCTATTAGTCCAAATGCCGAAACAGAAAAATTGGTAGATGAGAGTAAACCGGTTGATGTGGTGTATATGGATTTCAGCAAGGCGTTCAATAAGGTTCCCCACAATAGGCTATTGTACAAAATGCAGAGGAATGGAATTGTGGGAGATATAGCAGTTTGGATCAGAAATTGGCTTGCTGAAAGAAGACAGAGGGTGGCAGTTGATGGAAAATGTTCATCCTGGAGACCAGTTACTAGTGGTGTACCGCAAGGGTCGGTGTTGGGTCCACTGCTGTTTGTCATTTTTATAAATGACCTGGATGAGGGCGTAGAAGGATGGGTTAGTAAATTTGCAGACGACACTAAGGTCGGTGGAGTTGTGGACAGTGACGAAGGATGCTATAGGTTGCAGAGAGACATAGATAAGCTGCGAGCTGGGCTGAGAGGTGGCAAATGGAGTTTAATGCAGACAAGTGTGAGGTGATGCACTTTGGTAGGAGTAACCAGAAGGCAAAGTACAGGGCTAATGGTAAGATTCTTAGTAGTGTAGATGAGCAGAGAGATCTCGGTGTCCATGTACACAGATCCTTGAAAGTTGCCACCCAGGTTGACAGGGTTGTTAAGAAGGCATACAGTGTTTTAGCTTTTATTAATAGAGGGATCGAGTTCCGGAACCAAGAGGTTATGGTGAAGCTGTACAAAACTCTGGTGCGGCCGCACTTGGAGTATTGTGTACAGTACTGGTCACCGCATTATAAGAAGGAAGTGGAAGCTTTGGAAAGGATGCAGAGGAGATTTACTAGGATGTTGCCTGGTATGGAGGGAAGGTCTTATGAGGAAAGGCTGAGGGACTTGAGGCTGTTTTCATTAGAGAGAAGAAGGTTGAGAGGTGACTTAATTGAAATATATAAAATAATCAGAGGGTTAGATAGGGTGGATAGGGAGAGCCTTTTTCCTAGGATGGTGACGGTGAGCACAAGGGGGCATAGCTTTAAATTGAGGGGTGAAAGATATAGGACAGATGTCAGAGGTAGTTTCTTTACTCAGAGAGTAGTAAGGGAATGGAATGCTTTGCCTGCAACGGTAGTAGATTCGCCAACTTTAGGTACATTTAAGTCGTCATTGGATAAGCATATGGACGTACATGGAATACTGTAGGTTAGATGGGCTTGAGATCGGTATGACACGTCGGCACAACATCGAGGGCCAAAGGGCCTGTACTGTGCTGTAATGTTCTATGTTCTATGTTCTAACTCAAAGTCACCCTGTGAATCTTAATCATATGCAG
The DNA here is from genome assembly GCF_030684315.1 of Stegostoma tigrinum. NCBI lineage: Eukaryota > Metazoa > Chordata > Chondrichthyes > Orectolobiformes > Stegostomatidae > Stegostoma > Stegostoma tigrinum. The sequence continues at coordinate 10,669,131 of NC_081384.1, forward strand.
ACGCTAGATGTCAGATGCACATACAAAGATGTTGGAGAAAGGAAGATGAGATGAAATGGTGGATGTGAGCACAGTTACAATGTTTAAAAGACACTTACATAAGTATATGAATAGGAAAAGGTTTGTAGGGATATGGGCTAGGAGCAGGCGGGTTGGACTAGTTTAGTTTGGGATTATGTTTGGCATTGGCTGTTGGACTAAAGGGCCTGTTGCCATGCGGTATGAATCTATCACTGTGCCTAGCAGAGGAAGGACTGGTATTCATGAACAGAACATCCCAGAATGATATGCATCCAATGAAATACTTTTGATGTTGAGTCATTGTCATATTGTAAATCATTTGTGCATGGCAAGCTCCCACAAAAAGTAATGTGGAAATGACCAGGCAATCTGTTTCCCATTGATATTTGTTGTGGGATAAATATTATCTGGGATACCTGGCTGATCTTCGTTGCTTTTCATCAACATAGTGCAATGGGATCTTTCACTCCCAGCTGAGAGGCCAGACAGGCCTCAGTTAAAATGTGAGGACACCTGCCTCTACAGCATTTTCTCATTGTTGTCATAAAGTGTCACCACAGATTAAACGCCCAGGTAAGGCTTGAACCCACAAATGTCCAACTCACAATCTGGCCCACATGTGAAGGCTGCCCATTTGGGTCAGCTGTCAGAGGGACTGGTAAATCAATAAAAGTGTCAACATTTCCAGAAAAAGAGATAAAAATGCTTGAGCAAGCAAAAGGACTGAGAAGAACTCACAAAAGATGCCAACCCTCAGCACTCACAAAGACACTGACAACATTGTTCAATGAACACACACAAACACAGGAAATAATTCACCTGATACCAAGTTGTCTTCATCATCCAGTATATGTTTCAGTTCGAAATCAGTGGGGCAATACTTTGGTTTTCTCCAGAATGGACCAGTTGTTTTCCTGTAAACCAGACACAGAGGCTTAAACCTCTCAGAGCCATAAGCACTGGTGGCTGGGATCAGCCCACCTCCAGAATCAATTTGATCAACGAAGTGCCTTACTGTTTTTCGAAACATCCTAAAATGAGAGAAAATGCATGTTCAGTGAAGCACCATCAGATGGTATGGACTGGCACAGTCTGTAACCCAGTGGATGCATTGAGGTGACATCTATCTCAATAATGGTAATTCCCACCTCCTTGACCTATCCCCTCCCTACCTCCCCACCTGTACTCTCCTCTCCACCTGTCTTCTTTTCCCTCCATCTTCGGTCCGCCTCCCCCCTCTCCCTATTTATTCCAGTTCCCTCTCCCCATCCCCCTCTCTGATGAAGGGTCCAGACCCGAAACATCAGCTTTTGTGCTCCTGAGATGCTGCTTGGCCCGCTGTGTTCATCCAGCTTCACACTTTGTTGTCTTGGATTCTCCAGCATCTGCAGTTCCCATTATCTCTGATACAATTTCCAGGGGAACACTGGGAATTAAGTGACATGGAAGATTAGTGAAGTAAGAATCTATTCATTCAACAGTTTGCATTCAGATTACACCTTTAATGTAGGCACTTCATAGAAGCATCATCAGACAATAGTTCACATTATGCCAAAGACTGATACGTTATGACAGATGAACAAAAAACTTAGTCAAAGCCGCAGCTTTAAAGGAAGGTCTGTAAACAGGAAGGTACAACGAGATTTAGACAGAATATTTTACAGGTCAGTGAATAATTCAGGAAGTAGTGGAAGGGGAAGGGACCTAGTTTCGATTGTTGCAGAGCTCAGAGAGGAGCAGGGCTGAAGGAGGTTACAGGGACGGTGGGGGATAGCATCATGTACGGAGTTGAACAGTGTAGTCAGCATTTCAACATCAAGATGTTTGTAAATTGGTTGCTAACAGAGTCAATGAGTGCCATTGTTTCAACCACTCCAAGACATTGCACATTGTAGACTAAATAGAGAAGAGATAGAAAAGCAGCAGGCACAAACAGAGACAAATAAAGAGAGAGAGAGAGACAGAGAGATGCTGACATACAATAAGAGCCGCTTCTGAAGAAGGGTCCCAACCCGAAACATCAGGTTTCCTGCTCCTCTGATGCTGCCTGGCCTGCAGTGTTCCTCCAGCTCCACACTCTGTTATCTTATACAAATCAAGCCTGTTTTCTCTAGCATTTAGATAGTAAAGCAGTGATCTGATTGAAGTCTTTGAGATATTAACAGAAAAAGATAGGGTAAATAAAGATAAGCTATTTCCACTGGCTGGGGATTCCAGAACTGGGGGCACAGTCTGAGAATTAAGGCCAGACTATTTAGGAGAAATTTTAGGCGGCATTTCCACACAGAAAGTGTGGTAAAAGTTTAGAACTCTCTTCCACAAAGGGCAGTAGTTGCTGCATAATTTGTTAATTTTAAACCTAAATAGATAACTTTTTTGTTAAGATGGGGTATTAAGGGACATGGGCCAAAGGCAAGTGTATGGAGGTGTGCAACAGATCAACCATGATCTCATTGAATGGTGGAACAGGCTTGAAGGGCTAAATGGCCTATTTCTGTTCCAACATTCCTCATGGCACTCCTGTGAAGCATTTAAGATATTTTACTAAAGGCACTAAATAAATGAAAGTTGTTGCTACTGGAAAATGTACTGTGACTGCAAAAGAGCTGGGGAAACTTTCATAGAAATAACAAATACTGCAATACCTGATCTGCAATACCTGCGAAGGCAGGAGTGATTAAATGACGAAAGTGATGGAGTGAAACAGAGCAAACTGAATTCACAATGGAACAAGAGAATGTAGAGAGAGAGTCATAGAGGCACAGGATCAGATCCTTCGGTCCAACTCGTCCATGCCAACCTGTTATCCTATACGAATCTCGTCCCATTTCCCAGCATTTGAGCCATATCCCTCTAAACCCTTCTGATTCACTTACCCATCTAGATGCCTTTTAAATGTTGTAATTATACCATTCTTCAACACTCCCTCTGGCAGCTCATTTCATACACACACCACCCTCTGCGTGAAAAAGTTGCCCTTAAGGTCCCTTTTACATCTTCCCCTCTCAACTTAAACCTATGATCTCTGGTTTTGGATTGCCCCACCCCAGGGAAAAGACCTTGTGGCACAGTGGCTCCGTGGTTAGCACTGCTGTCTGACTGCACCAGGCGCCAGGGTTCAATTCTAGCCTTCGGTGACTGTCTGTGTGGCGTTTGCACATTCTCCCTGTGTTTGCATGGGTTTCTGCAGGGTGATCTGGTTTCCTCCAAGAGTCCAAAGATGTGCGGGTTAGGTGGATTGGCCATAACTTGCCTGTAGTGTTCAGGAATGTGTAGGTTGGGTGGATTGGTGGTGGGGCTGTGTCTGGGTGGGATGGTCTTTGGGGAGTTGGTGCGGACATGTTGGACCGAATGGCCTGTTTTCACACCGTATAGATTCTATGAAATTTACCCTATCTGTCCCCCTCATGATTTTATAAACCTCTGTAAGGTCACCCCTCAACCTCCAACATTCCAGGGAGAACAGCCCCAGCTTATTCAGCCTCTCCCTATAGCTCAAACCCTCAAACCCTGGCAACATCCTTGTAAATCCTTTCTGAACCCTTTCAAGTTTCACAACATATTTCCTATAGGAGGGAGAGCAGAATTGCACACAATACTCCAAAAGTGTCCGGACCAATGCCCTGTAGAGCCACAACGTGACCTCCAAGCTGCTATATTTTAGAATTAGAATCCCGACAGTGTGGAAATAGGCCCTTCGGCCCAACGAGTCCACACTGAACCTTAGAGCATCCTGCCCAGACCCATCCCCCAATAACCCACCCAATATACACCTTCCTACACACTACGAGCAATTTAGCATGGCCAATTCGCCTAATCTGCACATCTTTGGACTGCACTGGCCAATGAACACAAGCATACCAAAGAGAAAAAGACAGAGACCCAGAGAGAGAGAGAGAGAGATGTGAAGACATATAGGTGAGTTACAACCAAGCAAGAGAAGAGAACATTTGGGAAAAGAAATCAAAGTCTCCTTAGCTTTCAATACAAGGCAGCTTGTGGAATGGGCAGAAATTCCTCTCAAGAAAATGTTCAGTTAAAGTGTTAAAAAATAAGAATCTGATATATTACAGCACTCCAGAATTTCTCAATACAGATATTACTCACTAACACCAAGTACCCTCAGGCTAGCATTGTGTTAATGAAATGTTAATACTATTCATCAAAGTTAAAAGATGGTCTTTGCTGTAACATTCTCAAATAACAGCTTCTGAAACAATCACCACAGTGACTAGCTTACTCACTAACATAGAAAGCTGTAGAATGGCTTTGTTCCTGATATTCTGACCAAAGGGATTATTAATGCAACACTTGGAGTGATTTCACAGTAGTGTATTTGTTACACAGATTCTGTACACAGACTGTGTTTAAACACTGAAACTGAGATTTTAATGTTAACTGGGCACAGGTCAAAATGGGTGTCACAGCAGCGTCACCATCCATCTGGTAAGTGAGTATGACTGAAATTCTGGGCTGTCAGGCAGCTGCTGCTCTTGGGTTGCTGGGCAATGTGTAGCACTCAGATAAATGGCCATAGAGCCATGGAGATCTACCCAGCTGGCAGCACAGAAAAGGCCCCTTTGGCCCGTCGCATCCACACCAGTCAAAAACAGCCGCCCAACTAAACTCAGATAACAAAGTGTGGAGCTGGATGAACACAGCAGGCCAAGCAGCATCTCAGGAGCACAAAAGCTGACGTTTTGGGCCTAGACCCTTCATCAGAGAGGGGGATGGGGAGAGGGAACTGGAATAAATAGGGAGAAAGGGGGAGGCGGACCGAAGATGGAGAGAAAACAAGATAGGTAGAGAGGAGAGTATAGGTGAGGAGGGGGGGAGGGGATAAGTCAGTCCAGGGAAGACGGACAGGTCAAGGAGGTGGGATGAGGTGGTAGGTAGGAAATGGAGGTGCAGCTTGAGGTGGGAGGAAGGGATGGGTGAGAGGAAGAACAGGTTAGGGAAGCAGAGACAGGCTGGGCTGGTTTACTCTCCTCTCCAACTATCTTGTTTTCTCTCCATCTTCGGTCCGCCTCCCCCTTTCTCCCTATTTATTCCAGTTCCCTCTCCCCATCCCCCTCTCTGATGAAGGGTCTAGGCCCGAAACGTCAGCTTTTGTGCTCCTGAGATGCTGCTTGGCCTGCTGTGTTCATCCAGCTCCACACTTCGTTATCTTGGATTCTCCAGCATCTGCAGTTCCCATTAGCACTGGCCCAACTAAACTCATCCTATTTTCCAGCACTTGGCCCATAGCCTTGCATATATACGTCTAAATACTTCTTAAATGTTATGAGGGTTTCTACCTCAATCGCACTTACAGACCATAGTAAGTTCCAGATTCCCACCAATTCTCTGGCTGATAAAGCTTTTCCTCACATCCCACTAAGCCTCCTTCCCCCTTACCGTAAATCCATGATCTCTCCAGCAAGGGGAAACATTTCTTCCTGTCTATCTATGCTCCTCATAATTTTATACATCTCAACTACGTTCCCCTCTCAATCTCCTCTGCTCTATGGAAAACCATCCCACTTTATCCAGTCTCTGTTCAGAACCAAAGTTCTCCGGCCCAGGTACCATTCTGTTAAATTGCCTCTGCAATCTCTCCAGTGCAATCATATCCCTGGTGTTATGTGGATTCCAGAACTGCACACAATTCTGATCTGTGGCCTAAACAATGTTTTCATTTTATCCACCTGATACTTTAAGAGACAAGTGGACATGCACACTAATTATATTTGTCACTGATCAGCCCACCTGACCAGCCCATTTATATCCTCCTGTAATCTAAGACTATCCTACTCACTATTTACTGCCCAATCAATTTTTGTATCATCTATGAATTTGCTTTTTTATATTCATTCACAAAATGTAGGCATTGCTGGCTGGCCCAGCATTTATTGTCCATGTCTAATTGCCCAGAGGGCAGTTAAGAGTCAACAACATTGCTGTGGGTCTGGAGTCACATGTAGGCCAGACCAGGTAAGGATGATAAATTTCCTTCCCTCAAGGACATCAGTGAACCAGGTGGGTTTTTCCTGACAACAAACAATGTTGGTCACCATTAGACTTTTAATTCCATATTTTTATTGAATTCAAATTCCACCATCTGCCATTGCAAGATTCAAACCCACATCACCAGAACATTAGCTGGGTTTTGGGATTAATAGTCCAGCAATAATACCACTAGGGCATACCTGCATAGGTAGGCTAATCAAGCAGGTAGGTCCAGAGGGAGGAATTGTAGGTAAGTAGGTGGGAGGCGGGAATCCTCCCTCTGGGGTCCAAGGAGCATTCCTAATGCTCTCTACCCTCAGACAATCCAAAATGAAAACTCAAACACAATCACAACAGTCCCATCCCTCCCATTCCCCTTGGATCCCAACAAGAAACATGACATGAGGAATCAGCAGGTAAATGTGTGTAATAGGACCATGACAATTATCTATTAATAAGGTTAACATCAGGCAAGGATTCCTGATGCCACTTGCAATCCAGTGGGAATCTCGGCAGGATCCCTTGGGAAAAGAGGAAACGTGCAAGCAACATTCTTTTTCTTCCTCATTTCCATTGGATGGGCTAAAATTGTCCTTTCAAAACTGAAAGTACAGCTCCATCGTTCTCTCTCTCTCTCTCTCTCTTCCCTTCTCTCCAGTTGCTTATATTTATACCACATGCAGAAAACAAAGCATGTGGATATTGGAGGCCAATTTGCTCAGCCTCAGGACGACACTGCAGTAGAACCTCAGGGTAGTGTCCCAGACCCAACCATCTTTAGCTGCTTCATAATTAACCTCAGCCATAAGGTTAGAAGTGGCGACATTTGCTGACGAGTACACCGTGGTGAGGTTGAGTCACAACTCCTTAGATATTGAAGCAGTCTACATTCATATGCAGCAAGACTTGAACAATATCTAAGCTTGGGCCAATAAGTACATTCCTGCCAAACAAATGTCTGGAAATAATAATCCCCTATAAGAGAGAATATAATGATCCCACTTGACATTCAAAGACACTAGATTTGCCATAATTAACATGCAGGGGATTATCATTGATCAGAAACTGAACTGGACTAGCCATATAAATACCGAGGCTACAAAAGATCAGAAGTTGCAGATCTTCTGGCAACTTACTCACCTCCTGACTTCCTAAAGCCTTACCCACTATCTAAAAGGCAGAGGTAACAGTGTGGTGGAACACCCTCTGCTTGAGTTCAAGGAAAATATTTAAGAAACTCAGCATCATGCAACACAAAGGGGCCCACTTGAGCAGCACTGTATTCACTATTGTAAGCATTCACTCCCTCCATCACCAATGGTTACGGTATGTAACATCTACAATGTACTGTGCAGCAACTTGCCACAGCTCCTTCGGTAGCACTTTCCAACACACAAATGCATAATTCTGACTTGGAAATCTACTGCTACTGAGCAAAATCCTGGAGCAACACTGGTTGGTCATGAATAAAACGGAAGTCTCCTCTCCCATTCCCTCATTCTTTTCTCTTTTTCTACATTCTTTCCATTTTTTTTTCTTTCGCCATCTACCCTACTCTCTTTTTCCAGCTCTCTTCAAACACTTCGTTCTCACACCTCTATTTTATCCCTCAGAGGTGGTAAGAACTGCCGAAGCTGGAGTCAGAGATAACACTGTGTTATCTCTATTTTATCCCTCCCTTCTCTTCCGCTCTATTCTATCTATTCTTCTCCCTCTCTTTTCCAACTCACTCTCCTTCCCGTTTCCCTCCCCCTCCTCTGCCCAATTACCATAGAGCTCTGTGCACAGCTCTACTCTCTACCCATCTATTCCCTCTCTCTCTCTAACACACACCTTTCTCCCTGCTCCTCACCATTCTCTTGCACTACACGCTCCCACTCATCACTATCACCCCCCGGCCTCAACCCAGCCCAGCTGGCGGCTCTCTCTCACACAAATGCATGTGAAAGCAATACTTCCGTGCAGCTTCACAGTAATGGGACACTCACTCTGATAACACGCCCCAAACACACGACAGTGATATCCGACAGACGGTCGCTGTTTACTTCGCTTCTGCCCTTGCCAAGCTCAGGGCTATGCTGGCATTATTCGTACTGATTTTGACTTTTAAAACTCCCTTCGCAGACACTGGGGAATTTCCAACGACATTACAAGGGAACACCCTTCGTTCAAAGTTATTTCGCAATCTTTCCTCTGAGTGGGAGTGGTGAGGAAAATAATTATTGTGTAATTTCCACGATGATGATATCCTTGGCTATATTGAAAAAAAGCTTTTCAGCCAAACTGCACCTCCACCAGCAAGAAGAAAGATAACTTCCTCAGTTAGAAGGATCTTGACTTCTGCACACTGTTTCAGTGAGAGGTTGCATTGATGCGACACGCTCCCCTCTGTGTAACAACTGGTTAACATGACAAATGAAACGGCATTTGAGGGGCAAGGGTAATTATTCCTTCAAAGGGAAGATTCGGAACAATTATATTTTCTCACCATTGGTAGCTATGTCATCAATCCCTACAATTGTGCAACGCAGTGGAAATGGTGCTATAACTATATTACCACCAGCTTAGCATTCAGAAGGCCAGGTTAATCGTTTCAGGACAAGGCTACAAATACAATCATGACGCTTGATTAATTTACATTTGTTTAATAATTTTAGAATGTAAAACTAGTGACAGTAATAGTGACCATAAAACCAACACTGATTGTTGTAAAAACTCATCTGGCTCATTAATATCCTTTAGGGCAAGGAATCTGCCATCCTTGCCCGGTCTGGCCTACATGTGACTCCAGACCCACAGCAACGTGATCGACTTAAATGCCCACTGACTTGGGCCTCTGAAACCCATTTCTCTGAAATTCAAGGGTGATTAGGCACAGGCAACAAATGTTGGCCTTTCCAGAAAAACACAGATTCCATGAAAGAAGAAAATAACTTACACTTCTTCCCCTCTTAATTAAAATCTACCTCATTGACAAATTGTTTGGCCATCTGCCCTATGTCGCCCACTATCATTCATTACAATGCTCCTGTGAAGTGACTTGGGATGTTTTATTATGTTAAGTGTGCTGTTTAAATATAAGTGGTTGTACTATAGTCAATCAGGTTGTGCAAGGCCTTAATGTGAGAAATAAGTAGATACTTACATTTCTACATCTAGAGGTTCAGAATGGGTGAAGCATGTTAAATCTGTTTCTGATAGGCAGACGGACAGCCTGACATTTGTCAAGGACCACAACATTGTATATACTCTTAACTCTTTGCACACTTCTAGACCCGTCTTGGCTGGACAGGGTAGATGTTGAGAGGATGTTTCCCCTTGTGGGGATATCTGGAACTAGGAGGCACTGTTTAAAGATCCTAGTCTTCTATTTAAGACAGAGTTGAGGAGGAATTTATTCCCTCAAAGAGCAGTTAGTGTTTGAAATTCTCTTCCACAGAGAGCAGTACAGTTGGTTCATTGAATATATTAGATCTCTGGGGAAGGGGAGAAACAGGAAATTGAAGTTAAGGTAGTAATCAGATTAGCTGTGGCTGGTAGACCAGGCTCAATTGGTCAAATAGCCTAATCCTATTTCTTATGATATTTGATATTTTAACTTGCTAGCCATTTTGACATTCATAATAATTTTACAGACATACAAAACAAAACCATTGACAGACAAGATGAAGCGGACATTCTGAAAATAGGTAGAAAAACAACGAGGCACACCGCTAACCCAGCATTAACTGTGAGCTGGGGAAGGGGGCGGACAAGCAGAGGATGGGTTCAATAACCAGCCTCAAACCTGGCAGCCTCACATTCCGTTACATTTCAGTGATAGGGCTGTGACTTTTGGGTATGTTTTGCAGGAGCTGATCTGTATCCTAAATGGGTAGAGTGTAGTTAGATTTCTTGCTTCTGAGTTTTTAAGGCTATAAAGACTGTAATTAGGCCAATCAACCCATTTGGGCCACTCTACATTTTGTTAAGATCAAGTCTGAGCTGATAATCATTGAATTCACTTACCTGCTTTTTCCCAATAACAAAATACTTAATGGCCCCGCCTCAACAGCCCTCTATGGTAAAGGATTCCAGAGATTCACTACCCTCTGAGAGAAGAAATTCCTCCTCATCTCTATCTTAAATGTGCAATGCCTTATTCTGTGTCTATGCCTTCTGGTCCTGGACTTTTTCAAAAGGGCAAACAATATTTCAACAGCTACCCTGTCAAGTCTCCAAGAGCCTTGTATGTTTCAATGAGGTCACCTCCCATTCTTCTATATTGTAATGAGTACAGGCCCAATCTACTCAACTTCACCTTATACGACAGTCCTTCCATACCTGGGAGAAGCCTAGTGAATTTTCTCTGGACTGCTTGCACTGCCAGTATATCTTTCCTAAGATAAAGAGTCCAAATGGTTCACAATATTTCAGCTGTGGTCTGTTAGTGCCTTGTACAGACTTAGCAAAACTCTCTCCATCCCTTTTGAGATGGAGGACAACATTCTATTTGCTGTCCTTTTACCTGCTGAACTTCTGTGGTAGCCTTTTGCAACTCATGGACAAGGAATCCTAAATCCTTCTGTGCTGTAGCTTTCTGCAGCTTTTCACCATTTAAATAACATGCAGCTCTTCAATGATTCCCGCCAAAGTGTATAACGTCACATCTCCCCACATTTTATTCCATTGGCCAAGGTTTTGCTCACTCACTTAACTTGTCTGTATCCCCCTGCAGACTGTTTGTCTGATCCTCACCACTTGCCTTCCCATCTATTTTGTGTCACATGCAATCTTGGCATTCATTTTCCTCATTCGATTCATTAATATGTTGTAAATAATTGTGGTCCCAACACTGATCCTTGTGTCACACCACTACATTCAGGTTGAAATTCTAAAAATGCCCCCTTATCCCAACTCTCTGTCTTTTGTTAGTTTGTCAATCCTCAATCAATGCTAATAAATTACCTCCAATACCATGGATTCTTATTTTATTAAGTAGCCCAAGGTGAAGTACCTTATCAAACACTTCTGAAAATCCAAATATATTCCAACCATTGCCTCTTCTTTATATAACCTGCATGTTACTTCCTCAAAGAATTCCCAAACTTCCCAGTTTCTAAAGCGTGCAGGGGTTAGAATCAAAACCATTGAGGATGTAACAGACTGACGTAAAGATGCTGTCTCAGTTCCCCTTCTTTACTTTACAGAATAGCAAAATGGTTTGAAATATGATGTCATTTGACCCTGAATCCAATACACAGATTCAACCACTGTGTGCTGCTCAGCATGTGTCGGCCACCCACATGAATTTGATGCCGCACCACATGCAGTATAATTGCAACACAATCATTTTGCACCAACCATCAAAATAGGGAGGACTTGTCAGTTGCTGAGATCTCAAAACATGGAACAGATCGCAAAAATGTTCCCACTAGAGACCTTTTGCTGGAGACCCCTCATTTCACCTTCTGGCATGTCAAGAGCTCATCAAATGAATAGTGAAGAAAAGCTCACTATAAGCTTTTACCATTATCTGAAAGTAGCAGAGAAACCATTATTTCGACCAACAAATCAATGCCTGCCACAACAAGCCTGTGCAAGTATTAAGAAGATGAGGAACAAAAAGCAATAATACTCAAACAAGGCCTATAGAGACAAGCTGCTGAACAAAAGCTTTCAAACAACCTTCAAAACTTCAACCCAGACTTGGAAATGCATTTTAAAGTCACTAAGCACCAAATAATTGGTTCATTTACTCTGCAATATTGATGTAATACTTATTTTATTAGAAAGTAACACAATAATGTGTTGTAACCATGCATGTGAAACCTGCCAGCACACTCATGTACAAATCTTAATGATATAATTATGGCCTTACAGTATTACCCCACATAAATGCACATTAACTGCACATATGCACACATCCATACAGAAAAATACAATGGTGCAATGACGCTGTACTGGAGGCACACTAGTTTAAAACCCACTATTGCAAGTTGCACAATTTAAGTTTAATTAATTGTAAAGATATTGGAATTAAATCTAGTCTTAGTAATAACAACCATGAAACTGTCATCAATTGTAAAATTCTTCTGGTTTTATTCCCCATTAGAAATAACTCACCTCCTGCCTCCCCAAAGCCTGTCCACCATCTACAAGACACAAATCTAGAGTGTGATGCTGTAATCCCCACTTGCCTGGATGAGGGCAACAACACTCAAGAAGCTTGACACCATCCAGAACAAAGCAGCTTGCATGATTGGCACCCTATCCATGACCATCCAGTACCTCCACCACTGCTCAGTAGCAGCAGTGTGTACTATCTACAAGATGCATTGCAGAAGTTCACCAAAAATCCTTCCAAATCCATGACCACTTCCATCTAGGAGGACAAGGCAGCGAACACAGGGGAACACTACCCCCTACAAGTAGCCTTCCAAGTCACTCGTTATCCTGAATTGGAAATATATGGCTGTTCCTTCACTGTCACTGAGTCAAAATCCTGGAACTCCCTCTCTAAGTACATTGTGGGTCAATCCACAGCAAGTGGACCACAGAGGTTCAAAAGACAGCTCGCCACTACCTTCTCAAGGGCAATTAGGAGTGGGCAGTAAATGCTGGTGAGAGAGTGATGCCCACAAGAGAATAAAAATGAATTTCACCCTTACTTGATCAGCAGAATCCAGATCCAGGGAGATGTGGTTGACTTTTAAAAGTCTGGGGGGGGGGGGGGGGATGGGCAGCAAATGTGAGTCTTTCCAGTAATGCCTTATTTCCATGAAAGAATTTTTTAAAATGCCAATTGACATTGTAGAGATCCATTCTAAACATTACTGTCCTTCTTGTGTTCCAAACCTCCAAACATTTCACCCTCATATTTTAACATACTTGTGCACTTGCCTCAGAACTCCCTTTCCAATGTCAGTCACCATGTGTGAACCCTACCTTCTCTTCGACTCATCACTTATTATGTCTTTATCTGTCTAGGTCTGAAATTCTGGAATTTCCTCCTTCAACATTCCTGCCTCTTCCGCTTTTCAAAACCTTGCTCTTTGTCTAAACCCTCGGTGACCTTCCTTCTTTGACTTCAAATCCATTTTTTGTCTGATCTTATCTCTGTGAAGTATGTTGTTTCAGCTTTATATGAAGACACCATAGAAAAGCAGCATCGTTCTTGTATACTGTCACTGCTTAAGGTGAAATAATAATTACAAAGGGATGTTTATTTTCATGTATAGAAATAATGTGGAACCTCCGCTGCTTAAGCATTTTTAATTTGTCAAGTTATTCATATATCTTTGTAATCATCTCAGTTTCTTGCTGGACTACTGTCGGTTGTGATGAGGCAGCTAACTCAGTGAAAAACCTTCTGATTTACGTAATCTATCCATGATCTGATCGCAAACTGAATCTGCATTTTCACATAAAGTCGTGTGCTATGTTGGTCAAAATCATTCACAGCCAGGAGACAAAATAATGAGTTAAGAATTACTCTCAATGCCAAAGCATAAAATTAGATGTGCTGCGAAGGAGCAAAAGCATGTAAAGTCTAATTACAGGTGTCAGTACAGGTCCTGGTACATTAACATGCATCAGTGGAGTCAAAATGATAAATCCAAGTTTGAATGACATCATGCCAGCATTGATCGCTTAGATTTCTTGTCTGAAGACAGATTGAAGCATTTGTAAAGACAGTCAGGACGCAGCATTCCCTTTAAACCAGTGAAACGAATCACATTTTTAATCAGACACCATCTGGGCCACAGTCCGAGAGAGTCGCTGCATGAGCATGAGATTTTCTCTGTGTGCTATCAGTATTATAATGAGCCATGGGCAATGCTGATTAAAGAATTTGTTGGCATAAGTATTTTTTGTAAATTGGGTGCAGTGTTTGTAATGTGATCCAGCTTCTCAGCTGGAACTGATCAAATCGAAAAGTGAACTGCAGAAAGCTGCACAGCTTTCATTCCATTAGATCTGAGAAATGGATCCAATTAATCACAAAGGCTCCTGCTTGGTACAGAATCTAGCAAAATGTTGCAGCTGCTGCAAATTTAGAAATAAAATGCAAAGATGCTGGAGAAACTCAGCAGCTCTCACTGCAGCAGTGGAGGGAGAAACAGACATAGTATTTAATGTCAAGGACCTTCTTCAGAATGATTTGACTTGGCATTCTTCCAGAATTTTCTGCTTCTAAAGTTCTGACTGGTCTCCACAAGACTTCTTTTCATCAATATCCAGATTAAGTGACTTGTTTCTTTTGAAAATGAATCTAAAGCTTCTTCACACTAAGATCACCACCAAACAGCAATTTATAGGAACATAAGAACTAGGAACAGGGAGTAGGAAATTCAGCCTCTCAAACCAAATCTGCCATTCCATACGTTCATGGCTGATCTCATCTCAGCCTCAACTCCACTTTCTTGCTGCTCCCCATAACTCCTTAACCCATTACTAAATTAAAATCTATCTATTGCTTCCTGATATTACACAATGTCCCAGCATCCACCACATTCTGCGGTAGTGAATTCCACAGATTCATGACCCTTTCTGAGAAATAATTTCTCGTCATCTCTGTCTTAAATCTGCTACCGCTTACCTTAAAACAATGACCTCTCATCCTAGATTGTCCTACATGAGGAAGTGTGCTTTCTCTGTCTGCTTCGCCATTCCCCTTTAGTATCTTATATAACACAAATAGATCCCCTCTCATTCTTCTAAATTCGAGATACATCTAAACTGCTCAGTCTCTCTTCATTATATAAAACCCTCATCTCTGGAATTTATCTAGTGAACCTCCTCCAAACTGCCTCCTATGCAACTCCATCCCTCCTCAATTAAGGAGACCAAAATTGTACATAATTTCTCCAGATGAGGTCTCATTAATGCTTTGGACAGTTGAAGCAACACTTCCATACTTGTATACTCTGTTCCTTTAGCAATAAATGCAAAAATTTCATTTGTCTTCCTTATTATCGGCGATACCTACATGCTGGTTTTCTGTAAGTCATGCACAATGACATCAAGATCCCTCTGCATTGAAGCACCCTGGGGTTTTGTTCCATTTAGGTAATAAGTTGCCTTTCTATTCCCCCAACCAAAATGGGTAACCTCACACTTATCCAAGAAAACTTCATGTGCTAAGGTTTGGACAATTCACCTAAGCTATCCATATCAATTTGTAAATTTCTTATTTCTTTGTTGCAATTTGCTTTCCCACCTATTTCAGTATCACCTGCAAATTTTGCGATACTACTTTCTATCTCTGCTTCCAAGTTAGTAATATAGATTGTAACTTGTTGAGGCCTCATGACTAAACCCTGTGGCACCCACTTGTGCACCATGCCCCCCCTCCCCCATAACACCACCAACTTGTTACATTTTGCCAATCAGAAAAAAACCCAGCTATCCAATTCTCACTGTAGCACCTTTAACCAGACCACTTCAGAAGACATTACAAAACAAAATATGAATGAGTGATTTAAAGTCCCAAAAGATAAAAACAGTAAAACAAGGGAATAACACATACTGCTCTGACTTGTCTTGTATGACCAGTACATTCCTTTCCAATTTTACATTTTATTTTCTATGTGTTTCCTCTGGCTAAGTGTTAGGTTTGATTATCTCATGAGAGTTAGATTTTAAGGATTGCCCAGAAGGAGGAAAGAAGGGGCAAGAAGCAGAGTGGAGTATGGAGGGAATCCCTGAGCTTCTATTCAAGGCAACTGAAGATAAATGAATGCAAAAATGGTGAAACTGAAAATTTTGCTTGAAACTCTGAAACACCATTTATAATTATGCTGTGATAATGTTGCAAAACTATTTATAGAAGCTGTGCTGATTTATACTCAGCCATGGGTAATGATGCAGAATCCATTGGTAATTTGCAATGCAGGCTGTGGAAGGACTGCGGCCATTCATAGCCCATTACAACATGCATTGTACTCTGTAGCTACTGTGTATATTTCATATTGAATCAGATTTCAACTGTGTTCTACATGTAGCAACCTTTACATTCCACCAATCTCCGGCTAAAGAAGTTTCTTTTGAATTCTTTGTTATTATTTTCTATGTATCTTATATGCCTATTCCCTAGATATTTATTCAGTGCACAAACTGGAAACATCTGCACAAAAACTGAAAAACTGTGAATTCTTTAAATCAGAAATAAAGACATTACATGCTGGAAAAGCTCAGCAGGTCTGGCCACATCTGTGGAGAGAAATCAGAGTTAACATTTCAAGTCGAGTGATCCTTCCGCAGAACACATCTGCACTCTGTCGACCCCAACAAACCTCTTCACAATTTTAAAGCCCTCGACTGAATGACCCTTAACTTTCTCTATTCCAGAATCACTTCTTGATGCACAGTTAATTAGAGCCCACTTTAGAGTCTTAACGTATTTGTGTAAAATAGACAGACAACCTGGCACTTTTCCCTGCAACCGCAGGAAGTGCTACACCTGCCCCTATACCTCCCCCCCAACCCCATCCCAGGCCCCAAGAAGACCTTCCACATCAAGCAGATGTTCACCTGCACATCTGCTAATGTGGTATACTGCGTCTGCTGTTCCCGTTGTGGCCTCCTCTTCATCAGGGAAACCAAGTGGAGGCTTGGCGACTGCTTTGTGGAACACCTATACTTGGCTCATGACAAATGACTGCACCTCCCAGTCATGAACCATTTCAACTCCCCCTCCCACTCCTTGGACGACATTTCCGCCCTGAGCCTCCTGCAGTGTCACAACGATGCCACCCGAAGGTTCCAGGAACAGCATTTCATATTTTGCTTGGGAACCCTGCAGCCCAATGGTATCAATATGGACTTGACAAGCTTCAAAATCTCCCCTCCCCGACCACATCCCAAAACCAGCCCAGCTCGTCCCTGCCTCCCTAACCTGTCCTTCCTCCCACCTATCCACTCCTCCCACCTCAAGCCCCAACCCCACCTCCTGCCTACCAGCTTGATCCTGCCTCCTTGACCTGTACGTCCTCCCTGACCTATCCCCACCCTAACTCCCCACCTACACACACCTTTACTGGCTCTCTCCCCTCCTCTCTGGCCTGTCTGTCTCCTCTCCACTTATCTGCTCCTTTATCCATCATCCATCTGCGTCCCCCCGTCTCTATTTCAGAATCCACTTGCCCTCCCCCATTTCTGAAGAAGGGTGTAAGCCCGAAACTTCAGCCTTCCTGCTCCTCTGATGCTGCTTGACCTGTTGTGTTCATCCAGCTCCACACCTTGTTATCTCATTAAATTATATTAGGCATTTTTTAACGCAAGTTAGAACATTAAAGATGATAAAGTTAAACTGAAACTTTATGCAGATTTTACATTTATTCAAATAATGATGACAGTTTAGAATATTCTGCATTGAAAGAAGACCTTCAACCTACAGCTGGATGTTATCTAGATGTTGCACTGAGAGTAAGGGCTTTCATACATTGACAGTTATGTTCCTGGAATGAATGTTGTGCGGGGAGGGTTTGGTTTGGATGGCATGGTGCTCTAGGAGATTTTTCAATACTGAAAGTGATGTTAAGGTGGAAGAGTTGTGGTTTGGGGGGCGTGGGTGGCTGTTGTACAAGAAGAGTTATGGTACTTGAACGGGTGTTCTACTAGGAGAATTGCAATACTATACTAGCAACACTATGAGGCTTGTTCAAAGGAATCCCTAAGGAAATTCTCACTGACAGGTGTTTAAAAGCATCTCTGGTGAAATGGTGAACTTATGAGCAGCTCTTAGAGCTGACCATCCCCAGTGGCTCTTTAGGGGTTAATTTCCCCCATGACAATTGGAGAGAGATGCTTATGTGATTGCCACGAGCACTACAATCAAAATATATTCTGCAGCCCATTACTTAAGTGGCGGTGGTTACTGTGAATGTTCTCCGGAATTTAAGATAACAAAGTGTGGGGCTGGATGAACACAGCAGGCCAAGCAGCATCTCAGGAGCACAAAAGCTGACGTTCTGGGCCTAGACCCCTCATCAGAAATGGGGGATGGGGAGAGGATTCTGAAATAAATAGGGAGAGAGGGGGAGGCGGACTGAAGACCTACGCTCGGTTCACAATAAACAACTGCACCTCTCAGTTGCAAACCATTTCAACTCCCCCTCCCATTCCTTGGACAACATGTCCATCCTAGGCCTCCTGCAGTGCCACAATGATGCCACCAGAAGGTTGCAGGAACAGCAACTCATATTCCGCTTGGGAACCCTGCAGCCCAATGGTATCAATATGGACTTAACCAGCTTCAAAATCTCCCCTCCCCCCACTGCATCCTAAAACCAGCCCAGCCTGTCTCTGCCTCCCTAACCTGTTCTTCCTCTCACCTATCCCCTCCTCTCACCTCAAGCCACACCTCCATTTCCTACCTACAAACCTCATCCTGCCCCCTTGACCTGTCCATTCTCCCCGGACTGACCGATCCCCTCCCTACCTCCCCAACCATACTCTCCTCTCCACCTATTTTCTTCTCTATCCATCTTCAGTCCGCCTCCACCTCTCTCCCTATTTATTTCAGAACCCTCTCCCCATCCCCCTTTTCTAATGAAGGGTCTAGACCTGGAACGTCAGCTTTTGTGCTCCTAAGATGCTGCTTGGCCTGCTGTGTTCATCCAGCCCCACACTTTGTTATCTTGGATTCTCCAGCATCTGCAGTTCCCATTATCTCCGTTCTCTGGAATTTAAACTGCTTTGGAATTAATAATTGTGCAACGATGAATTACATGGGTATGTTATTGTGCAGAAATTTCAACATTTGGAAATTACAAATATATTTGATCTGATTACATTGAGGTCAGCACAGAAACAGGATGAATAGTATGTATTTGTGGCCTTTTTATGTTCCACTACCCCTCCTCCCATTTGTAGCATTTCACCTCATTACCACATGCTCTATTCCTTTCTCCTCACTTATCTAGCTTTGTCTTAAATAACTAAATCACCCATTTGCAAAGAATTCAGGGATATCAATGTAGCATAAGTTGAGCCATTTGTTTAATGGGACAGGAGAAGCTTTAGAGAACAAATTCTTCTATTCAATAGATGTACTTTTAAAATATATCATCAACATGTCAACCACAAATTCAGCAGAGTATGAAGGCATCTCTGACAGGGCAATAAGTGAAAGACCTCAAGGAGAGAGTTCTGCATGACTGAAAAGCAGATTTATGGTCATTATTGTTATCATTCCTGACAGAAAAATAAAACCTGTTATCATAGCTTCAGGTTTAAAAGTTTTTTTTATCTCTACTGGCCTTCTGTGACTTTAAAGGTCTCCAGCCAATTAAAAAAACTAACATGAAATCTTTTATAAGTGTGGTTCAAGTTGCTGTATTTAATTCTCGTGCCTTAAATTTCAATCCCCAATGGATAAGTGGGGTTTAGGTATGGCTGTACAATTGGTCTCACTCCCAGCTCTTTCTCCAGATATGTAGTTTTGTTTTCTCCAAGTTTTTATCCAATTAACTTTTGAAAGTTTTAAATTAAAATGCGACTCCTTCTGCATTCCACATCACAACAACTCACTGCATTAAAAAAAGCCACCTCAAATCATTTCTCATACTTTTAGCCAATCACCTTAAATCTATGTCCTCTAGCTACTGAAAATTCTAGTCTGGATATAGCTTTCTCTATTTATTCTATTGAAAGTCCCTCATAATTTCCAATATCTCTATTATGTCTCCCCATAGTCATCTTGTCTTTAAAGAAGATAACTTGTTCACTGACTGTACAAATTCATGTATGTTGAATGGAAGATGATTGTTCCCTGTCCCCACTACATTCTGAAATATGGGTGAAGGATTTCACTGGTACCAAATATTTACAAATCATTCACCACAAATGACACAGGGTAGAGAAATGTGCTTTCAACAAAAGAAGAGTTAATAATTGTCCTGAAACTGTCACTGGGGACTGAAAATGTCAGATTCCTGCCACAGGCTGGTGACAGCATCATTAGAGACAAGGGGCAGGATTTTCCCTCCAGGCATTTCTAATACAAGACATAATGGGAATTGCAGATGCTGGAGAATCCGAGATAACAAAGTGTGGGGCTGGATGAACACAGCAGGCCAAGCAGCATCTTAGGAGCACAAAAGCTGACGTTTCGGGCCTAGACCCTTCATCAGAAAAGAGGAATGGGGAGAGGATTCTGAAATAAATAGGGAGAGACGGGGAGGCGGATCGAAGATGGATAGAGGAGAAGATAGGTGGAGAGGAGACAGACAAGTTAAAGAGGCGGGGATGGAGCCAGTAAAGGTGAGTGTAGGTGGGGAGGTAGAGAGGGGATAGGTCAGTCCAGGGAGGATGGACAGATCAAGGGGGTGGGATCATGTTAGTAGGTAGGAAATGGGGGTGTGTCTTGAGGTGGGAGGAGGGGAGAGGTGAGAGGAAGAACAGGTTAGGGAGGCGGGGACGAGCTGGGCTGGTTTTGGGATGCAGAGGGGGGAGGGGCAATTTTGAAGCTTGTGAAATCCACATTGATACCATTGGGCTGTGGGGTTCCCAAGAGGAACATGAGGTGCCGTTCCTGCAACCTTCGGGTGGCATCAATAGGGCACTGCAGGAGGACCAGGATGGACATGTCATCTAAGGAATGGGAGGGGGAGTTAAAATGGTTTGTGACTGGGGGGTGCAGTTGTTTATTGCGAACCGAGCGGAGGTGTTCTGCAAAGCGGTCCCCAAGCATCCAGTTCCAGACTTTCTTATTTCTCTTACAAGTGCAGCTTTTTGTCGACATGGAAACTGGTCTGCCACCTTATTAAGGAAAGCAGGCAGGATGCTGGAGGATCTGTCAGTGATAGAAGGTAAGTAGAGATGTACCTTAAGAGATCCTCTCCAACTTTTTAGTTGCTAAACCTTTGCCATTGGGAAGTCAAATGCCTGGTGACTTTTTGGCTGACAATGAGGAGCTATAGACAATTCTGAATTACTGGCACTCCTCCTCCTCATCAATCTGTCACTAGGAGTGCACCTACAGCTACTCAAACATGTGCCCACAATTCAACTTCCTGTCTTTGGCTCTACATAGCTCTTAATGAGCCGTGATGGATACTGCCTGTGAGCAGACATACCTCCACTGGCAACCAATGCACCCATTCTCTCCTTAATAGAAAATGCACAGAAATAGGTTGAGCTGGGGAACTGGCATTCTGGCGAATAAGGCTATTTCTAGCACTCAACCACTTCCAAGCCTGTACCCAAGCTGCCTGTGAAAGGATCCCATGGAAATGTCAAACATTTGCTGCTCAATGCACCACAAGCCATCACTCAGCGGTCAGCACTCAATCAAGATATCTGTCCCAGAAACAGAAGCATTATGTCTTCTAAAGAATGAATCTTTAAATAATTGCTCCTGTTTAATTCATGTAGAGGACAAAACGGCCAGGATAGAGTGCATGATGTTGCATCATGTCGAGGGTTTATAGGAGCAGCATGCTCTATGTATTACGTTACCTTTTCTGCTTCATCTTCTCACTCATGCATGTGAGACATGCTGCGAAAGTTCTAAGCTAGAGTTTAGGTTTCTCCATTTAGAGGGACATTAATGAGGGCTAGACCAAAAGTAAATGAAACCTCTTGGTGTCACTTGGAAGAAAAATGTAATCGTTAACCTAGGTTCCGAAACTGAACACAATCAAGATTGTAATTCTACTGAGTGAATGATGTTCTTATATTAAAGCTCTTTTAGAGTTGTTTATTATCCAATACGGGATGAGAATGGAATAATTCCATCAAGCTTTATCACCATGTTTGATGTAGCAACTGTCTGGGATGGAGAATGTGGTCCATTCAATACGTTTGTAAGTTTATTTGCCAATTTCTAGCCCGCCTTTAATATTGAGTGACCCAGTCAAGACTGTAATCCAGCTCTCTGTGTATTCTGAAGAGCTGCTCTATTTGAGGGGAGCTCTTTCTCAGTTTTTGGCTCTGCATCCAGTGCTCCTGACCTTTGGCAACTCTGCTGCCCTGAATTCAGCTGTTTAAAGATACTTTAAAGGTACACATTGCAGTTTCCCACATTACTCTAACTATAGGCCAAATCATATCATCCCCACATTACAGGGTTGGACAAAGGACTGAGGAGTAATAGTTGAAAATAATATACTGGGTGCTTGCAATCGTGTTGAGGTATTTGGGGGAGGCATCAATCATCTGGAGAACCAGCAAGACACCCACATCGACTCCTTCAGCGTCAAATCTAATGCCCATTAGTCAGTGGTGAAGTCACCAATGGGCCTTCACTTGGAATTAATACCCCAGGGTAAAACATCAAGTTGTGAGTTAACCAATTTCTTGGAGGGCTTGGGGTTTCTGGGATTGGGGATTGTGGGGAAAGGGGGCAGTGGATCCAGAAGCGAGGGCGGGCACCTCTGACCATTCCTTAATCAGGCACTGATTTTGATCAGAAAATCATTGAAAGACAATATAAAATAATGAGTATAGTTTGAAAGGGGATGCAGGAGCAGATGTGGACCTGGGTATTTATGTGTGCAGATCATTGAAGGAGACAGAACAGCAGGGAGAAAACAATAAACAAAGCAACAGTGTCCTTGACTTTATTAACAGGGAAATAGAGTACAACAGTAAGGATTAGATTAGACTCCCTACAGTGTAGAAACAGGCCCTTTGGCCCAACAACTCCACACTGCCCCTAGAAGCATCCTACCCAGACCCATATAACCCACACACCCCTGAACACTATGGGCAATTTAGCATGGCCAATCCACCTAGCCTGCACAAGTTTGGACTGTGGGAGGAAACCGGAACACCCGAAGGAAATCCACGCAGACACAGGGAGGATGTGCAAACTCCACACAGTTGGCAGAGGCAGGAATTGAACCTGGGTCCCTGGCGCTGTAAGGCTGCAGTGCTAACCACTGAGCCACCGTGCCACCCTAAGGTGATGATGTTGAATTTGTATAAGACACTTGTTAGCCCTCAGTGGGAGCATTCTGTGCGGTTCTGGCTGCCACTTCACAGGAAAGATGTGAATGCATTGAAGAGGGTGCAGTTAGAAGATTGCTCCAGGAATGAGAAACTTCAGTGTTGGGGATAGATTGGAGAGGTTGAGACTGTTCTCTGTGGAAAGGAGAAGAGGAGATTTGCTAGAGATTTTCAAAATCATGAGCAGGTGGGGAGAAACTGGTTCTGCTTGTAAAAGGGACAAAAAGGACAAGAATGAGAGGGCATGGATTTAAAGTGATCTGTGAAAGAAGCAAGAGTGATTTGAAACAAAAAGACACTTTTTCACATAGTTTAAGGGGGTTGGTTTGCTCAGTTCGGTGGGTGACTGGCTTGCAACGCAAGGCAGCATGGTTGGTTAGCTCTGACATCTTACAGCACCAGGGACTTGTGTTCGATTCCACCCTCGGGCGATTATATGTGTGGAGTTTGCACATTTTCCCTGTGTATGTGTAGGATTCCTCTGATTTCCTCCACAGTCCAAAGATGTACAGGTTAGGGTGGATTGGCCATGCTAAATTTCCCCGTAGTGTCCACGGATAGGTAAGATCCTGTGGATTAAGTGTAGAAAATGCAGTGTTACAGGGATATGGTAAGAGGGTGGGTCTGGACGGGATGCTTCTCTGAAGTAAATTTGATGGGCCAAATGGCCTGCTTCCACACTGTGGGGATTCTATGAATGATGCCAACAGGTTCGGCTCAATTCTTGGACCAGCTGAGGTTATCTTGAAGGCCGTGTCTTCCCAATCTTGCCCCTTGACTGAAGTGTAGTGGCCTACAGGTTAAACTCACCACAAGCTGTCTCCCTCTAATGAGAGAGTAACCCTATGATCCTTCTGAAACTACAATGCTTACCAGTCAGTATGTGGATGGCAATGTCTGGAAATGTGGTGGAGATTCAACTGGAGCATCGAAGAGGAACTTGGATGATTATTTGGACAGAAAGAATATGAAAGGGCATGGCAAAACAGCAGGAGGCTGACATGAGGTGATGATCCTCATTTGAAGAACCAGGCAGGCTGATGGGCTGAATGGTCTTCTTGTGCATCGTAAAAATTCTCAGTTCAAAGCAGCACCAACACCCCACCACCACCACACCTCCAAGTCCAAGTGACAAGCTGCCCATGTAGGTGGAAAGGTTGGGCATATTGCTTGGCGACAGATCCTCTTGCAGTTAGGTTAATCCCAACAATGGTGGACTGAAGCTTTTAAGTGGTCATTAATTGTCTAATGTTGACCTTATGTCTTGAACTTAATTCTGTTGGGTGTAGGAAGGTGCTGGGTCTCAGGCACAAGGCCACACTATCTCATTACACTGTTTTGTCGCCTCTGAGCCCCCCAATTCCTGGACCACAAGCCTTTGCTCCCAGTGATCATGCCAGAGGTGGGCACAAGACAACAGCGCTTACTCACTTGGCGGAATGGGATTGTCAATGAGATGCATTAAAGCACCAAACTGAGGAAAAGTTACTGAGGCTTCCTAATGTCAAATGGGACCCTGCTGATGAGGCCAAAATCCATATATTACATATAGAACTCAATGTGCTCGGAGGTGGCAGGCTAGAGATTAATGAGACATTGCTTTTGACATCTTTCTGTCCATCATGAAGCCATTGGAGCTGGCATGCTTTGGGATGGCATGTGGCTCAGCGTTTAGTACTGCTGCATCACAGTGCCAGGGACCCAGTTTCAATTCCAGCCTTGGGTGACTGTCTGTGTGGGTTTCCTCAGTCCAAAGAGGTGCAGATTAGGTTGATTGACCATGCTAAATTGCCCATAGTGCCCATGGATGTGTAGATTATGTTATGGGGATAGGTTGAGGAGATTGGTCTGGGTGGGATGTTCTTTGGAGGGTTGGTGCAGACTCAATGGGCCAATTGCTTCTTTTTGCACTGTCGCGATTCTATGACTCTAAACTCAAAGCCATGACCTTATGGAAAGGCTCTCCCTGAAGACCAGACAGCTGTGCCCATTCTTTTTATCAAAATTTCCTGGAGGGATCAGAAGGCAGCTCCATTCTGAGGTGCCATCTCAGTCTCCTGCCTGCCCACCTCTGCCTTTAGGGCTGCTGATCAATGATTGAGTTAGTATTGGGCCCTCTGATTGGGCCTGACCTAATTCCTTAACTGGATGATATGGGCAATCTCTTGACACCTGGTGGCCTTCCTTTGGCAGGCAGGCCAGGAAATTGTTTGGTTCTGACTGTGTAGAAATTTCAAAGTTCATGAGATTTCATGCAGTATCACTCGCCACTATTTCTCAGATTGAAAAATACACAGGAAATGGTTAGAGCCTTTACCGTGGTAAAGGATGAAATTTAGCAAAAAATAAAGTCTTCATCACAAATATACCCCTTGAATGGTGCATTGATAATGGAAATTCAACTGGCATTGGGACTTGTATCCATCTACTTATCAACTCTTCAGTAAATGCTCCAGTACCTATCGATTGACTGTAGTCACCTAAAGTGTAGCTTAAAAACTGTTGATACTGTCAGACCACGCAGTCCACTTACACTTCACGTTTACCAGAACTTAATGCTGATCTCATCTTCTACAATCAAAGCAGGAAAGCAGATGATAACATAACTGGTTTAAGCAGAAATAACACAGAATGGAGCTGGAGGAACACAGCAGGCCAGGCAGTATTAGAGGAGCAAGAAAGTTGACATTTCAGGTTGGGACCCTTCTGCAGAAAAAATGTTTATGAACAAGTGTAACGTCGACTTTCTTGCTCCTCTGATGCTGCCTGGCCTGCTGCATTTTCCAGCTCCACACTGTTATTTTCTTCAGAAAAATTTTTAATGAAGACATGTCCTGATCTGAAACGTCAGCTCTCCTGCTCTCTGATGCTGCCTAGCCTGCTGTGTCCTCCGTGCTGTGCCCACTGTGTTATCTCAGACTCTAGCATCTGCAGTTCTTACTATCTCTGGTTTAAGCAGAAACATTTGTTTCTCTTCTCCTGGGGCTGCGCCCAGCATTTGTTTAAGACGATCCCTCATTTAAATCAGAAAAGACGGCAGAGCTGTGCTAAGCTCATGTACAAGGCTCAAGCATGCCAACTTCCTCAGTAATACACCACATTGTGAGAGAACTGAACTGCCTTTGGAGGTTTTACTTTTAAGGGAACTTGTTGACTTGTCCTTGGTTAAGTAAAGATTTTTTTAAAAATTTATATTCAAAAGCAAATGTCTGTCTAAAGAAAGACACAGGACAATATTGGAGGCAGAGCAGTCCTCATATGGAAAGAGTTTTAAAGCTTACCTTGAGGTGAGAGATGAACCGTGCCGTGTTCAGCAACTTGTTGATTCACAATCTGCTTTGATTTGTACTCATTGACTCTGAACAATTCCACAGGAAGTGGTTAGATACAGTTTCTGTGATGGAATAGAAATAGATGAACTGCCTGACCAGCTTTATGAAGCAACTCTGACACTTCACAGAATCTCAGAAGTGTTAGGGCATTGAGTGAGGTCGTTCGGTCCATCATAGCCGCACCAGCTCTCCAAATGAGCCTCATGACTTAGCGCTCTTCTCCTGCCTTTCCTCATATCTTTGTACAAAAAAGATAGTAAGGATTGCCGATTCTGGAGTCTAAGATAACACAGAGTGGAACTGGAGGAACACAGCAGGCTAGGCAGCATCAGAGGAACAGGAAAGTTAATGTTTCAGTTCGGGGCCCTTCTTCAGAAATGGGAGCGGGGGCAGGGAGCCCTGAAATAAATAGAGAGGTGCGTTCAGTCATAGCAGGTAGATAGTGGAATGGATAGGTGGGAGAGAAGACAGACAGGCCAAGGAGGTGGGGATAAAGCAATTAAAGGTGAGTGCAGGCATGTAGTGTGGATGGGAATTGGTCAGTGAGGTGGGAAGAGCTTTCCGGAGGGACCGCCATCTCCACGACTCCCTCGTCCGCTCCACACTCCCGACTAGGCCCACCGCCCCCCGCACTTTTCCCTGCAACCGCGGGAATTGCTACACCCGCCCTTACACCTACCCACTCACCTCCATCCCAGGCCACAAAAAAACCCTTCCACATCAAACAGATATTCACCTGCACATCTGCTAATGTCATCTATTGTATCCGCTGTCCCCTATGTGACCTCCTCTACATTGGTCAGACTAAGTGGAGGCTTGGAGACTGCTTTGGTTTGTGACAAATGACTGCACCTCCCAGTTGCGAACCACTTCAACTCCCCCTCCCGCTCCCTGGGCGACATGTCCACCCTGGGCCTCCTCCAGTGCCACAACCATTCCACCTGAAAACTGGAGGAACAGCACCTCATATTCCGCCTTGGAAGCCTACAGCCCAATGGTCTCAATGTGGACTTTACTAGCTTCAAAATCCCCCCACGCCCGACCTCATCCCAAGACCAGCACCCCTCTCACCCCTGCCTCATTGATCTGTCCATCTTCTCTCCCACATATCCACTCTTCCCACCCCACTGACCAATCCCCATCACTATATACCTACACTTAACTTTGCTAGCTTCATCACCGCCTCTTTGACCAGTCCATCTTCTCTCCCACTTATCTGCTCCATTATCTACCTGTTATCAGATCACACCCCCTGCCTTTTCTCCATTTATTCCAGAGCCCCCTTCCCCTCCCCCATTTCTGAAGAAGGGTCCCGACCCGAAATGTCAGCTTTCATGCTCCTCTGATGCTGTCTGGCCTGCTGTGTTCACCCAGCTTCACACCACATTATCTCATACCTTTGTTTCCAATCAATAATCATCCAGCGGCCTCTTGAATGCCTCAGCTGAACCTCAACACTCCCAGGCAAACCACTCGCTGTGAGAAAAGGATTTCCCATTCACATTTGCTACTATTTCCGATCACTTTACATCTGTACCCTCCTATTCACAATCGTTTACGAGTGGGCAGAAATTCCCCCCTATCTACTCCATCCAGCCTGCTCATGATTATGAATACTCCTATCATGTCTCCTCTCAGCCTTTTTACCTCCAAGGAGCACAGGACCAAGTTGTTAGTCTGTCTTCATTGCTGAAGTTTCTCATCCCTGGAAACATTCTAGTGATTCGCTTCTGCACTCTTTCCAAAGCATCCACATTCTTCCCAAAGAGTGGCACCCAAATTTTGACACAGCTGTGTGCCTTGCACAAGTTCAGCATCATTGCTTTGCTCTCATCGCCTGTGCTCCTATTAATAAAGTTGTATGTTTTATTAGCTGCTCTCTCTACCTGTACTGCCACCCTCAATAATCTGTATGCATATATTCCAGTTCTCTCCATACCTGCAACCCCTGAGAATTGTACCCCCTATTTTGTATTATCTTTCAATGTTCATCCTACTAGAGTGCATCATGCCATGCTTATCCGCATTGAACATCCTCAGCCACTTGTCGATCCACTCCATCTTAATTTTGTAATTTTAAGTGAAGGCTCATGTGTGTGGCTGTGCCAATGCATGATTGGCGTTAGACGCGCACTAGATCTCCAGCCAGCTAACAAGACCCTGAGTTTGGAAGAAAGGTCACTCAACCTCGAACATTAACTCTGATTTCTCTCTGCAGATGCTGCCAGACCTGCTGAGCTTTTTCCGCAATTTCTGTTTTTGTTTCTGATTTACAGCATCTGCAGTTCTTTTTGTTTTGACTTATTGTTTAACTCACTGCCACGTTTCTTCCAGGCATGCCCACCCTGAATAAGTCTTGTTCTTCTCTCCGATAGGATTTTTGTTCCAGTTTTTCTCTTGCCCACCATCATTAATTTCACTGTCATTCCTGATGTTTGATAAGGTATTTACCAAAACTCATTTCCACAGCCATGTCACATTCCTCAGTGACAGTTCTGAGGAAGGGTCACTCAGCCTGAAACATTAACTCTGATTTCTCTCCACAGACGCTGCCCAACCTGCTAAGCTTTTCCGGCAAAAGCTGTTTTGTTTTTGCAACAATATCCCAGCCACCTGAAAAAAATTCCACTCCATAGGGTGGCACGGTGGCTCAGTGGTTAGCACTGCTGCCTCACAGTGCCAGGGACACAGGTTCGATTCCACCCTGGGGCAACTGTCTGTGTGGAGTTTGCACATGCTCCCCGCGTCTGTGTGTGTTTCCTCCAGGTGCTCTGGTTTCCTCCCAAAGTCCAAAGATGTGCACGTTACGTGGATTGGCCATGCTAAATTGCCCATAGTGTCCAGGGATGTGTAGTTTAGGGGGGTTACAGGGGGATGGTTCTGGGTGGGGCTCTCTGAAGGTCAGTGTGGACTTGTTGAGCTGAACGCCCTGCTTCCACACTTTTGGGATTCTATGTTGAATCACGGATATTAACATAGTTGGGCTTAGTGATCATGTAGAAATCAACATACATGAAAATAAAGTAAAAATTCAGGCCTCTTCTGTCTCTTTTTACGTGTCCCATCGAACATGCGCAACTTTAACTTTCCCCTTTAAGATATGCGCCTGCAACACGCCTTCTTCTATTTGCTTCAATAAAGAAGGTATTTGTGGGGAGAAAAATTGGAGTTGCGATTGAAAATCTACACTGATCCCGCCTCCAGCGGCAAACACCTGCAAAAAGAGCTAACTGGCTATGTTCACATTGATGACTGATCAAATAAAAAGCTGGTCTCAAAAATGGCCTTTGCAGGCCTCTGACTGCTTGTGCATTAGGTCTGGCGAGCGTCCAGCCTCCCAGTGGTTATAACAAAACATTCAGATGTGTTTCCCGCTGCTTTTCAAATTATTTCTTCCAAAATGAGATTTTTATAAAGCAAACCAAGCCTGCCACTGATTAATCACTTTGCTGTCCCATGAGGTGAGGCAGCTAAATCAACTGCGGCAGCTGAGCTCATTCCTTGTTTTAACAAGCATTATTTTGTCGGAGGTTTGTTCAATATGACCCGGTTAGTTCAGGTGATAAAGCATACAGACAATGGTCAGAGTTAGTGAGAACTGCCAATGCTGCAGCCTGAGATAACACAGTGTGGAGCTGGAGGAACACAGCAGGCCAGGTGGCATCAGAAGAGCAGGAAAGCTGACGTTTTGAGTCAGGACAATGGTCAGTTATGGTGCTGTTAAAGGGTGCTTACCTCTTAGCTATAAAGTCCAGATTCAAGACTATCTGCCCTGGCAATGCATTATAACATTCCTTCTATCCTTTACCATAAGTTGTACTTACACAGTAAGAGCAGCAAATGTTGTGGGTCAAAGTTCTTATCTGTCCTGCAGCTGATGTTCATGTCAGGCCAGGTACAGTAAGAAGATTAAATCTCATTTTACTCTGCTTCCACTGTGACAATTTTAACATTTTTAGCCTTCTTTTTGAGTAGCCACACATAATTCAACAACTATCTGTAATCTCTACGCTTCCCCAAATTTAGTCTCCAGAAGGTCACCAACTTTTATCGCTCCCCCATTGGCAGTGGTGCTTTTTAAAATATTTGTTACAGGACTTTAGTGTCTCTGGCTGAGCCAGAATTTATTACCCATCCCCAATTGCCTTGAGGGCAGTTAAGAATAAACCACGTTGTTGTAGATCTGGAGTCACATGTAGATCAGGCCTATTGAGAAATGCAAATTTCCTCGACAAAAGGACTTTAGTGAACTTGCTGGGTTTTTATGACAATTGACATTTATAGCCATTAGGCTAGTTTTTTTTTATTCTAGATTTTTTTACTGAATTCAAAGTTCACCATGTGCCACATTGGGATTTGAACCATGTCCCCAGAACATTTACCTGGGATTCCGGATTACCAGTT
This sequence comes from Stegostoma tigrinum, assembly GCF_030684315.1. Taxonomy (NCBI): domain Eukaryota; kingdom Metazoa; phylum Chordata; class Chondrichthyes; order Orectolobiformes; family Stegostomatidae; genus Stegostoma; species Stegostoma tigrinum. The sequence continues at coordinate 10,699,811 of NC_081384.1, forward strand.
TTTATCTTTCTAAAGCTTTGTAACTTGCCTTGTAAATCTCTCCGTCTTTCTTTCTCTTTCTTTACAATGCCCCTTTTAAATCAATCTCTTTTTCAAAGTTTTTGATCCCTTACACAAATACCAACTTCTGTGGCTGGGTGTCAAATTTTATTTGATTTCACTCCAGTTTAGAAGAATAAAGGGGAATCTTGTTGAAACACATGAAGTCCCAAGGAGATTGAGTAAAGTCGATACTGGGAGGATGTTTGCTATTGCCATGGAAACTAGACTGAGGGGTCACAGGTGAAGAATGAACATCCTCTTTTCAGATGGTGATAACGAGAATATTTTGTTTCTCAGAAGGTTGTTAGGTTATGGAAGTTTATTTCCTGGAAGGCAGTGGAAGTTGAGTCAACAGTTTATATGAGGTAGAGTTAGATACATTTTTGATCAACAGAAGAGTCAAAGACAGACAGAAAAGTGAGGTTGAGACCACAACCAGGTCAACACCGATCTTATTGAATGACTGAGCAGGGTCAAAGCTCTGAATGGCTAACTAAGTCCTACATCCTACTATGTCCTACAAATGCTTTAGAATATTTTAAGACATCGAAAATGCAATATAAATACATTAGTCGTTGTTGTGTGCCTCAAGCTTTTCCCAAAATTGCTGTTGACTCACCATTAACAGAAAGAGCACAGGCTGTTTATATCACGTGATCAGGATGCTGGAGAGTGAGACTGTCAATTCTGAAGTTCAGTCAATCAGGACACACCCACACTTACACGTTGACTCAGTGTGAACTCTCAACACAACAATGTATATTTTCTGCATCCTTCGAATTAATAACGGGTCTCAAGGTGTATCACAGGTCTGTAGTAAGACAAGACTTGACAACCAGCTGGTAAGACTTGTGATTAAAATCTTGCCCAGAGAAGTGCGAGGTGAACAGCAGGGGTCAAAGGTAATAATTGAGCTTGTAAAAATAATGCAGTGGTATTGCACAAGGATCAGTACTGGAACAATGTTGCACGACACTAGCATATATAATCTGAACTCAGAAATCGTCAGGACAATTTCAAACTTTGCTGATGATGCCCAGTTGGGGATTTATACAGCACAGTGAGAAAATACAGAAAGACATGAATAAACTTGCAGAATTGATGTGCTGTTGACAAATGATTGCAGTGCAGGGGTGAGTGTAGTTTGGAACAGTTGATAGGAAGACAACTGAAAAACCGTTAGACCATAAAATTAGATGGAGGAGCAAAAGTAAGCCACTTGGTCCATTGAGTTTGCACTGCCTTTCAATGAGATCATGGCTTACCTGGTTACCATCTACTCCACTTTTTTTACCTTTTTCCTAAAATCCTTGATTCCCTAACTGATTAAAAATCCCAGTCTTGAGCATACTCAATGACCCAGCCTCAACAATCCTCTGTGGCAAAGAATTTGACACATTCATAGCATTGTGAGTGAAGATGTCCCTCTTCTTTGCTGTTCTAACTGGGTGACCCCTTTACTCTGAGAAGACGTCCTCTGGTCCTGGATTTTCCCACCATTCCACCCTAACATTTTCCTTGTCTTTTTGCCCAAGCACTTTACCTGTCTACGTCCCTCTGTAGAGCAAAGGGTTAGTACTCAAATTGTTAGTAAGTTGCATCAGTGGTAATTTAAGAGACATTACATGACTGATAGAGTTTTTCTGAAGATGGGTCTAGACCCGAAGCGTCAGCTTTCCTGCTCTTCTGATGCTGCCTGGCCTGCTGTGTTCATCCAGCTCTACACCTTGTTATCTCTAGCGTGAGATGCTGCTATGTAACTTTGTCCTAGGTCTAAGGGTATGTCTACTTCTTAGAATAAGAAAGTAAGTTTATGAAGACCTGAGAGCACAATGGCTCAGTGTTCAGCACTGCTGCCTCACAGCACCAGGGACCTGGGTTCAATCGCACCTTTGGACAACTATCTGTCTGGGGTTTGCATGTTCTCCTTGTGCCTGCTTGGGTTTCCGTTGGCTGCTGCAGATTCCTCCCGCAGTCCAAAGACAAAGTGCAGTGCAAATTAGGTGAATTGGCTGCTTTAAATTACCCATTGTGCTCAGGGATGTGCAGGATAGGTGGATTAGCTATAGAAAATGTAGAGTAAGGGGATGGATTTGGGTGGGATGCTCTTCGGAGGGGTCATGTGGACATGTTGGGGTGAATGGCCTGTTTCCACGCTATAGGAATTCAATAAAACAATCGTTCTTAAGTTGCACCTTGCACCCAACCCCTTCCAAGATCCACCATCATGTGAATCACTTTGAAATGTCCTAAATTGAACCAGCTCTATAGAAATGCCTTTTTCTACAGCATACAGTGGGTCCCTGATTTATAAACATTCGACTTATGACCAGTCGTACTTATGAACTCAAGCTCATACAGGGGTGCAATTTTAAAGAGCTCACACGCGACTATTTTGTGTATTTACAAACCACTCCTTTGTAAAGTTCTATGTTGTTTTCCAACTGGCTTTCGATTCCAGAATGAAACCTGTCAGCAACCTGGGGACTGTCTGTATCCATTACTTATATCATCTAATCATGGACACAACCATCATAACCACAGCGAAACGTGCCACAAAAGCTAATGGTTGAAATGAATGCAGTGCGTAGTTGTTGAGTTGTATTTATCCTCATAGAATTTTGCATCAATCTCTAGTGCGCAAGGGGTTAATGTACAATTTTAATTTGCTAAAGCCTGGCATGTGCAGAGTGTGTGCAAGTCAGAAGTTGTTGCTGAAAGTAGAAGTCAAACTTTAATTGAGGCAGAAATGATTTGGACAGTGACAGATGGCAGCCCGCACTCTTCAAGCTGAGGAAAACAGCAGTCTGTAGATCTGAGTGGAACTAATCCGGTCTCTGTTTCTTTCCTCTCTTTAACATTTTATTGCCACTGTTAAAACCTGCTCCATCTCTGGCCTCAGTGTTTGATCAAAGCGCCTTTTGGTAAAATTTTGTAAACTGGCTATGCTTTTGAAATGTGCTCAGTGAATCACATCAACAACATTCACATCATTCCTTCATGTATGCTACACTCTTCCATCTCACCTCATCCCTCCCCAGCCCTCACTGACCTTGTCCATGTATCCATCAGCTATAACACCTGAGTACAGATACTGACAGTCTCTGGATACCACTGTTGCCTGGAAGCTCTTTATTAATGGATACATCCATCCAGACTTGGAAATATATTGCCGTTCCCTCACTGCCAATGGGTCAACATCCTGGAATTCCCTCCCTGTCGGCATTATGAGTCAACCTACAGCAGGTGGACTGCATTAGTTCGAGAAGGCAGCTCAACACCACCTTCTCAAAGGTGACTAGGGGTGAAAATAAATGCTCCCCAGGCAGCAACACCCATGTTGTATGAGTGAATGAAAAAAGAAACAGGAATGAGGAGTGTGAAAGACAAATGTGAAGCATATGTCATAAGAGTTGAATCTAGTTGTTTCTGTCATAGATTATCCCTCATTTCCAATAGATAAACAACAAAGAACAGTACGGCACAGGAACAAGCCCTTTGGCCCACTGAGTTTCCTTTGACTAATGATGCCTTTATTAACTAAAAACATTTTACCTCTACACATGCATCTGGATTCCTCAATTCCATGCTTACTGATGTCTCCATCAAGATGCCTCCTAAACGTTGCTATTGTATTTGCTTCTACCATCTCCTCTGGCAGCCTATTCCAGGCACTTACCGTCCTCTGCGTAAAACACTTGCCCCTGACACCTCCTTTAAACTGTCCCCCTTTTACCTTAAACCTATATTCTCTAGTAATTGACATTTCTATCTGAGGGAAAAGGCCCTGACTATCCATTTGATCGATGCCTCTCATAAATTTTTAAAGTTCTGTCAGGTTGCCCTTCATCCTCTGATGTTCAAATAAAAATAAACCAAGCCTGCCCAATTTCTTCTCATAGCTAATACCCTCAGGCAACATCCTGGTAAATCCTTTCTGTACCTTCTGCCAATTTTTATACCCTAAACCCCTACTAATGGTGGCAAATGTGCCAAATGCCTTTTTGACCAATTTATCCACCGGCGTTGCCCCTTTCAGGGAAATTTGAATCTGTATGCCTAGGTCCCTCTGTATATTGATGTTGCTAAAAGTTCTGCTGTTACTGTATATTTCCTTCCGGTATTAGACCTTCCAAAATGCATCACGTCACCATTATTCAAATTAAACTCCATCTGCCATTTCTCCTCCCAAGTCTCCAACCTATTGATATTCTGTTCTGAGAAAGAGTCACCGGACCCAGAACATTAACTCTGTTTTTTCCTTCACAGATGCTGCCAGACTTGCTGAGCTTTTCCAGCAACTTAGTTTTTGTTCCTGATTTACAGCATCCACAGTTCTTTCAGTTTCCATCGATATCTCGTTGTATCCTTGAGCAATCCTTACTATCTGCAGCTCCCCAATCTTTGTGTCATTCCCAAACTTACGAACCAGGCCACCTACATTCTCCTCCAAATCATTTATATTTATATATCTATATATATGACAGATGACAGGGGCCCTAACACTGATCCCTGTGGAACACTACTGGTCACATCTCCAGTTGGTAAAAAACCCTTCCACCGCCACTCTCTGGCTTCTATGACAACTGGCAAAGCCAGTTCTGTATCCATATTACCAGCTTGCCACAGATCCCATGTGTCTTTAACTTTAGTATCAGCCTGCCATGAGAGACCTTTTCAAAGGCTTTACTAAATTCCATGTTGACAACATTCACTGCCCGATCCTCCTCAATCATCTTTCTCACTTCCACAAAAAACTCAATCAACTCCATGCTGCCTATTGTTAATAAATCCATATGCTAGTAAATCCTGTCCTTAAGAATCTTCTACAATTTCCCTACTATCGACAAATAGCTCATTGGCTTGTAATTTCACAGATTATCCCTGCTTTCTTCATGTTCTTCGAGTGCTTTAGCTGTCTTGAGTTTCCTAAACCTTACGTATGCCATCTTTCACAATTTCTCTTGTCATGCATGGTTCCCAAATCTGCCAACTTCATCCTTCTTTTTCACAAGAGCACGCTGGTGCTGAACTCTAATCAACCGGCCTTTTAAAAATTCCTACATGTTCGATGTGGATTTACCCTCGAACAGCTACCTCCAATCTACATTCCCCAGTTGCTGCTTACAATTGTCTTACTTAACCTTACCGCAATTTAGCACTTTCACCCTAGGACTACTCTTATCCTACCCATAAGTATTTAAAATTTACTGAGTTATGGTCACTGTTCCTAAAATGCTCTCCCATCGAAAGATTGACCACCTTGGCAGGACTGTTTCTCAACACTGAAGCTAGCGTGGCCCCTTCCCTAGTTGGACTATTTACACCTTGCTTCAAGAAACTCCCCTGCATGCACCAAACAAACTCTCTCCATCCAAGCTCCTGGCACTAGGGAGTCCCAGTCAATATTGGGCAAGTTAAAACCACCCTCCAGAACAACCCTATTTAAATTGACCTCTTACTACGCCTGAAGTCAAAATTATTTTGTCATCTTTTAGTAATTTCTCTTTCTCATTCCGCCATCTCCTCCCCTATCATTCAATGCATATTCTCATCCCCTCCTCGCAACAAGTTGAATGAGTGGACAAATGCATGGCAGATGAAGCATAATGAAGTATAAACGTTAGGTTATGCACTTTGGTAGCAAGAACAGGAAGGTGGATTATTATCTGAATGACACTAGATTGGGAAAGGGGGAGGTGCAATGAGAGTTGGCTATCCTTATACACTTGAAAGTTAACAAACAGGAGAAACAGACAGTGAAGAAGGTAGATGATATATTGGCCTTCATAGTGGGAGGATTTGAGTACAGGGGCAGGAATATCTGCTGCAATTGTACCGAGCCTTTCTGAGGCTGCACCTGGAATATTGTGCAGTTTTTGTTTCTTTATCTGAAGAAGGATAATCTGGCGAAGGAGGGAGTACAACAAAGGTTTACCAGACTGATTCCTGACTTACTTATGAAGATATAACTGGATTGTTTAAGAATGGAGTATATTCACTGAAGTTCAGAGCAATGAGGAGGGTTCTCATAGAAACCTCTAAAATCCTAACAGGACTATGCAGGGTAAATGCAGGAAGGATGTTTCCAATGACTGGGGAGTCCAGTGCCATGGTTAAGGATATGGATTAGGTTATTTAGGACTGAGGTGAAGAGAAATTTCTTCACCCAGAGAGTGGTGAATCTGTGGAATTCTCCGTCATTGAAAGTGATTGAGGTCAAAATAATTAATGTTTCCAGGAGGAGTTAGAAATAGTCCTTAGGGCTAAAGGGATCAAAGGAGAGGAAATAGGAACAGTGGACTGAGTTGGATGATCAGCCATGATCATATTGAATGGCAGAACAGGATCAAAGGGCTGAATAGCCCACTCTTGCTCCTATTTTCTACGTAACTCCTTATCTCCTGGACAAGCATGAACCACATTCTCCTACCCACGTCCCTTACCTCCACATGAACTCACTAGCCTTTTTGATTACTTACTGATAAGTGTTGGTGAACTATAACACTGCTCCCATCTGTGGCTCAGCAGTGATGACAGAGCCAACATCTGGCTTTCGTGTGTCTAGAAATTGACCAGATATCTGTGTTTTCTTCCCCTCCACATTCTCACTATCCTCAGTTCAACAATTGAGGCAAAGTCTTATACTAAGCATTGCTGGGTGAGTCAACAGAATCCACTACACTGTTAAATCATCCTTCTAAGAACAATTTTGGCCAAGCTGAAGCACAATTTCTCCCTTCCAGAGCATGGCTCAAGAGCCATAGAGCCTGAGAGAGTAGATGGTGGCCGCTCAGTCCATCAGGTCAGTATTAGAACTTAGTGAAAGATATCACATTCGTGACTGTACCCCACTTTCTTCCCCATAACCTTGCAAATTAGTCCTCTTCAAGAACTAATCCAATGTATATTGAAAGTCCCAATGATTTCTAATTAAGCCATCCTTTCAGGGAATGCATGGATCCCATGGGCTTATTAAAGATGCAAAATCATTCAGAGCTGCAACTTCAATGTTCATACATATTCATTTGTGGTTTACTCAGTTTCTGTTGTGACCAGGCAAACAGCAGCAACAATTTGTTTCATAGATACCTCATGCAGCCTGTACCCACGTCTCAAGGGCAACAGATGCTGAAGTCTTAAGGCTCCAGCATTGACACGATCGTTTCTCTAATAAATGGAGAATCCTTTTTAATATATTCCTTAATCAAGAGCCAATATTATACGAGAGGCTGAGTACCACTAATGATGTTCAGAACCGCTGAAGCGTGCGGCTAATCTCAAACACACAGTAGACCTGCCAGTTGCAAGGTTTTTCCCCATTTTCTCCAGGTCGGTTTCTGTCATTCCTCAGACTTCAGGTTGATTATTATTTTGTTACTATTTTGTAGGCTTTCATGTCAGAAGTCCCCTATTCCATCATTAGATGACATCAGCATTCGGAGTTTCACTGCAAATGGCAAAGGTTGTCATTACTTCAGCGTGCAGAATTGATTTGGAGTTTGAAATCAAATTAACTATTTGGGCATTGTTTTCAACAGAAGTCATTAGTTGTTTTCTTTTAACATATTGCTCTGAATATTCAGCTGCCCAGCCAGTGCTGATCCAAGAAAGGGTAGAAATAATTTAGAACGTGTCTTTGATTCAGTTCCTCTTCCCTTCTCCCTGATTGCATTGGAGAAAGGGTTGTGACAATGGAGCTCCTGATTCTGAAAGGAACAATCTCTGTGAAGCAGAGGAACCAACCCAAGGCCCAGTCTTCCAACTTCCTGTCTCTTTGCTGTTTTCCCAAAGTTCCTCCTTCCCTCCCAAGGCAATTGTGTTAATTTGATATACATCCACATACATCCATGATTCATCCGACGCCTTACGCTGGTTTCAAAGCTTCCAGTTTACTGGCTTCAGCCACCTCCTCTTTACCATGGATGTGCGATCCCCTTACACATCCATTGTCCACCAGGAGGGACTTAGGACTCTCCACTTCTTCCTGAAGCAAAGACCTGAACCATCCCCACCCACCACCACCCACCTCCACTTGGCCGAGCTTGTCCTCACCCTCAACAGCTTCTCTTTCAACTCCTCTCATTTTCTTCAGCTAAGAGGGGTTGCCATGGGTACCCACATGGGCCCTAGTTATGCCTGTCTCTTCGTGGGTTATGTGGAACATTCCTTGTTCCTATCCTATTCTGGCCCGCACCCACAGCTCTTTCTCCGAAACATTGATGATATTAGAATAGAGCCTAAAGAGAGAGAAACACGGATGGACAGACAAAGGAGTTGCTAACAATCAGGCTGAGAGGGTGAATAGTTGTTAATGGGGACTGTTAGTGACTAACAACCTCTCTCCTCTGGAATTTGAAAACTTCATCAATTTCATCTCCAATTTCCACCCTGCCCTCATTTTCACCTGGTCTATTTCTGAGTCCTCCCTTCCCTCCCTCAACATTTCTGTTTCCATTTCTGGGGATAGACTGGCCACTAATATGCATTACAAACTCACTGACTCCCACAGCTACCTGGACTATACATCCTCACACCCCACTTCCTGTAAAGACTCCATCCCTTTCTCTCAGTTCCTCCATCTCTGTTGCATATGTTCAGATGAGACCAACTTTGACAAGGGAGCCTCCGAAATGTCCACCTTCTTCCTCAACCAAGGATTCCCCAGCTCCGTTGTCACAGGGCCCTCAACCAGGTCCGACCCATCTCCCGCACTTCAGCCCTCACTCCTTCTCATCCCTCCTGCAACAGCGATAGGGTTCCCCTTATCCTCACCTACCATCCCACCAACGTCCACATCCAGAAGATAATCAGACGCCATTTCCGCCACTTCCCACAACATGCCACCACCAGACACATATTCCCCTCCCCTCCCTTTTCCGCCTTCCGTAGGGACCGTTCCCTCTGGGACACCCTGGTCCATACTTCCTTCACACCCAACACCTCTCCACACCCCTCCACCTCCCCTGTAACTGGCGAAGGTGCAACACCCGCACATTTACCTCCTCCCTCCCCAGTATCCTAGGACACAAACATACCTTCCAGGTGAAGCAACACTTCACTTGCACTTCCCAGAATCTAGTCCACAGCATTCTCTGCTCACAATGTGGTCTCCTCTACATTGGGGAAACGAAGCATAGACTTGGCAACTGCTTTGCAGAACATCTCCATTCTGCTCGCAAAAAAGACCCTGAACTACCTGTTGCCTGCCACTTCAATGCACTACCCTGTTCCCTGGCCAACATCTCTGTCTCTGTCTTGCTGCAGTGTTCCATTGAAGCCCAACGCAAGCTGGAGGAACAACACCTCATTTTCCACTTGGGGACCCTACAGGCCTCTGGGCTCAATATTGAGATCAATAATTTTAGGGCCTAAACTCTGTCATGTCCCAGCCCCCCAACCCCACACACCAGTCCTTGTTACCACATAGCCTGACACTACACGCCCCCTGTTGTTAGTCACTAACAGTCCCCATTAACAACTATTCACCCTCTCAGCCTGATTGTTAGCAACTCCTTTGTCTGTCCATCCGTGTTTCTCTCTCTTTAGGCTCTATTCTAATATTTACTCCCTACCACCACCACCACCAACCCCACACCCCCCGACCGCTCCCCACCCCCCGCAACGTTTTCCCAGCCACCACAAGTTCTGAGGAAGGGTCCCGAAACATTAAATCTGTTTTCTCCCCCACAGATGCTGCCAGACCTGCTGAGCTTTTCCAGCAACTGTGTTTTTGTTCTTGTGTTAATTTAGTGTCTCTTTTAATTTATTCTTTTACAGGAGGTGGGTCACTCTGGAAAGACCAGAATCTGTTCCCCATCCTTAACCCCATGAGCTGAGGTGTTTATGAGGCGTTGCAGAAGACAGTGAAGATCCAACACATTACTCTGAGCCTGGAGTCACATGTCGGCCCCAGCAGGTATGGTTGGCAGTTTTCCTTCTGTATGTGACCAGCCCTAAGAGGCCAGACAGGATTATATAGCAATTGATAATGTAGTTATGGTTACCATTACAACAACTTTCAACTACAAATTTATTTTGTTGGATGTGGGCATCGCTGTCTGGCCAGCATTTATTGAGAAGGTGGTGGTGAGCTGCCTTCTTGAACCGCTGCAGTCCTCTTGCTCTAGGTAGACCCACAATGCTGTTTGGGAGGAATTACAGAATTTTGATCCTGTGACAGTGAAGGAATGACAATATATTTCCAATTCACGATGGCGAGTGGCTCGGAGGGGATCTTGCCAGGGGTATTCCCATGTATCTGCTGCCCTTATCCTTAGAAGGAAGTGATCATGGATTTGGAAGGTGGTGGAACATAACATCATATGAATATTCCTTAAATCAATGAAATGAGACTTGATCAGTTTGTAGCAGTTGTGAGTTCTGCAAAAGACAACTGATGAAAATTTGGCAGCAAGAGCTAACGTTAAATATGACTGAATGATTGTCTTAATTACCTTAAAGACATACCTATTCTTTAAGTGATCAAGGGATGTGGGCATCACTGGTTAGGCCAGCATTTATTGCCCATTGCTAATAGCCTAGAGGGCACTTATGTGCCAACCACATTGTTGCAGGTCTGGAGGATGACACATTGTTCTTCCCTGTAGGGTTTCAGTGATGCCAGAGATAGTAGGAACCTTCTTCAATATTCTCAAGGAGGATGACTGAGGGACTATTTGAACTGTTTATATGAATTGAGAGATTTGTTCCTAAGCCACATTTATCATATTTTGAGCTAATTTTATAAGGTTTTTGTTTATTTGAGTCACTATAATGAGACTATCTCACAGAATTTAAAACAAATTTCATGTTTGAATGACCCTCAGGGACAGTGTAATTGTTGTTAAAGGATAGTGATGGTACTGGAGCACTGCCTCAGGGGCGTTTGATTTTGACCTGCCTTAAATTATGCAATACAATTTGGAATTTTGTCCCTTGAGGTCCTGCAAGCTTGTTATGAATGCTATCATGGTCTAATTGCCAGTAAAACAAAATCCTCAGGCTATTTCAATAATTTTTAAAAGATTTCGTAAAAGCAAATAGCCCAATTTCTTACAAAGCCGAATTCAGGGACTTGCAACAGATCCAATTATTTGTTCATGCAGATATTGTTTAAGTTATTGAGGATAGCACTTGAACATTTAAATAGCACCAGGGGATCTATCAAGGCATTGTCAATTTGAAAGTGAAGACAAAGCTAACAGCATCAGTGGCATTCCAGAGACACGAGTACCTTAGCAGCTATGGCCTGAGCATGTGGCTTTATCACAGAACATTCAAAACTGCCTGTAGCTGTCCAGGTCTTAAGCTCTGAAATGTCACTGTCTAAACTACAATCCCTCTCGACATCTCTCTCCTCTCTCGAGGGCACTTGTTAAAACCTATCTCCACGACATAGTTTCTGGTCCAGATGTCTCCTTAAGTGACTCAGTGTTAAATTGTGTTTGATAAAGCATTTGTGAGTTGAGCTGTGACATTTTGTTATGTTTATGTCCTGTATCAGTGCAAGTTGGCTTTGCGCCTACTGTGAATGGTAAGCTCCATTTGTTAGATGTTTATTATCTGGACAATATCGTCTAAGGGTATCAGCACTCAACCGATCCTTCAAATTAAGAAGGCAAGTGATGGGCAAATGAACAGGTCAGCAGTAGGAATTGACAAAGAGATCAGTTGAAAAAAGCTATGCGTCACAAGAGTAAGCAGAAACTGAGTTAATTAAGGAGTTTGATATGGAAACATAGATGGAAGAGAATCGAAAGGAAGATACAGGAAGATGGGTGAAATCAGCAGGCAGTATGATGAGATAGTAGGAACAACCAATGCTGGAGAATCTGAGGTAACAAGGTGTAGAGCTGGATGAACACAGCAGGCCAAGCAGCTTCAGAGGAGCAGGAAAGCTGACGTTTCAGGTCTGGATCCTTCTTCAGAAATAGGGGAGGGGAAGGAGTTTCTGAAATAGACAGAGAGGGGGAGGCGGATGGAAGATGGCTAAAGGAGCAGATAGGTGGAGAGAAGACAGACAGGTCAAGGAGGCGGGGAAGGAGCCAGTAAAGGTGAGTGTAGATAGGGAGTTGGGATGGGCGTTGGTCAGTTGAGAGATGATGGACAGGTCAAGGAGGCAGGGATATGGCTCATAGGTAGGAGGTGGGGGTGGGGTTGAGGTGGGAGGAGCAGACGGGTGGGAGAAATGATGGACAGGGCAAGGAGGCAGGGGTGAGCTGGGCTGGCTTTAGGATGATGTTGGGGGTGGGGAGATTTTGAAGCTTGTGAAGTTCACATTGAGACCATTGGGCTGCAGCGTTCCCAAGCGAAATGTGAGGTGCTGTTCCTGTAGCCTTTGAGGGGGGCATCGTTGTGGCAATGGAGGAGGCCCAGGATGGACATATTGTCCAAGGAGTGGGAGGGGGAGTTGAAGTGGTTCGCGACTGGGAGGTGCAGTTGTTTGTCACAAACCAGCCCACATCCACTGACACCCTTATCTGCTTAGCTGAACTCGTCCTCACCCTTAACAACTTCTCCTTCAATTCCTCCCACTTCCTACAGACAAAGTGGGTGGCAATGGCTACCCGCATGGGCCCAAGCTATGCCTGCCTCTTTGTAGGATACGTGGAACAATCCCTCTTCCGCAGCTACACTGGCCCCATCCCCACCTCTTCCTCCATTACATCGATGACTATCGGCGCTGCCTTGTGCTCCCACGAGGAGCTCGAACAGTTCATCCACTTTACTAGCACCTTCCACCCCAACCTTAAGTTCACCTGGACCATGTCCAATACTTCTCTCTCCTTTCAGCCCCTCTCTGTCTCATCTCTGGCAACCACCTGGAAACTGACAACTATTTCAAGCCAACCGACTCCCACAACTACCTAGAATACACCACCTCTCACCCACTTTCCTGCAAGAATGTCTTCCCCTTTTCCCAATTCCTTTGCCACTGCTGTATCTGCTCCCAAGATGAGGCATTCAACTCCTGGACACCCCAGATGTCCTCATTTTTCAAGGATTGCAATTTTCCCTCCACCATAGTCGAAAATGCCCTCGTCCACAACTCTCGTGTTTCCCGTAACTCATCCCTCACACCCCCTCCCGCAATAACTGCAGAGACAGAATCCCCTCGCCCTCACGTATCACCCCATTAACCTCCAGATTGAATGCATCATCCTCCGCCACTTCCACCACCTGCAATCTGACCCCACTACCAAGGACACTTTTCCCTCCCCACCCTTATCCGCCCTCTGGAGTGACCGCTCTCTCCACGACTCCCTCATCTGTTCCACACTCCCCACTAGCCCCACCAACCCCCGGCACTTTTCCCTGCAACTGCAGGAAGTGCTACACCTGCCCCTACACCTCCCCCCTCACACCCCTCCCAGGCCCCAAGAAACCCTTCCACATTAAACAGATGTTCACCTGCACATCTGCAAATGTGGTACACTGTATTCGCTGTTCCCATTGTGGCATCCTCTACTTTGGGGAAACCAGCTGGAGGCTTGGAGACCACTTTGTGGAACACCTACACTCGGTTCGCAACAAACGACTACACCTCCCAGTCATGAACCATTTCAACTCCCCCTCCCACTCCTTGGATGACATGTCCATCCTGGGCCTCCTCCAGTGCCACAACGATGCCACCCGAATGCTGGAGGAACAGCGCCTCATATTCCGCTTGGGAACCCTGCAGCCCAATGGTATCAACGTGGACTTCACAAGCTTCAAAGTCTCCCCACCCCTGACTACATCCCAAAACCAACCCAGCTCATCCCCGCCTCCTTGACCTGTCTGTCTTTTCTCCCATCTATCCGCTCCTCTCACCTCACTGACCAACCCCCACCCCTACATCCTACCTACTAGCCTCATCCCCACCTCCTTGACCTGTCCGTCTTCCCTCAACTGATCAACCCCTATCCCAAATCCCTACCTACACCCAACTTTACTGGCTCCATCCCCACCTCCTTGACCTGTCCATCTTCTCTCCACCTGTCTGCTCCTTTACCCACCTTCCATCATCGCCTCTCTCCCCACCCACCTCTATTTACTTCAGAGTCCCCTTCCCCTCCCCCATTTCTGAAGAAGTGACTATGCCTGAAACATCAGCCTTCCTGCTCCTCTGATGCTGCGTGGCCTGCTGTATTCATCCAGCTCCACACCTTGTCATCTCAGACAGTATGATGAGGTTTGAAATTAATATATAAATAATTCATTAAGGTGGGAAAGATCTGTAGTTTGGGTTATTTGGAACAGAGGAAGTGGATAGTTCAGAGCAGTTAGAAATAGAAAAGGGTTGGAGAGGGAATGAACATTTGGGCTTGACATAGCAAATGGTTGGCCTTCAGGTGTGAACCTTTGACTTCAGAAAACTGATGGGCTAAAATAGGCTGTTGCCTTGTGACATGAACATAATAGATTGTGATTTCATAAAATATCACACTTGAGTGTTACAAATCAGAGATTAAATGTTCGTTAGCCATTAAATTGGTTTTTCTCGTGAGAGTTTATTCCAACGCACACACCACCAACTATAATGTCAGTGATTACTTAAACCTCACATATGCAACCAAATTCTTACACAACTATCCTCAAGGAACATATAATCATTGCCTGTTCCCTGGATCCACTTGGCCTCAGGCATCCTGTCTAGAGCCTACTAGATAATAACAGTGGATTCTGCTAACAGTTCTTTGTGAAATGCCTGACCTTGCCAACATACTGTTCCAATTGCCTTGTGCAGATGGGTTTCCTTAAAAACTGAAGCAGTTGAAATCGTCTGATGAAGGGCCTAGGCCCGAAACATCAGCTTTTACACTCCTAAGATGCTGCTTGGCCTGCTGTGTTCATCCAGCTCCACACTTTGTTATTTAGGACAACGGACATGAATGTTTCTCTTCAACCACACCACAGCATCAGTAGTTAGGACATGGCATCAACTGAGCTAGTGGGTGACCTTCCACATGCATAATAAATACTATATTCCAACATGTTATAGGGTGTACTAGCTTCCCTGGGTGATATTTCTTGTGTGGGTCCTGGGGACCCCAGGAGATGAATCAAATGTTTACATCAGTTTCAGGATTTCATGGACACATGGCCACATCATAGAATTTTGCCGACTCTGTGACAGGAATACAGCAATTCAGGTGTTCAGTGCCCTTAAGGGGAAACAAGGGTAACAGCATCTACAGCAGCAAAGGCAATAGCAGAGACAAATACTAAAGAAAAAAAAACACAGAAGCAAAGTCCACAAAATGAAAAATATAGTTCAGTGAAATAAATTTAAAAGCTTGCTTGTTCAATCGTACTGCTGGGGCTGGGTAGAAGTAATTGCCCTTCATCTGAAGAAAATGAGTAAACACAGAATGAATGTATGGTGAAAGCTGACATGATGATATATCAGATCTCATTAGAGTTTGAGAGTTTTTCATTTCCTTCAGCGTCATTGCTTAAACTTGTCTCTCTTGATAAACTATCTATTTATTGTCCAAGCCAGCCTAACAAATAATAGAACACTGTGATATATTTTCTTCTTGCTCCACTACTGCATTGTGCACATGGCTTTCAGTGATCTCAAGAGCTCAATCTGCCTGACTCCATTCTCTCATCTATTTATTGCACAGTTGTTCGTAGTGGGTGCCACATTAATGAAAATAAATGCGGCAGATACTTTCTTATTTGTTCGCAAGTACTTGATCCAAGTGTGAGACTGCATGAAAATTGCTTTGTATCGATACCATGTGGTTTTGTGTTGAGTTGAAATTCAGGCAAGGCTGTACGTGGGCCATTGAGAAATTGATAAAATGGGAGCTAACTGCAATTGCTGGAAGGCAGCTGTTGGCACCAGAAAGCAGAAAGGACTGAAATTTGCTGATACTATTCCTGTTTCCCAGCTAAACAGGGGCACCCAATATCCATTTGTGAGTCAGGGGCTCACCATGTTGGATGTTGCTGCTCCATTGGTGCCCAGGGATCGAGGGCAATTACTTAAAAGGCTGAATTAAATATTTGTTCTTGAAATCTCTTCTGATATTGGGCTGCTCAATGACTCATTCACAACAGGATAAACTCAAATTTGTGCTTCTAACAAACAAGACTCCTTCTGTAGTGCTATTTAAAAGCGTAGCTCCCATATGCACAGGTTAGTTGCCGATTTCTCCTTTTAACTTCAGGCTATTATTTTACCTCGGTCTACTCACTGATATATAGAAGTTCATTCTTGCCCTTGAATGGAAGATTATTTAGTGCCTTTGCAGCAGTTCTGTGCTGGAGGTCAGTATAGAAGAGTTGTTTGTCTAAAGCTCTTGAAGTAGCAAAGAAAAGCCAGTTTAAATAGAGATAATGGGAACTGCAGATGCTGGAGAATCCAAGATAACAAAGTGTGGAGCTGGATGAACACAGCAGGCCAAGCAGCATCTCAGGAGCACAAAAGCTGACGTTTCGGGCCTAGACCCTTCATCAGAGAGGGCTCCTGAGATGCTGCTTGGCTTGCTGTGTTCATCCAGCTTCACACTTTATTATCCCAGTTTAAATAGAGCCACTTTTTCGTATATTTTGAATGACTTAAGGTAGGAAGAGGCAACAGCTACTTTATATAAGCTGAATTGGTGTAAAATTGATGTCATAAACTATATCGAGAGGAACAGGATTCAAACTGATTTTTAATCAAAGACCACCATCATTTAAGATTGGCAATGTGCCTCAATTGACTTTCTGAAGCTGACAGATGTACAAATGCTGGACTAATATGTTCATTTTGGCATACTTGACAGATGTTTCTCATTATACATTCTTTAGTTCTTAATAAACAGTACTGGAAATTCAAATATATCAACTTGCTATTTGATAAGTTGTATTAATTCATTCTTGTTCTCAATTTAATCGAATACAATGACAAATTCATTAGGACACACACACACACACACACACACACACATACACACACACACACACACACACACACACACATACACACACACACAGAGAAGTAAGTATCTTGGGGGTCAAGTTGTTTGGTGTGGTCCTGCGCTGTAGCGCTTACACCTTGTGCAGCTCCTCTTCTGCAGTCTGCACTATCAGGTGTTTCTTGTACAGTCCCCACAAAGTTACTGCTGGAGAATTCGTAGCACTTCGTCAGAAAGACAGCACAGCCCTGCAGCCTTGAGATTTAGTGAGACTGGAGCCTGAAGTCTTAGTCTGTATTAAACACCCCAAATCTCCTGAGGCAAGTCCAGAGACTGGGGGACTGAGGGAAATGCATGGAGTGGTCCCTTTAAAAGATCATGTGCATCCAATCAAGGGGGACGGTGAGGGTGTGAGGTGGGGTCTCCAACTGCCTTGGCCATCAAGCTGCAGCCAGGAATTGTGGAGAGTGGTGGGCCAGGAGTCTCGCCAGCTCAGGCCTACCCCTGCTCAGAGGCATTCTGCACCTGCTTAAGAAATCCTGTATCAGGAATAGAGGGGAGGGGAAACAAAAGCCCTTGCTTTTGAACTCCTCCCACACATTGCCATTGAACCCTCACCATATCACTCCCTACAAGCCCCTTCCTCCCAATCCTCAGCTTTATCTTGGGAACTGTAGTAACCCCTCCTGCAGGTTTGAGCACAGTACTGGAAAGGCAGTACCTGGAAACTGACAGCTAAAAAGCAGGAAGCGGAGAAAGTCTGTGTGTGTGGCTTTGAAATAGTCCTATAATCACCAACAGCCTATGGAAAGAGGAAACAGGTTGTCACAGCGCTAGATGAAAAATGTATTTGAAGTTAATGTAAACATCACTTTGGTGGATTGGGTCAGATTTCCAGTACTGGAGAGCTTCTGGCCTCTGATTATCCACTGGCTACAACCCACTGCAGGCATTACCAAGTGAGAGGACTGACGCTCTCCTAGTAAATGCCAGATCACCCAATTATTCTGCTGAGCCTTCCATGGAGAGCAATGCTTGGCCAGTGCCCAAGAACTCCGCGCCCCCCCCCCCCAACGCTCATTAAATTCCAACCCTTTTACCTCAGAGATAGAGAAGACTGCTACCAACTGAACTACAGCTAAAACGACCCAATCCACCAAAGCGATGTTTACATTAACTTCAAATACATTTTTCATGTAGCCCTGTGACAACCTGTTTCCTCTTTCCATAGGCTGTTGGTGATTATAGGAATATTTCAAAGCCACACACACAGACTTTCTCCGCTTCCTGCTTTTTAGCTGTCAGTTTCCATCTGAAAAATACATTCTTTTGCTTTCCTAAACCCACTTACCGGTTTGTAAACCAAGATCATTCTTAATGTAACTGTGTTCTGTTAGACGGTCTAACATCATTGCTGTGCCTCGCCTTCTTTTGTTCTTAGTTCATTGCAATCTGATCAAAATCTGATTTCATTTGGCTCATTACATTCTGTATGATTTTTTTTCATTGTTTCATAGGAAATGGGCATCCACACCATTTGTTGCTGTATTCTAAACACCCAGGGAGAGGCAGCTGTGAGCTGTCTTTTTGAAGTGCTGCAGCTCTTGTTATATTAGGACACCCACAATTCTGTTAAAAAGGGAGTCCCAGGACTGTGAAGGAAAGGCAATATTTCTAAGTCAGATTGATGTGTGGTTTGGAAGTGAATTGACAAGTGGTGCAGTTCCCAGACATCTGCTGTACTTGTGCTTCTCAGTGTTACATGTCCTGGGTTTAGGAGTTGTTATTGAAGGAATCTTGGTGAGTTGCTGCAGCGCATCTTGCATACAGCACATGCTGTTGTTACTGTGTGACAGAGAGGGTGCCAACCACATATAATGGTTTGGCCTATATGGTGTTGAGATTTTTGAGTGTTGATGGAGCTGCACCCATCCAGGTAAGTAGAGCACATTCCATCACACTTCTGACATTGTGCTCGGTGGACAGGCTTTAGGGAATTAGAAGGTGAGTTACTTACTTCAGATTATCTGACTTGCTGTCGTACTTAATGTATTTACATAGAAGGTCAAGTTAAGTCAGTAGTCAAAGGTAACACCCACAATGTTGGTTGTGAGGACTCAGTGATGATAATATCATTGAATGCCAAGATGAGATGGCTAGTTCCTCTTTTGATAGAGATGGTCATTGTCTAACACTTGTGTGGCTCAAATCTTACTTCCAGATCTTATCAGCTTAGGACTGAATGTCTTACTGTAAATGGACATGAATTTCAGTAACTCAGAAGTTACTAACGGTATACAGCATTGTGCAATCGTCGGTGAATACCTGACCTCTGACCTTGTAATAGAGGGAAGGCCATTGATGGTAAAGCTGAAGGGCTTAAGAAGCGACCTCAAGGACTTCCAGCCACAGATATTCTGGGACTGAGATGATTGGTCTCCAACAATCACAACTACATTTCTTCTATGAATCCAACTAGAGGAGAATTGTCCCTCCTCCCACTCCGACAGACTTCAATTTTTCCACAACTCTTTGATGACCTTCTTTTTCTCATAACACAGTGACAATACATTGTCTCTTGTTCCTTGGAATTACTCTCCTGCTAGTTTGAGTGAATGTGGTGCTCAGAAAGAGCAAAAATTGAAGGGGTTTGTAATTATTTTTTCAGTGGATGTAAGGCAGTAATGTGAAGTGGAATGGTGGGGGCGTGGCGGGGGGGGAGCGGGTGCTGATTGCTCGCTTTTCTCTCTGTTGATTCCAAGGTCTAGTGTGGCACACGTCCTTCTACTAATGGCCGAATTCACAAATTAGCTCAGTGCCATCACAAAGCAAATCCCAAAGTCTGAGTTGGAATTGAATGGAGGGGCAAAAATTTGGCCCATTTACCCTTCTGCTGTCTGTCCCATTGAAATTTAGAATGCCCCATGAAATAGTGCAAGAATCTAATGATATAGATTCTGCCCTAATTTCCAGATGCCTCCACCCTCATGCCTAAGCGTGCCCCACTTGAAATCAAGGAATTTTGGTTGATGGAATCAGTTTCATAATAATAATAATCACCATGACTCATTGAACTAATTCAGAGTCAAATCCAGGGCTTGCTATTTGCTTTATGACAAACTGTTCCTTGGAGTTTCTTTCATGAGCTGAGCTGAGTCTATATCGTGCCTACTGAGAGATACTATAGCAAGGTCAAATGCCATCCAAATGCTAGAAGGCAGGGAACAATTGAAAGTAATTTTCCCAGATTAAGGAAAAATAAAGAGGATGACACAAGTTACTATTATTCATTTGACCCAATGTGATGAAATAATCATGACTGAGCTTCAGTTTATTTTCACATTAATGATATAGCCACCCACTGCTTCTGTGAATTTAAACCATTAAAGTATATCCTCACTGGCCTTCAGGAAAGGTTCCTCCCATTATGCGCCAGGAAACTTTTAAGAAACTAATTACATTTTAGTGCTTGTGGAAAGCAGTTTCACTTTCAGATAAGGAGAGGACCCTGCAAGTAACTCTTACAGCTCTGCAATAAATCTTCTAAAATAATTGGCAGTCAAAAGTAAGATGGATTATCACATTGCCACAGGACAGTAAACTTAAATATATCATTAAAACATCAACACTCTCTTAGTGGGTGTTTGGTTAGCTGAATGGTCGGTCTGCAATGCACATTAATGCCAACAGCATGGGTTCAATTCCCATGACTGAGGTTACTATGATTCCCCTTCTCAACCTTTCCCCTCTCCCAAGGCATGGTGACCGTCAGGTTAAACCCGCACCCCCCAACCGCACCCCCCCCCCCCCCCACTCATCCTTTTCTACTGAGAGAGCAGCACTTTGACTTTTATTTTGCTCCCTTAATGTTCTAACAGCTATGGGTTCCCAAATATTGACAAAGTCAATGCTGAGATATTCAATTTGGGTTGGAGAGTCAAAAGGTAACCTGAATCAATAATTCTGGTCCAAAATTGTTTCATTGTCAATCATTAGAATTCTTTTTTTTCCAAAGCCAATGAATGTTCGGTTTTTGAGTAAATCCAAGGCTCAGATTTTGAACACCTTTGGAATCTATAGTTGCAGATGGAGCAGGAAAGTGGATTTGATGTAGGAAATTGGTTCAGTAGAAAGAAATGACCTTAATTGTGGAGATCAAGGTGCAGAATCAGATCAGGTAGAGATGAGAAAGAGTAAAGATAAGAAGTCAATGTTGGGAATGGTTTACAAGGCCCCTGACAGATGGGCAATAAATTCTGTCCCATCAAGCAATACCTAAGTTCCATGAATGAAAAAAACACACATTGGGCAGGGCACATAGCAATTGATAACAGAGACTTGTGGAAAAGGTATAATGATAATATTGGGTGATTTTAATTTGCATATAGATTGGATAAATTGGGTAACCTGGGTGTTGTATTTATAGACCGTTTTCAGGACAGTTTCTTACAACAGGACATTCTAGAGCCAAACAGAAAGTTGACTAGAGTAGAGCTGGTAAGGTGCAATGAGGCTGATCAAAGGCACAGTTAGGCAGCAGTGATCATAATCTGATTGAATTTTGCATTCGGTTTCAGGGAGAGGAGTAGATCAAACATTTAAATTTAAGTAAAGGCAAATTAGGAGAGCATGAAGACAGAGCTGGCTCAAATGAGGTGGGAATTAGGCTAAAGTATAAATTAGTAGACATACAGTGGCAGATATTAAGGAGGTATTTCAAGATAGTCAGGAAATCTACATATCAGTGAGAGAGAAAGATCTAAGGGAAAGATACACCATTTGTGACTAAGTAAGAAGTCAAAGATAGTAACAAATTGAAAAAAAAAGTATAATTCAACAATAAAAGAAGAGGTAACCCAAAACTTTCTGAGATAACAAGGTGTAGAGCTGGATGAACACAGCAGGCAAGCAGCATCAGAGGAGCAGGAAAGCTGACATTTTGGGCCTAGACCCTTCTTCAGAAGCTGGTGTTGCGTGACTTCTGACTCAGTCCACCCCAGTCCAACACTGGCACTTCCATATTTGAGGAAGTAACAAGCAACAGAGATAAATGGTACACATACTTTATTTAGATATCCAGAAGGCATTTAACAAGATGCCAAGTGAAGGTTACAATGCAAAAAACAGTTCATGGTGGAGGGGTAGCAAAGATAGAGGATTGGTTGGCTAATCGGAAGAAGAGGGTGGGCTTAAATGAGCCATATTTGGGTGACAATATATGATGAGCTACATGCCACAGGTATTAGTGTTGTGACCTTAATTAATTGCAATCTATTTAAATGACTTGGATGCAGGGATTGAATGTATGGTTGCTAAATTTGCCAATGAAACACAGACAGATTGGAACATAAATTATAAAGATGACATAAGGAGACAACAAAGAGACTACATAGGGTAACTGAGTGGGAAAGATATTGACTGATGGAATATTATGTGGGAAATTGTGAATAGAAAATCAACAGATTATTTAAAATGAGCAAGATTGCAGTGCTCTGAGATATGGAAGGCCTGCATATCCCAGCATATGCATCACAGTAAGTTAGTTTGCAACAAGTGATTAGAAAAGAAAATTGATTGTTCTTGTTTACTATGATGTAGATGCATTAGAAGTGGTTCCAAGAAGGCTCAGTTGACTGATACCTGTGATGAGGGGCAAGGGGGTTTCTCATCAGGAGAGATTGGGCAGGCTGGCCCTGTATCCACTGGGGCTCAGAAGACTGAATGGTGGTCTTGTTGAAACATATTAGATCCTGAGAGGACTTGATTTAATGACAACATGGAGGCTTGGGAAAGATATGTGATTTTTGAGCATATCACATCCTTCAGGAATTAGCCGGATAAATATCTGATAGATGAAAGCGTAAACACAGGGTTGGTCAGTCAAGTTAACATGTTTGTTTGTCGATCTTACAGTGCTTCAGCATCTATTAGTTTTCAGTTCTGCAGAAGGGCCCCAACTAAGCTAACCAACCAACTGTGAGATTCTAGATGCTCTCAGATAGTCTCCAATTGCAGCATTTCAATTTCATTTAATTTCTGTTCTTTTGGGGCTTGGGATTAAATTATGATGAAGGAGAGAATTAGCCTCCGAAGGTAGCTGCACTCTACCTGAACACTTAATGATGAAAATTGGGGGAAGAGTTCCTTGAGTGAAAAAATGTATCAGAAAGATCCACAGGCAACACATCAATGTTTGTTCCATACATTCCCAATGCAGAGAGTCCTGGGCCCTGTTGCTTGTGGGATGTTGGTCATTGTTATTGGCTTCCTGAGCGGGTGAAGGCTGATGCAGGAAGACGAGGGCTGACAGCGCAGGATCACTCAGTTCAGGGAGTGGCCACAGCAGCCTCATGCCCACTTAGGATGGTTTGGGGCAGGAAGAGATTTTCAGTCTCAACTCTATTTCCTGGAGATGAGTGAGGTGCAGCGCCGAAACAGGCTCCGCATGTCCCGGGACACTGTGATGGATCTGTGCCGGACGCTGGAGCAGGAGCTGAGGGTTGTAGGAGTAGGTGAGCACCCTCTCCCGGAGCTTGTGATGGTGACAGCCAGCCCTGAACTTCTACATGACTGACTCCTTCCAGGGAATGATGGGGGGCCGGTGGGAGATCTCTCAGTCACGATCCCACAAAGATATCAGGGCAGTGACTGATACCGCCTGTACAAGATCTCACGGGGTCAGTTCACTCCCCTGTGACAGGGTCAGTGCTACAGGCCAGGCAGGAGGATTCAGGAGCAGAGTTGGTTTCCCCCAGGTACAGGAGCCATTGACTGTACACACAGGGCACTGAGAGGATCACATCACAATGCTACAGATTCCATCAACAGGGACAGATCCCATAGGATCAATGAGCCAGTGATCTGTGATCACCATTACTGCCTCCTGCAGGTGTGTACCCACTACCCTGGCAACGGCCATGACTCCTACATCCCAAAGCACCCTCGTGTACCTGCTGCATATGAGGGGGCGAGGGACCTTCCTGACCTAGATACTGAGAGAGGGATACCCACTGAGACCATGGCAGTGACGCCATTACACAGGCCCCTGACTGACATGGGGCACAGATACAACACTGCTCACACTTCACCCAGGGCCATGGTGGGGCTACTGAAGATGTGGTTTCACTGCTCATACTGGTATGGGGATTCGTGGGAGTGCCTCCTGTACAGACTGGACAGACTGTGCTGTTCTATCCTGGAGCAGGTGATAAGGTGATGTGCTGGATGCTGAGAGACTGGGGAAATGTTCCAAGGAGGACGAGGAAGAGGTGGAGGAGGAGGAAGAGGAGGAGGAGGAGGTAGAGGACAAGGAGACAGTGAATTGGGTGGAGGATGCATACTCTGTCCATGGCAGAGCTCAGCTCCAGTGAGTGCTACAAGCAGACAGGAGCAGATTGACACCTACTCCCAGTCAATGAGAGCTGGCTGCAGCAGACCATAATGGACTGGACACTAGCCTTGGTCATGATGTCAGGAGATGTTCCCTTTTGCTGGCTGTAAATAAAAGCTCATGCCTGGAGTTGTCTGATTGCTTGCCTATCGGTGATGTTCCCCTATTGGACAATGACATGATGCAGGTTTTCATTGGACACAGAATGACCTAGGGAGGGTGTTTGGGCAGGATATAGCTACAGACAGGTACAGCCTGTGTGTGGGTGCATGCGCGTGTGCATACGTACATGTGTCTGTGTGTGTGTGTATGTGCGTGAGTGTTTGTGTATGTGTGTGTGGGTGGGTGCGAGCACATGTGTGTGCGTATGTGTACATGTGCGTGTATGTCTGTATGCGTGTGTGTGCGTTGTGTGTATGTGTGTGTGAGTGTGTGTGCTTGTGTGCACGAGTGTGTGCATGTGTGCACGAGTGGATGTATGTGAGTGTGTACATGTGTGTGTGTGCATGTGTGAGTGTGTGCATGAGTGTGTGCAAGTGTGTGTGTGTGTGTGTGTGTGTGTGTGTGTGTGTGTGTGTGTGTGTGTGTGTCTATATGTGCGTGCATGTGCTCAGAAGGGATCCTGGATCCAAAAACATTATCTCTGTCTTCCCTCTCCACAGATACTGCCAGACTTGCTGAGTTTGTGCCATGAGCAGGCTGGTTTCGTGCCTGCTGTGCCATCACATTGCTCCTGATGAGTAACGCTGGATTGCCAACACTTATCTGGGTGGTCAGCATCCTTTTGAAAATGGCACAAGTGCGAGAGATGCCTGTCCTCTGGTGGATATCCTCCAAGTGGTGAGTTTTGTAGAAACAGTACATGGTAAGTTGGGACTAGAATTAAGTGGGAGGTGCTATAGGAATGGGGAAGGTATTTAATAAGGCGAATTTGGTAGGATGCAGTGAAAGATCTTGTTAGGTCTCACATGGACCTCAGCAACATTGATATCTAGCCAAAAAATCTAAGAATCAGCCTGTTGAAATATTAGTAGATCTGAATATGTTTGAGGCATAAGATATACAACAGTCTGGCCAACAAGTGATTCCAAGCACACATATGACTCTTAACCACCCTCTGAAATGGTGGAACAGTCAGTTAGTTTTACAGAAAATAGTGGCTCACCACTACCTTCTCGAGGGATTGAGCAACAAATGCTGGACTTTCCAACCACACCCATGTCCCATAAATAAATTAAAAAACAACAATATTCTACACAGTCAGAAAGAAATACACATGGATCATGAATAAATGCCATATGCTTATGAACAAAATATTGCATTAAGTGGCCATCACAAGAAAAAATGCAGGTATTAAGGAAATGAAAAGAAATGGAGCAAAGAGGCAGGGAAATATAATTGAGATTTACATCAATCAAATTGAAGAGTAGGGCAGGTTTGAGTGGTTAAATGGTTTAATTCTGATCCTTTAGTCTGACATTCCCAACTGAATATTTGAGGCAAAACCATTCTTCTTCAGTCAAAAAGAGAATGCTGGAGAAAATCAGCAGGAGTGCCAATGTCTGTGGAGAGAGAAGCAGAGTCAACGTTTCAAGTCTGATAGTGAAACAGATGGTGAGGGCAGCTTTGTTCGTAGCAGAGTGTAATGATTTTCTCCTCTTCATACCTACGTTTATACCAATTTCACATTTCAAATACTTCTTCACCACTGATAATAAAATGTGAGGCTGGATGAACACAGCAGGCCAAGCAGCATCTCAGGAGCACAAAAGCTGACGCTTCGGGCCTAGACCCTTCATCCCCTCAGGAGCACAAAAGCTGACATTTCGGGCCTAGACCCTTCGTCAGAGAGGGGGATGGGGAGTGGGACCTGGAATAAATAGGGAGAGAGGAGGAGGTGGACCGAAGATGGAGAGAAAAGAAGATAGGTGGAGAGGAGAGTATAGGTGGGGAGGTAGGGAGGGGATAGGGCAGTCCAGGGAAGACGGACAGGTCAAGGAGGTGGGATGAGGTTAGTAGGTAGCTGGGGGTGTGGCTTGGGGTGGGAGGAAGGGATGGGTGAGAGGAAGAACCGGTTAGGGAAGCAGAGACAGGTTGGACTGGTTATGGGATGCAGTGGGTGGAGGGGAAGAGCTGGGCTGGTTGTGTGGTGCAGTTGGGGGAGGGGACGAACTGGGCTGGTTTTGGGAAAAGCCATCCATTTTAAGTGTTTGGTTGGAATGCGTTTGAATTAATAAGACACTGCGACTAAAAGTATTTCGGTTAACTTTTTGATATCAAGATACCTGCTTCTTTTTACCACCAGCCATTCAGTTCAGTACAAGCATGTTATTCAGGAGTCACGACATCAGATCTTTTATTCACCCATGCGTACCAGCAATACTCATGAGTATCAATTTGTTCTGAAGGCCCAGGAAACATGTCTTTTCTGAAACTATAGGCTACAGTTTGTGAAGAAGCTGGAGCTCCTTCCAGCTAATGAATTCTTAGTGTTTCCTATGCTTGATAGTTACAGTGCTGCACTGCTAATGACGGACCTGTACTGAAATGGAATTGAAGCAAATTAATGCCTAATTCCAACTGAATAGTTGCCTTACATTACTGTGTGATAGTTTTTTACAATTATCCTGCTAAATTTGAAGGCATATCCGTGGATACATAACTTGCTCATCTTAACAGCCTCAATTAAATCCTTGCTCAGCTTCTCTGGGGCCCCAGAAATGTTCCTATCGTCTCAAGTCTCTCCACACAATTGCAAATCCTCACCCTGGCATCATTGTGATGAAACTACACTATACTTTTCACATGCCCTTTTGAATTGGCAATCCCAAAGTGGTGGACAGTGGTTAATTTGAAGCCAGGCCAGAGGTAAGTTGTTGAGATCTCAAAATGAGAAAGTAATGGATGAGGAAGATTGAAACAATGCAATGCTCCTCCTCTCACTGCCAAATCTCTCTCCTCTTTGGGCTTTTCTCACATAACACGTGGACCTTGTAATGCTGGTTGATTACCCTTCTGTCTCCATTGTGTTTGTATTTGGTGGTTGGAGGGTCCTTACTGCCTGACGTCCTTTTGCCACTAACTATCCCTATTTGTTCAACTGGGAGCCTACACAATGATACATATTGACCTGCCTGCACCAGTGGTCAACAGACCCTGGAGACAGGCTCAAAGTTGGAGCATTCGGGCTCAGAAACAGGGCTACTACCACCTGAGTCACAAGACCACCACATTTGAAATCTCTTGCCCACCAAGCCACCGCTTCCTATAACGGCTGCAATGTATTGTTTGGTGAATTATTCTTGGGCCTTTGCTGTCGTCATTTTCTTCAGAAATCTTTCCAATTGATCCTTATTCTCTCAATCTGAAGCACTGCCAGATCGCTTCGTGGTGATTGAAGGATAAATACTGATCAGGACACTGCTAAGAACCTGAGTATTGTGTCCAGTTCTGGTCGCCTCATTACAGGAAAGATGTGGAAGTGTTGGAAAAGGTGCAGAGGAGGTTTACCAGGATGTTGCCTGGAATGGAGGGAAGGTCTTAGGAGGAAAGGTTGAGACAGCTAGGGCTTTTCTCTTTAGAATGATGAAGGATGAGAGGTGACTTGATAGAGGTGTACAAAATGATCAGAGGTATAGATAGAGTGGACAGCCAGAGATTTTTTTCCCAGGGTGGAGATAACTATTACGAGGGGGCATAGTTTTAAAGTGAGTGGAGGTAGATATAGGGGAGACATCAGAGGTAAGTTTTTTACTCAGAGAGTGGTAGGGGCATGGAATGCATTGCCAGAGAGAGTAGTGGAGTTGGCCTCATTAGGGGCATTTAAGCGGCTATTAGATAGGCATATGGATGATAGTATAAGGTAGGGGTGGAGGTTAGACAGACCTGAGGTTTAGGGTAGAGGTTCGGCACAACATTGTGGGCCGAAGGGCCTATACTGTGCTGTACAGTTCTATAATCTATGTTCTATGATCTATGACAAGCCTGTAACTGCCTTTAGTTAATATGATACCGTCCTTGCTCCTATCCCCACAGTTTGTGGAGTTGTTCTCACTGGGCTCCTTCCCAGACAGAAAAATACAAGTTTCTCCAGGGTTAGCTCATTCCTCAGACTCTTGACTCAGGCATCAACTCTGTGACTCTTCTTCGCACAATCTGCATTTCTTCAATACTGATCTTGTTTCCGAATCACAAGAGCTGGACACTGTATTTGACTGTATTTGGCTGACCTAGAGTCAACACATCAGAGAGATATACAGCACGGAAACACACCTGTTGGTTCAACTCATCCATACCAACCAGATGTCCTAAATTAATCCAGTCCCATTCACCAGTATTTGGCCCATATCCCATTGAACACCTCCTCTTCACATACCCATCTAGATGCCTTTTAAATGTTGTCATTGTACCAGCCTCAATCACTTCCTTTGGTAGCTCATTCCATACACGCACCTCCTTCTGCTTGAAAAAGTTGCCTCTTATGTTGCTTTTAAATCCTTCCCCTCTCACTTTAACCTATGACCTCTAGTTTTGAACATCCCCACTCTATGAAAAGAACTTGGCTCTTCATTCTATGCATGCCCCTCATGATTTTATAAACCTCTATAAGGTTATCCCTCAGCCTCTGACACTTCAGGGAAAATAACCCCAGCCTATTCAGCCTCTCCCTACTGCTCAAAAACTCCAACCCAGCAACATCTTTGATAATCTTTTCTGAACCCTTTCAAGTTTCACAACATCTTTCCTATAGCAGGGAGACTAGAGCTGAGTGCAGTATTCCATCCTATCCTACAATTGGTTCCATTCTGCAGTTTCTGCAAGTTTCAGGATTCCTTGAGTCCGTTCTTCCACGTTACAAGCAACCCCATCCATATCTGTTTAAGTGCCTGTTCGGAGTGCTTATTTTTGTACTTCCCCTTCCAACCAACATTATCAGGCCCTAATTTTTATCTGTCATTGTTCAGCCCACTCATAGCTTTTATTTCATTCATCATTGGCACTTCTTCCAACTCCACTGAATGTGAGAATTTGAAGCTGGATTGGGCATTCAACTTCTCAAGGCTTTCAAGGCTGCTCCACAATCCAATCGGTTCAAAGCTCCAGTGAACATTATTCCAAAACAATGGTCCCAATAGTGAGCCATGGTACTTTCCACACCACCTTTCCCTTGTATCCTGGCATTATTCCTCTAACCAATACCCTCTTGCTGTCTATACTTGAATCAACTTCTTAGCTATTGCCACATTGTGACTGTCTTGCTTACTCCTGCTAGTTTGTGTAGATATACCACTGCTGAGGTACAGTTTTCTGAATCCTGGGCACCTGGCAAGGGACTGGTTTTCATGGACAGAACGTTTTGAGAGCTGGCCAGATGGCCAGTAGGTTGGAAGTACAGAGATGTAGAAAATTGGAGCAGTTATAGGCCACTATGATTTAATATAATCATGGCTGGTCATCCAGCTCTGTCTCCTGTTCCCGCTTTCTCCTCCGTACTCTTTGATCATTTTAGTCCTAACAGCTATATATAACTCCATTCTGAAGGATTGATGAAGAGGAGGAAAATAGAATATGAAAGTAAGCTTGCAGGGAACTTAAGGACTAATGCTAAGAGTTTAGGTACATAAATAGAAAGAGATTGGTAAAGACAAATGTAGATGCCCCACAGACAGAAATGGGGCAATGTATGATAGGGGATAAAGAAATGGCTGAGGAACTGAATACATACTTCATTTCTGTCTTCACAAAAGAAGACACAAATCAGCTACCAGAATTGTTGAAGGATGCAAGATTTTGTGAGAGGGAAGAACTGAGGGAAATCAATATTAGTACAGAAATGGGACTGGAAAAATTATTGTGATTGAAGGGTGATAATCCTCAGGTCTTGATAATCCACATCCCAAAGCACTTCAGGAAGTAGCCCTAGAAATAATGGATGCATTGGTGATCATCTTCTAAGATTCTATAGATTTTAGAACAGTACCTACAGATTGGAGAGTGGCTAATGTCACTCTAATACTCAAACAGGGACATAGAGAGAAAACAGGAAATTATAGACCGGTGAGCGCAACATCATTAGTTGGTGAAATTCTCAAATCCATTGTCAAGGATTTTGTAGCAGAGCATTTAGAAGGCAGCAGCAGGATCAGACAGAGTCAGCTTGGATTTATGAAGGAGAAATTACACATGATAAATCTGTTGGAATTATATGAAGGGTTGACAAGGGAGCCAGTCGATGTGGTATATTTGGACTTTCAGAAAGCATTTGAAAAGGTCCCACATAAGAGGGTAAAGTGCAAGATTAAAGTGCCTGGGATTGAAGGAAGTGTATTGAAATGGATAGAAAACTGGTTGACAGAGAAGAAACAGAGTTGGAATTAATGTGCCCTTCAAATTGGCAGGCAGTAGCTAGTGGGATGCCACAGGGATCGGTGCTGACACCCCAGCCATTCATAATATTTGTTAATGATTTTGATGAGGGAACAAAATGTAACATCTCCAATTTTGCAGATGATACAAATTGGGTGGGAGGGTGAACTGTGATGAGGATGCAGAGATCCTTCAGCATGATCTTGACAGGTTGGTTAAGTGGACGTATCAATGACAGATGCAGTATAGTTTGAATAAATGTGAGGTTATTCATTTTGGAAGCAAAAACAAGAAGGCAGATTACTACTTGAATGGCTGTGAATTAGAAGAGGGGAGTGTGCGGTGGGACCTGGGTGTCCTTGTGCGCCAGTCGCTGAAGGTAAGCATGTAGGTGCAGCAGGTAGTAAAGAAGGCAAACGGTATGTTGGCCTTTATTGTAAGAGGTTTCATGTACAGGAGCAGGGATGTGTTGTTGCAGTTATAGAGGGCCTGGGTGAGACCACACCCAGAATATTGTGTGCAGTTTGGTCTCCTTATCTGAGGAAGGATACTCTTGCTCTCGAGGGAGTGCAGCGAAGGTTTACCAAGCTGATTCTAGGGATGGTGAGTCTGACATATGAGGAGAGATTGACTAAATTGTTTCCGCTAGAGTTTAGATGAATAAGGGGAGGGGATCTCATTGGGCAGAATTTTAAGTTTAGAAGAGAAAGATTTACAAGGACTTGAGGGGCAAGTTTTTCATGCAGAGGGTGGTTTGTGTGTGGAATGAACTGCCAAAGGAAGTGTTAGATGCGGGTAAAGTAACAACATTTAAAAGACGTTTGGGCAGGTACATGAATAGGAAAGGTTTAGAGGGATATGGGCCAAGTGCAGGCAAGTGGGACTAATTTAGTTTGGGAAACTTAGCATGGACGAGTTGCACTGAAGGGTCAGCTTCCCTATTATCAGACTCCATGACTATGGTGGCTTCACCTTTAACCTTTTAAAGCTTGCTGAGCTGTGTAACTCTGACCAAGATTGTTAACTATGAAAACACAATGGTAACTCCAGGAATGTTCACCATGCACCCCACCATGGCAACATCACCCTTCTCCCAGTTTGAATGGTGTTCAACCCCTAAACCTGGTTCACCCATTTCCAAACACTACGTATATCTCCTGTGCACATCACTGTGCTGTTTAATTATTCCAACCATTGCCAATGTCCACTGGCCCTCCAAGCAATGTTCACATCCTACCCTACCCCAACAACAGCCCCTGTTCTGACAATATTCGCTCCCCAAAGTTCGCACACCCACCCCTGAGAGTGTTCACCCCTCCTGCACCTCTTCTTCTGACTTAACCTAACTCGTGGTTGGCTGATGTTGCAAGGACCACCATAATGAGGGAATAGTGGGGGTTGGTGTTGAGGGGGTGTGGCGTTTGACAAATTTCACAGGGTGAAGGAATGGGATGAACACCTTCGGGAGTTGAGGGAAAGGACCAAAGCACTGTCAAAGGGTGTGAGAGTGGGGAGAGCACAGAGAGAGTGTTGAGGGAGAGACTGAACATTGCCAGGAGGATGAGTGAGGACGGTAACCATGGTCAGTGAGGACAGACTGTGCAATATGATGTATTGACAGTTCTGTTAAAAATAACGTAAGGCAATGAAGTGGAGATAGACGGTAAGGGGTTCTGCAGAAGAGCCATACTGGTTTTGATACATTAACTCTGTTTCTCTCTCTATGTAAGTTAACAGTATTTTTTGCTGTTATCAGGACATGATGAGAAAGGGAGGGTAGAGGCACTGAAGCTACAACAGCTGGCCGATTCTGTTCATCACTGCAGTCCTACCGAAGCCAACAGCAGAATGTGCAAAATCCAGCATAAAGTAGTAAACTTGGCAGATTAAATCGGACACACCCTCTCTGATACTAACTGGAAAGCGTGTCTGGATTTTTCAGCCCATTTTGATAAATTCCAATTATAAGACTTTTTCTTTTCATAAACTTCCATCAGCAGCTATTGTGTTACCTCATCCTAGATTAATACAAATGAGGCTGAAGGCAGGCACAGTGATTTAAGATCGATCTTTAATGGAGGCTTCTTATTGCTGTTATACGAACTGTTTACGGAGCAGATAAACTAACAAAGTTAGTTGCTAAATCATGTGGCATGCCACCATTTCCTCTGATGATGAAACCATTTAGCATTAATGGGTCATCCAGCACAGAAGAACCCCTTCAGCCCACTGAGTCTGCACTGACATTTTTTTAAGTTCATTTTTGGGGTGTGGGCATGGTTGGCTGGCCAGCATTTATTGCCTGCCCTTAGTTGCACTTGATCAATCTCCACAAAGTCTACTTTCCAGTATTATGTAGTCGTATACTTAAATGAATACATTTCACAGATTTTCATGACTGTAAAGAGCAATTGTTAGAAGTCAAGCCAATTTCAGGACATTTCCCTTGGCTAGAAAGTAGCAGTCCAAAAATGTCCAAATCTAATGTTTTGGAATCTGGAAACTTTATAGAATTCCATACAAAAACAGAATTTGCTAGAGAAACTCTACATGTCTGACAGCATCCGTGGAGAGAAAGCAAGGTCAAAGTTTCGGATGCAGTGACCCTTCTTCAGAACTCAAACTGGAGCTGAAATGTTATCCTCACTTCTGAGGAAGGGTCTCCAGACCTGAAATGTTAATTCTGATATTTTTCATCACAGATGCTGCCCGACCTTCTGAGCTTTTCCAGCTACTTCCATCGTTGTTCCTGAAATGTTGACGTTGCTTTCTGAACACAGATTCTGCCAGACCTGCTGAGTTTCTCCAGCAACTTCTGTTTTTGTTTCAGATCTTCAGCATCTGCAGTTCTTTGTTGTCTCGATGGTGATCCATGTTGGCTAAACTTGTAGACATGCAGGAACATTCTCAAATGCACCCTTTTTCAATCAGGAATTTCTGAGATGTATGCTAATACATGAAAAATGAAACTATTTGTTTCTTAAGATTATTCACATTTTCAACTTTTTTGTTCTGTTTTAGACTTGTCAAATGGTGCCAATTCTACCACAAATTCAAAACTGATGTAAAGTTGATAGTTTTGCTGTCTTGTCAATGTAGGTTTCTCTCTGCGATTCCGTCAAGAAAGTAGAATTCCAGGCTGCAGCAAGTCGGGTGCAGTAGTGTAGAAAGATTTACAGGCCATACAGGGATTGTGATATTAATTCATCCTTCTTGGCTGCCATGGTTGTAAACCTGACAGATAATCTTATTTCACTTTATCTCTAAGTTTCTTAGTTCAGAGGATTCCTTTGGTGTCCTGGATTGAAATGAAAGGTTTATCAATCTGGTCAAATACAAATGAGTTAATAAGAAAGAAAAGACCTAAAGCATTTATTGTTCGAGAATTCAGAGAAAAGTTCTTCCAAATGCAGCATGTGGTATTAGTCAGTGTCATCTGTGCTCTTTCAAGATCAAATATTTCACCTAATTCACCTAAATGCATTCCAGAAGGCTAAATGTGGTCTCACTAATATAGTAAATGGTTTTTAGCTTCAGTGTTTATTCCCTTGTATATCTATAGCAACCAAGTTTACTTTTTTAGATGGCGCATTTGAGTAAATGGTTTGAGAATGTTGATTTTAATTACTACCGGTAATTAATTTAGACAATAACCTTTCTTCATCCTTTCATTTCTCTCAGGTAGATCCAGAGTGTTGGCCTGATTTTAACCCATAAAGATGGTACCTTTATATCTTTCTATATTTTAGATTGAGGGCTGAATTTGGAAGAGGATTGTTTTAAAGTCAACGATTGTGGAAAGAATTGTTGCAGTTTTTACTTTTAAAACGCAAATTACTGATACTCTTTAAGTGTGTTTACGCTGCTGATAAGATGGACCAGCACCAGGGGTGTACACAAAGTGAGATTCGACAGGCAACAGGTTGTTGATTGGTTTTTGGAGTTTTGACCAGTTGTGGATGCCAAAGGCAATCAGCCTGACAACAACTTTCTGATTGGCTCCTGTGTAAATGAACAGCTTAGGCTGCTGCAAGGGATAATTGCTGTGCTTTTCTCTCCAGTAAAATACTTAAATCCAGAAGAAAGCCAGTTTATTTCCCTATGATACTGGACAGTTAATGTATCAATTGCCTGTTTCTCTCATAAATTATTGAAAAGAACTGGAGGAAAGAGATTGAAGAACAGAAAATGCTTCCTAGTGAAAAGATCATCTCAGCGAACACTGTGGATTGGCTTCATTCATAACCACAGACCGTTCAGCTACCTGAGAGCCAATCTTGTAACTGTCAGTAGGTAGAAGGCCTTTGTCATTGACAACTTGTCATTGTTCCACAGAGCAATCAGCTATTTGTTTACAAAAGGGACCAATTCTTCATTATTGAAGTCCTATTTGTTGCCAGGCGAATCTCTCATTGTACACACTTGCTAATGCTGGTTCATCCGCGACTAAACCACACCCAATAGTTGAAAAAGAAACAGTGTAAACAGCACTGACAATAAGTGTGGGCAGTTCATCTTAAAATGCACAATAATCCCTTCCATAATCATCGGTTTTTAATCTTTTCCCATTTCAGCCCACAATGAACTATCAAGGAAGATATCAGAGAGTTTTTATAGTATTGACTCATTATCTGCATTCCTCATATCTACCTTTTCCTGCACAGTTAGGAAGAGAAAAGAAATCTCAAGCCAGAGATATGAAAACATACAAGTTTTGTGTATTTTACGTTTCTCAGAGTAATGCGGCAATGACACAACATAGTTTCTAAGCATGCAACAGGTTTATTTACAAGAGTTTTAAACTGTATAACATTTGCTTACATGCTTATAGTTCAGTTAGAGGTGTCAATTTACTTTGAGTCCACACTGAGGCTTAATCAGTGAAGCATTGTGAGCATAGATCATGGCATTGAGCCAATTAAGGATACATTAAGGTAGATGTCCAAAACCTTGGTCGAAGAGGTAGGATTTAAAGCGTCATTTAAAGGAGGAAAGTGTAGAGAGGTAATGCAGAGCTTAGGGTTGAGACAACTGCAAACATAGTGATTAAAATTGAGGATGCAATTAAGAAGTCAGAATTAGAGCAGTGCAGAATGGGATGATTGCCCAGAATTGTAAAGAAAGTAGTTATAATTATCATCAGCAATAAATGCCGCAGATTTCAGACTGATATATTACAACTGAAATTCAATCAATGCATCAGTTGTGTTATTTATAATGATCAGTCTTCTCTGGAATGTAAACTTCGACAACAATGTTGAATGAAAAATGGGCTGTTATTTCCAGGCAGCAATAGAAGAATAGTCGCTGATTAAGGGAGCCAAGTTACAGATGGACAGTATTTGGACACGTTTCAGTATTCAGTCTTTATGAGAGTCACCAATTTATCATTGGATTGTTGGTGTCAGCAGACTTTCTGACATTTGTAGCTCGCTATGTAAAACTAAAACTGGCAGCCGTGTCTATTAGGTCAGCTTGCAGTATAGCGTTTTGCTATGTGGTCTGCAGAATCTAGTCTTAAACATACCATGTTGCACAGAACCATACAAGTCCCACCCACATACATATTGTAAACGATCATGGGAACTTGCTGTTAAAAGGTCTAATCAGATGGAGAAACTGCAATTAGGCACTAAAAACGTACCTAATAAACTAAACGCATGAGAAGCACCCAGAGTGTGGTCAGAATCACTAGCACAAGGGGTACTTGAGACAAATAACCAAGGTGCATTTAAGGAGAAGTTAGATAAACACTTCAGGGAGGAAGAAATGGAACATAGTGTTGATAGAACATAGAACAATACAGTGCAGAACAGGCCCTTCGGCCCTCGATGTTGCGCTGGCCTGTGAGCTAATCTAAGCCCCTCCCCCACACTATCCCATCATTATCCATATACTTATCCAAGGACTGTTTAAATGCCCCTTATGTGGCCGAGTTAACCACATGGGGATTAAATGAAGATGGGAAAGCTTGGACTGGAGTCTTACAATAAAAGGTGTATAATTTAAATATATTAATATCATTTTTGGAATGTGCATTTACACGGCAAGCGAATCTTCAAGAACAGTGACTTAATTCCAACATTTGTCACAAAGCAGGTGACTGTAGTCCCCTGTGATGTTAATGGAAATATGTTTATACTGTTGGGCTTATGACAGATAGAGTTGTTTCTGGTTCAAAAGAATCTAGAATTGAGCAATTTTTAAAAGTCAGGTCAGAAAACACTTGCGTTGAGTTCAGAAGCAAGTTTATTTACCCTCACAGAAGGATTTTAGAGCAGTTCAAGGATCCAATTACCTCAAAAGAAGGGTTTAGTTTGTAAAGCTTTCTGAGAGACTTTAGTTAGATACATGCTAGTTATAAGAAAAAAAGAGAAAGTTAAGGCTGTCTGATTTGTGAAAAGTTCATGTCAGGAGACAGAAAAGCACACATCAAAATGCTTCAACTGACCATAGCAAAGAAATTGTAAGGAATCAGTTAAGTAGAAACTTAAGGAATGGGGAGTAATTTCTCTGGACTTGATTCTTTGCAACAGATTAAACAGGAAACAGATTAAACCTGAATATTTCTGTGTGAATTAAGATCTTTCTAGCTATATTCTACATTTAGAAAGCCTTTTTTTGTAATAAGCTTTTGTTCTGTGGTTAAAAATCTGCAGACTTGCGGCTTTCAGTGATAACTAGTCACATTAACTAATTAGCCAACATGAAACATATAATCTAAGAGACAAGGTTCAATTCTGGGATTTGACATATCCTATTGTACTGTCAGCTGGAATCAAAACAGTATATAACTATCAGCATAGAGCTGATGGGCCAAACAGTCTTTTTCTGCACTGTATATCTGTCATACCTGTTTCATGTAACCCCAATGGTAATACGAAGTGAAACTGAGGAAACTGGGTAGTGCTGTAGTTCACTACAATGCTCATTGTTATGATTTCAGACCAGACAGCCAACATAATGTTATCATCTGGCTAGGAATCTGTACCTTTTTAAAAACATTAGACAAAATGTCGGATCCCAGATACATGGTGAGAGAATAAATCTATAAGGTTCTGTAGTTTACAAGTAAAATAATACTGTACAAAGTCTGGACAGTAGTACAATCTACTACATATGCAAATTACAACATCCAGTAGAACTAACCTGAGTAGAAAATGGGTATTAGTCAAACTGTTGTCAAACGCCCCAACAAAATACATCAAATAAAGAATACAGTTCAAAACCCACGGATTTCTTAGCAAACTTTTAAATGTTAATGATACTGTGGTTTATTAAATCTCATTAAACTTTACAAAGGATGCCACTTCTTCATTATCGATGACCTCACTTTGGAGCTTCCTCAAAAAAATGCAACATCACAAACGGTGGCGCACCTCCGTTTCCTACCTACTACCTCATCCCGCCTCCTTGACCTGTCCGTCTTCGCTGGGCTCACTTATCCCCTCCCTACCTCCCCACCTATACTCTCCTCTCTACCTATCTTCTTTTTTCTCCATCTTCGGTCCGCCTCCCCCTCTCTCCCTATTTATTCCAGAACCCTCACCCCATCCCCCTCCCTGATGAAGGGTCTAAGCCCGAAACGTCAGCTTTTGTGCTCCTGAGATGCTGCTTGGCCTGCTGTGTTTATCCAGCTTCACACTTTGTTATCAATGATTGCCGTTGTCATTTTTCCAATCAGGACTATTCATGCCTTAATTCTGGAAACTGCCCAGCACCAATTCACTGGTATAATTTCAGCTTTTCATAGACAGCTAGCTTCACCAAGCAGGTACTGCTACTCTTCCCCTTTACCTGAGCTCTAATCTTGCCCAGTTGCTACTCGCAATTACTACTTTGGGTTTTCAACCCCCATTCTCTACTACACTGAATTATTAGTAGTACTTAGTTTCTTGTAAGTCCTAACTTTGAATCGTACCTGCTGACTGGCTTCTCAGACTTTTTCCTGAGTTCCCGAACTATCTAACTTACAGGGCTGCTCAACTGCTCTTGACTTTTATCAGAGCTCCAAATACACAGAACCAGGAGTTAAGATCTCAGCCATTGACTAAACAGTTATTTTCTGCACGAGCTCTGCTTCTGTCTCCTAACTCCAGCTAACTGTGTCCTGGGAAGATTTCTTCAGTGACCTCTGAATTGTTTTGCATGACCTACTGAGAACCTTACTTAAAAACCTTGGGCAGCACAACAAAAGTTGTTAGCACTGCAGCCTCACAGCGCCTGGGTTTGATTCCACGCTTCGGCAACTGTGTGGAGTTTGCACATTCTCCCCGTGTCTGCGTGGGTCTCCTTCGGGTTCTCTGGTTTCCTCCCACAGTCCAAAGGTGTGCACGTCAGGTAAATTGTCCACGCTAAAATTGCCCATGGTGTTTAGGGATGTGTAGATTAGGTCAGTTACAGGGGAATGGGTCTGGCTGGGATGGTCTGAGGTTCAGTGTGGACTTGTTGGGCCAACGGCCTGTTTCCACACTATAGGGATTCTATTCTGAAAAGCACCACCCCTATTGCTAGGCAGAAGCCTGGGGAGAAATTGAGGGGCTCTTAGCAGTGATAGTTGTATCATCTACAGTCACTGGTGATGTGCCGGAGGATTGGAAGGTGATTAATGTTGATGTTTGTTTAAGAGAGGCTGTAAGGAGAAGTCTGAGAACTGTAGACCTGTGAATCTGACATCAGTGATCGCTAAATTGATGGGGATTCTGAGAGATAGGATTTACATACATTTGGAGGGAGCAAGGATTAATTAGACTTTGTGTGTGCGAAATCGTGTCTCACAAATTTGATTGAGTTTTTTGAGAATATGATCAAGAAGTTAGATGAGGTCAGAGTGTTAGATGTTGTCTACATGGATTTTAGTAAAGCCTTTGACAATGTTCCGCATGGTAGACTGATCAGTAAAGTTGGATCACATGGGACTCAGGGAGAACTTGTCAATTGGATACAAAATTGGCTTGACAGTAGGGTTCAGAGACTGGTGGTGGAGCGTTGTTTTTTGGATTGGATGCCTGTAACCAGTGGTGTTCCACAGGGATCGGTACTGGGTCCAGTACTGTTGGTCATTTATATAAATGATTTAGATGAGAATTTAGAAAGCATGGTAAGTAAGTTGGCACAATATGGATAATGATGGGATAGTGTAGGGGGATGGGCTTAGATTAGTTCACAGGTCAGCACAACATTGAGGGCTGAAGGGCCTGTTCTGTGCTGTATTGTTCTATGTTCTGAAACACCAATATTGATGGTATAGTGGACTGTGAAGAAGGTTATCTAAGACTATGAGGGGATCTAGATCATTGGGCCATTGAGCTGAGGAGTGGCAGATGGAGTTTAATTTGGATAAATGCGACATGTTGCATTTTGGTTAAAACAAACAAGGGCAGGACTTACACAGGTGATGGTAAGGGCCTAGGTAATATTGTTAAACAGAGAGAGCTATGGTTCAGGTACATAGTTCTTTGAAAGTTTCATAGGTAGACAGGGTGATAAAGAAAACATTTGGCTCACTTGCCTTCGTTGGTCAGAGCATCAAGTGCAGGAGTTGGGATGTCATGTGGTGGTTGTACAGGATGTTGGTGAGGCACTGTCTACAGGTCGCTCTGCTACATGAAGGATTTATTAAATTGAACAGGATGCAGAAAAGATTTACAATGATATAACTGGAGGGTTTGAGTTATAGGAGATACAGGATAGGCTGGAGTGTAGGAGGTTGAGGGATGACCTTATAGAGGTTTATAAAATCACAAGGGGCACAAATATGGTGAAAAGCAAAGGTCTTTTCCTTAACATAGAGGATTTGAAAAATAGAGGTTTTTTTTAAGGTGAGAGAAGGAAGATTTGAAAGGGATCTGAGGAACAAATTTTTCACACAGTGGGGGGTTTGTCTGTAGAATAAACTGCCAGAGGAGGTGTTATATGCAGGAACAGTTACAACACTTAAAATACATTTGTACAAGTACATGAATAGGAAAGGGTTAGAGAGATATGGGACAAATTGAACTAACTTAGTTTTTGGAAACTTCATTGGCATGCATGATTTGGACCGAAGGGTCTGTTGACTCTATCACTCAATGAACCTCAATGTATTCAACACCAATCTGATTCATATCAACCAACCAGCCAAGTAGTCCCAAAAGAAAATGGGTCGTTGTAGAAGCATAGAATCTCTATAATGTGGAAGCAAGCCATTTTGGTCCATCACATTCATGACAGCTCTCGAAATAACATCCTACCCAGATCCACTAACCCACCCTACCCCTGTAATCCTATATTTCCCCATGGCTACCCACCTAGCCTGCACATCCATGGACACTATGGGCAACTTAGCACGGCCAATCCACAAAACGTACACATCTTTGGACTGATGTGGAGATGCTGGTGTTGAACTCATGTGGACAAGGTCAGAAATCACACAACACCAGGGTTATAGTCCAACATGTTTATTTGAAAACACAAGCTTTCTGGAGCCTCTCCTTCAGGTGTTAGTGAGAGAGGTAGTTTCAGACACAGAATTTATAAATTAAAGATCAAAGGGGCACACCACTGATCAGATGTATTAAACAAACGTGAGATGCTGTTAAATCTTTAATCAGTTAGAAGGTTTTAGTTGATTAATATGTGTATGTAAATCCCTGAATTCCTCTTAAGTCAATGTCCTGAGAGAACTAAAGGTTTCATCAGTTTGAAGAAGAGTTGAAATTTTAGCTCAGGCAATGCATGTTAGGTGTGAGGCCCTGTTTAGAATCTGTTTGTGTTTTGGTTTGGAGTCAGACTGGTTTTATCTCTAAAGCAGGAATTTATAAAATGCCACATTGACTATCTATAAATTGTGTGCTTTTTGAACAAAATAAAATGTATCTGGAAATACAAATTCACTCTATAGATTCACGTGTGTGTGGGAGAGAGTGTGAGTCTGTGAGGGGACAAGAGAGAGTGTGCATGATTTTGTTCTTTATTCATTCATGGGATGAGGGCACTGCTGGCTAGGCAGAATTTGTTGCCCATCCCTAATTGCCCTGAGGGCAGTTAAGAGTCAACCACGTGCTGTCGGTCTGGAGTCACATGTAGGCCAGGCCAGGTAAGGATAGCAGTTTCCCTCCCTAAAAGGATATTAGTGAACCAGATAACAAAGTGTGGAGCTGGATGAACACAGCAGGCCAAGCAGCATCTTAGGTGCACAAAAGCTGATGTTTTGGGCCTAGACCCCTCATCCAGATGTGTTTTACCTGACAATCAACAATGGATTCACAGTCATCATTAGATTCTTAATTCCAGATATTTACTGAATTCAAATTCCACCATATGCCACAGCTGGTTGTGAACTCAGGGGTTCAGAATGTTATCTGGGTCTCTGGATTAACTGTTCAGCGATAATACCATTAGGCCATCACCTATCTCCCTCCCTCACAGAGAGAGAGAAAGAGAGAGCGAGAGCGAGAGAGAGAAGAGAGAGAGAGAGAGAATGCATATGTGAGACAACTGCAGCATCCAAGGGAAACTCACGCTGACACAGAGAGAACATGCAAACTCCAATATAATTGCCCAAGTATGGAATTGAACTCAGGTCCCTGGCACTGTGAGGCAGCAGCGTTGACCACTATGCTGCTGTGCTGTCCCTCCGTACATGTTTTAGTGCAGAGCTATGGATAGTGATGACAGAGACCGTCTTTCCATTAGATGGCTGACCAGGAATCTTTCATACTCTTGCAGCCCATCAGTGGCAAATTTTGGATCAATTTACAAGTTCAGACTGAATCTATTTGGCTGTGTTATGAGAGTACCTTCCTTGGTCAGGAACTCCTGAAATGAAACTTGAACTTGGAACTTCTGGATTAGAGGTAGGGACACTACCAGCTGTGCCACAAGATCTTCTGAACAGCTCATACCAGATATTTGCAGTTTAGTTCTTTAGTGTTGCTGTCCTGGGAAGTGATCAGCATTTGTAAAGATTTGTTTTGTGACTGATTCTGTATTATTACACCATTCATACAAAATCTGATATACATAGGTGTCTACTGCATAATGATATTTATTCTATTTTCTCATGGGTGTGGTGCCGCTGGCTGACCAGTATTGATAATACCCTTAATACACGCTGCCTCGAATTTTCCATAAAATCAAATGTTTCCGATTTCCAATGGTTTTCCATCCAATTATTGGTGAACTGATTATTGTCAACCTCAGTGACTTAGTCCACCGCTTTAAATCAAATTTTTAGGAAATCCCAAAACTGGCACAATGGATTATTGCAAAAACTTGGGAATACGGGATAAGAGACAAAATAATTCCAGAACTTCAAATGGAGGAGACAATCATTTTATTATTTTGTTGGTGAAGGACCTCACAAAAAAGTACAAACACGGCAAATGAAACTCCACACCATTTTGATGTAAATACCCCATGATGGACAGAACGCTAAGCCTGCAAGTCAGCAACTGAAGTTTACAAAATCCAGTGTTGCTGTTGAGACAGCAGCCAGTTTAGGAATATCAATGACAGCTGAAAGTAGACAAGGCCTGCTTGATTGTTTGTAATCCGAAACATTCATGACCACAGGCTCTTCAGATAAAAACGTAAAAAGAAAGAACCCATGCAAAAACTCTTCTAAACTAACTAACTAACTAACTATCTATCTCTACTTTAGCATGTTTGTCAAATTAACTCCAGACAGTCTATAACACTTACATGGAGATCAGACAGAAGAAACATAAATTGTAGGTGGAACATGCAGCCTGCACAGACCAGTTAAAACAGCTATGAAAAAGACAATGGTATTTGATTGCAACAACAAAAGCTTCGAAAACAAGTTAAGAAATGGATTAATGCTTTCAGGCACTTGAAAAGATGCTAGCAATTCCTGCATTACATTGTGCTTTTTTTTCCCCAGCTGAACAGAGGTTGA
This sequence comes from Stegostoma tigrinum, assembly GCF_030684315.1. Taxonomy (NCBI): domain Eukaryota; kingdom Metazoa; phylum Chordata; class Chondrichthyes; order Orectolobiformes; family Stegostomatidae; genus Stegostoma; species Stegostoma tigrinum. Next base: position 10,743,405 of record NC_081384.1, read on the forward strand.
CTTGACGTTGCACGTAGAGACACCACCTAAAGATCCTTCACTCCTGTTCTCTGATGCTCTGGTGCAATCTGCGAGCAAAATAGCACCAAGGAATTGGTGAAGAATACCTTCTAAATTTATTACTTAAATTCCTTTGAGCAATTTTGGGTTCCCAAAGTAGAGGCAGCTCTTTAGATTTACAACTCTTATCTACTCATTAGCTTTTACCAGCAAATGCACATTGTCACTGAATGTCCTGGTTCTATGAGGGTGGACTCCAAAGGTGATGTGTCCTCTATGGAATTCTAAGTCCTTCTAATCCATGTGTTAAGATCATTCAATTCCAGAATTCAGAAACATCAGAATCTTCTTGTTAGAACATAATCACCCTCTGCAGTTTTTGTATTTTTCATAATGGGTTTAAAACATTTTGTGGAATGGCTAGGAATATTCCTCACTGATGGGACTGCTGCAGCGAGAGATTCACACTAATAAATTGAGATGGTACGAGTTCAGCAAGAGACCAGTTTCATTAATACTGACTTTTACTTGGAGTTGAGGCTGTGTTCAGTATTCTTTAAATTGGGCAAACCTATAACTTGACATTGGTTGTCACACTCAGGTTGCATCTCATTTTAAATACTTGCATTTCAAGTTGTGCGTCTTATTTGAAATTAGCCAACAATCTTTTTTCCCCTTTCCAACCTTTGGTTGCATCAGTAATTTGATCCTTTTGAATAGGCCTGATTTCTCAAGTTGGACAGTCTGGGCTGTACCGGTCCATCAGCCAAAGATGCACAATTAGATTCACAATGCACATTTTGTGAATGTGAATCTCAAAATCTTGGCCTTTTCAAAAGTTGGTGAACCTTTGCAGGTGACAAAATAAATGGAAGTCTTGAAACAAGCCGTCTAATCAGGGCTAATTTGATTCATTCTCGTGGGTCTCACCGGCCAGGCCAACATTTATTGCCTGACCCTTCTTATTCTTTGACCGAAACAGTCCAATGCACTGTGTGGCTGGCTAGGCCCCACGACTGGGAAATTATTAGCTTGGGGCTGGAGTCATAAGTAGGATAGCTCAGAAAAGAACAACAGGTTTTCTTCCCTAAAGGGCACCACAGAAAGAGCATTTCTGACAATTTGACAACGTCGTGTTCTTTGCACTGAATTTAAATTCCCAAACTGCTGAGTTGGGATTGCAGTAATCTTCTTTAGATTATTAGCGGAGCCACTGCATTGTTACATAACCACTACACCACCATAGTTTAACTTCTTATAAAAAGGGTGATTTTTTTGCACTGAATGACTTACTGTTCATATCCAGCATTGCTTCATCCAGGCTTGCGGCATTCAGTTATTCCTTTTATCTCTTGTGAAACCGATTCTCCTAAAAGTGAATATTTTTGTTGCAGAAAATTGGAAAATGAGTAGGCTAGTGGGCCCTTCAAGCCTGCTCCACCATTCAATGAGATCATGGCTGATCATCCAACTCAGCGCTCTGTTCCTGCTTTTACCCCATACCCTTCAATCCCCTTAGGTCTAAGGACAATATCTAACTGGTTATTGAAATCATTCAGCGTTTTTGGCCTCAACTGTTTTTTTGGCAGAGAATTCCACAGGCTGACCATTCTTTGAAGAAATTCTCACCTCAGTCCTCAGTGATCTACCTCAAACCATTACATTATGCTCCCTGGTCACTGGAAACATCCTTCTTTGTTTACCCTATCTAGCCCTGTTCGAATTTTATAAGTTTCTATGAGACTATACCCCCATCCCACCTCATTCCTCTAAATTCCAGTGAATATAGTCCAAACTAATTTATTCTCTCTTCATATGTTAGTCTTGCAGTTCCAGCATGGTCAGAACTACTTAAAATGATACTGGCCAGCTTAAATAAGAAGGAGTTAGACTAACATCAGACAAATTCAAGGCTTTTTAAAAAAACTCACAGCAAAGAACAAATAGTTAAATAAATCTACATGAGTATTCTTTTTGTTCAGTTAGCCTAAGGTTGTGAAGAGTCCTTTAACTGAGTTGGGTACAATTACCCTTCCCTGGGTTGAGGGATGAAATGAGGAATGTGACCACAATAAGAGAAAACGGCTTGAAATCAAGAAAATGGTTCAATACAATTATTCAGCTGTTCCCCAGGTCAACTGAGTTTGAACTTAGCAAATAAATTGACTGTTAATTAATCAACCCTGAAATCACTGTCACCCAAAGGACTTCAAACTACTTCTCTACTTTCCTGTGGAACCTTCTGTGGAGATGAAAACGATATTGCCAGTCCTTGGTTGGAAATTTTGCGTGGACGACAGCTAAGCATTAACATCAGTTCCTGTTTGAATTTCAATATTACTGTCAATGTTTGTGGCTGAAAACCTTGGTCAGAGATCTGTTGCGGATGGGACCACGTTCAGGTGTAAAGTAATAAAATGTGAGGCTGGATAAACACAGCAGGCCAAGCAGCATCTCAGGAGCACAAAAGCTGACATTTCGGGCCTAGACCCTTCATCAGAGAGGGGGATGGGGTGAGGGTTCTGGAATAAATAGGGAGAGAGGGGGAGGCGGACCGAAGATGGAGAGAAAAGAAGATAGGTGGAGAGAATATAGATGGGGAGGTAGGGAGGGGATAGGTCAGTCCAGGGAAGACGGACAGGCCAAGGAGGTGGGATGAGGTTAGTAGGTAGATGGGGGTGCGGCTTGGGGTGGGAGGAAGGGATGGGTGAGAGGAAGAACAGGTTAGGGAGGCAGAGACAGGTTGGACGGGTTTTGGGATGCAGTGGGTGGAGGGGAAGAGCTGGGCTGGTTGTGTGTGCAGTGGGGGGAGGGCGCGAACCGGGTGGGTTTTGGGATGCAGTGGGGGAAGGGGAGATTTTGAAACTGGTGAAGTCCACATTGATACCGGCTAATGGTATCAATGTGGACTTCACCAGCTTCAAAATCTCCCCTTCCCCCACCGCATCCCTAAACCAGCCCGGTTCGTCCTCTCCCCCCACTGCACACACAACCAGCCCAGCTCTTCCCCTCCACCCACTGCATCCCAAAACCCGTCCAACCTGTCTCTGCCTCCCTAACTTGTTCTTCCTCTCACCCATCCCTTCCTCCCACGCCAAGCCGCACCTCCATTTCCTACCTACTAACCTCATCCCACCTCCTTGACCTGTCCGTCTTCCCTGGACTGACCTATCCCCTCCCTACCTCCCCACCTATACTCTCTCCACCTATCTTCTTTTCTCTCCATCTTCGGTCCGCCTCCCCCTCTCTCCCTATTTATTCCAGAACCCTCACCCCATTCCCCTCTCTGATGAAGGGTCTAGGCCCGAAACGTCAGCTTTTGTGCTCCTGAGATGCTGCTTGGCCTGCTGTGTTCATCCAGCCTCACATTTTATTATCTTGGATTCTCCAGCATCTGCAGTTCCCATTATTTCAGGTGTAAAGTGTTCATTCCAGCTTTGAGTTCAAGGGGATTTCTCCAGGACTCAATGGCATGGCTAAACTTTTGAGCTCAGTATCTCGGCAGTTGTCTCAGGAGACCAGCCTTGGTGAAGTCAGTGAACCATTCCATCTTCAAAAGTTTTCAACAACCTTACATTGCCTCATTTGACATGACACTCACTGTCTTTCCTTGCAATGTGCTCAGCAGAGATGTTTCCAATTTGGCATCAGAGCCAATGCCTTAACTGTAATAATTAATTTAAACATGCTGTTTTGAGAAATTGCTACAGGAACATAGGAACAGGAGGAAGTCCTTCAGCCCATCGAGATTGTCCTACTGTTGAATATGATCAACATTTGAATGCCTTTTATCCACCCCATCCCCATAACACCGAACACCACTATAATCAAAAATCTATCAGTTTCTACCAGAAACATACCAAGCTTCCACAGCCCTCTTTGGTACAGATTTCCAAGGGTTCACAACATTCTCGCTAAAATTATTTCTTCTCAGTTCAGACCGATGTGGTATCCCTCTTAATTTTAAATTGTGCCCCAAGTTTTTGATTCGCTAGCCATAGGAAACATCTTACCTGCATTTACCCTGTCTATCCCTTTAATGATTTTGTAGGTTGTAATGAGATGCCCTCTCATTCTTCAATACTGTAGAGAACACAAGTTCAGTTTTCCAAACCTTTCTTCACAGAATAGTCAGGAACAAGTCAGGGGAACCTTATTGTTCTCTCTCCATGGGAATAATATCTTTCCTTGAGAGAAGGAAACCAAAACTGCACACGGTCCTCCAGGTGCGGTCTAACTGAGCTCCTATAACAGTGAAGCAAGACATCACTACTCCTGTATTCAAATCCTCTTGCAATAAAGACTAACGTTCCATTAACTCTCCTAATAGCTTGCTGCTCCTGAATATTAGACTTCTGTTACTTACCAAGAACACCCACATCTACACTTTCCAACCTCTTACTATTTAGGAAACTTTCTGCACATCTATTCCTCTCTGCCAAAGTAAATATCCTCTCATTTTTCACATTATATTTTGTCTGCGATGTTCTTGCTCACTTACTAAGCCTGCCCAAACCCTCCTGAATCTGCTTTATATATTCCTCATAACACACATTCCCACTTAGTTTTGTATCATCTAAAAATTTGAAAATATTGCATTTGGTCCCTTCCTCCAAATCATTGGCATATATTGTGAATGGCTGGGGACCAAGCACTGATCTTTCCCGTATCCCACTAGTTAAGCTTGCCAATTCCAGAAAGACCCATTTACTCTCACACTCTGTCTGTTAGCCAACCTATACCAGCACATTCCCTTCTTGTCATGTGCTTTTAATCCTTCTAACCAGTCTCCTGTAGGAACAATATGAAAAATCTCCTGAAAATCGAAGTATACAACATCCATACGAACATTCAGCCTGACAAGTCTGCTTCACCATTTGATCATGGCTGATGTATTTCTCAACCCCATTCTTCTGCCTTCTCCCTGTAACCTTTGATCCCGTCACTAACCAAGAACCTATCCATCTTTGTCTTAAATACACTAGATTACTTGGCCTCCACAGCCCTCTGTGATAATGAGTTCCACAGATTCACCACTCTGTGGCTGAAGAAATTCTTCCTCATCTCAATTCTAAAGAGTCATTGCTTCCCCCTATGCTGTGCTCTCAGGTCCTTTTCTCCCCTACTAGCAGAAACATCATTTCTATGTCCACTCTATCCAGGTCTCTCAGTATTCTGTGAGTTTCAATCAGATCTCCCTCCTCATCCTTCCAAACTCCAATGAGTAGAGATTCAGAGTCCTTAACCGCACCATATATGACAAGCTGTTCATCCTGGGATCATTCATGTAAACCTCTACTGCAGCCCCTCCAAAGCCAGCACATCCTTCCTTAAATAGGGGTCCCAAAACCACTCACAATATTCCAAATGCTGTCTGACCAGAGCCTTGTACAGCCTCTGTAGTTCATCCATGCTCTGATATTGTGGCCCTCTCAAAAGGAATGTTAAGAGTCCCTTTATCAATTGTGTTAGTAACATCGTCACAAAAACACCAATAAATTTGTCAAACAGGAATTTCCATTCACCAGTCCATGCCGATAATGCCCGACCCAAATCATTATCATGGCTGTAATGTCCTGTGTGCCCTTATGACTGGTACACCAATGTTAGAAATATTACTATCAAGAGAGGCAAATTAAGGCACCTGGGTTGACTGGGCAATCTCAGTCTGGGTTCCCAAGAAGCCTTGGAATCGAAATAGATCAAAGATTTGAAATTATAATTCATTCCGAATATAACTTCAGCAAGCTGAGTCTCACTGGGTTATTTAGCTGAAAGGCCAAATTGCACATGGCTGCTCAGGCTTAACTTACTCTTCTATCCTGCACTAGTGAAGCATCAATCCAATCACTTAATGGCAGGAATTGGTATTGTGGCATTTGGTCTTATAGGATGCAGATACAGCTAATCCCAACAAAGCAGATTTGTATAAATGCCTTGCTTTCCAACATGAACCGTCCGTGATGGTGCAACTTTCACCCTGAGCCCCAGGTAAGAAAGAAAAATTTGCTGTAGTTGATTTGTGGCTAAGGAGCACAATTCTACTTCCTTTATAATGGGCAATCAAATTTCTCTTTTTTTAAAATCAACTAAAAGGAAAGTGCCCCCAACTGAGGGGGACACCACTATAAACTAGGAAAAATATAAATAACATCCCAGAGGGTTGATGATGCACGCCAGTTCGCCAACACTACCCCACTGGTGCCCAGTGAGCCCCTCAAGCATTGCCAATGAACACGAGAGTGTGGACATAAGCAAAAAAATAGAGCAGGCAAGTCAGTGCAACAGGGAGCTCAATTGTAAACAGTACTCAGTCAGCATAGCTCTTTAAGCAAGGGAGCACAAAGCAGTTAGTGGAGAAAATGACACTGATTACAAACAAGCTCCTGAGAAGGTACTGCTCCAATTGCTGCACCATCACTGAGCCAGTTCTCTTCCCTGCATCTCCACCCCCCATTACAGAACTTCGAACAGAAGGCAAATACAGGATTTATGCACAAGCAACTCCTGATTGCCCTTGTCAGTTTAGACGCTCTACACGTTGGCTGTGGGCCCACATTATTCAACCAAATCTGCATGCTGTGATACGGGATATTTTGAACCATAACTGATGCAACATAGGTTTTGAGGAAGTACGGCACCATTGTCCTCAACTTGAAATGAGTCCCTCTGATTCGGCCAGCAAAACACTTTCCTGCCCCGTGTATCACTCTCTCAGTTATTAGGTCTGCAAACTGTCAAAATCACTATGGAGTAGTATGAGCTGGACACAGACCTCCAAAACCCAGGGATGCTTCGTAACAGAAGGAATGAAAGACAGACACTAAGAAGGAGCTAAACCTTGGCTGACTCAAATGGAAGAATAGTCCTTCAGAAGACATTGAAAACAGGCTTATTCTCCTCCTGTTACTGGCTCATTCCTTAGTTTTCAACAGCATAAGGCGATAACAGTATTTTTCATATTAGCGGGTAGACTTGACTGTGACCTCAACCTCAGTACAATACCGAGCAGAAGGTTAGCATTTCAATACTAATTACTTCTGGCGACCCTATTTTTTCCACATGAGAGTTTTGTGAGGGAGGATGGGCGCCAGAGTTGTGGTCCACTGGGTTTCCAAATGCTGACTCGTCCCAGTTGGATCTTTACAGCGTCACGGATCTTGAACCAGTGGGTTTCATTCTTCTTTCTTCTTGCAACCCCAGAATTTACCTCTCAGCAAGTCATGTTACACCACTGTGCTAATGGTGGAGGAGGCCTCTGACTTCCTCTGCTTGCTGGGCAGTGACTTCAAGTACTCAAGGTGTCGTCTTGCATCTTCTTGATTCTGTCTCACGTAGTACACCAGGTAGGAGATGACCATGGTGAACCAGCCGAACATGGTGATCAGCATTGCCACGTCGGTGGTCTTTTTGTGAACGTTACAGAAGTTCACGTGGTGCGCGACCTCCAGGAAAGACTTCTTGGCGTGCTCCTCTGGGTAGGCAGTCGCGCAAATGATGTCGTTGGACAACCCAATCTTAATGTTCACCGTCTTAATCATTTCCTGCAGCCTGCAGTCACAGAACCAGGGATTGCCTGAGAGTTTTATACTTGCTTTCAGTTTGCTGAACACGTCCTCATTCACAGTTTCCAGTTTGTTGTGTGAGAGATTCAGAATCTTCAGGCTTTCATTTAGACCACGGAATGCCCCAGTCTCCAAGTGCTGAATGGCATTATTGGACAAATCCAGTTCCTCCAGATCCCGCAGATCCTTGAAAACATCACGTGGAATAGACGTTATTTGGTTGGAATCAAGGTACAGCTTCCAAGTATTATTTGGAATGTCCTTGGGGACCTCCCTCAGGTGCATGTCACTGCAGCGGACAATTAATTTCTTCTCCGGTTCTGCACAGTAACAGCCTTTCGGGCATGTTGTCGCTGAGTTAAAGCAAAAGGTCATCAGGACAAAGCTTTGTAAAAGCAGCCACATGGCGACAGAATGCCGCAGGAGTAGGTTCCTCAGCTCCATTCTGCGGCATCAGCATATTCTTGGAAATCCTCCGATTCAAAATACAGCCCAGTTTCTGTGCGACTTTCTACAAACGTGCTCTCCAATCTGAAAGGAGGCAAACAAACAAGTTTAGCACGGGTGAGGATAGATGATTGTCTGACTGCACTCCCGAGAAGTGTGCCCCAACATTTAAAACGCTATATAAATGCAAGTTGCTGTCATCACTCAATTACTGTTGACACTTTTTACGTGTTGCTCCTGTATTTTGATTCTATTGAAGGAAAAGAAAGTTTAGTCCAAACGCAAGACCGACACAAAGTACTGCTGGAATTCTGAAAGGAAAACAAATCCTGCAGTGATTACTCAGCTGGTCACACAATCTCTGGAGAGACAGAGTTAATGCCTCAGCTTGACGTTTTAAATGTATAGTTGTCAAACTGAAACATTTCCCTCCACAGATGCTGCCAAACCTGTTGAGTTTAACCAGCCCTGTCTTTTATTCCCAATACCTACATTGCAAATACATCGATTTTTCAAAGACTTTGTTGTTTCTTTTAATAAAGCAGATTTCCTACGCTATTTTATTTCTGCCATTCAGTTTTTTTTTGCTCATTTGCAGGAAATGAACAAAGAACAATAACGGCAACTCGGTCCCTTGGCCCTGCTCTGTCATTCAATAAGATCATAGCTGATCTGGTTTTAACATCAACTTTACATTCCTGAACATCCTTGATAATTTTCCATCTTCTTGTCATCAATAGTCTATCTCTGCCTTAAGAGTATTTAAAGATTTTGAGGAAGGGAATACTAAAGTTTCAAGACTTCCTGAGAAAAAATTGTTTACTCACCTCAGTTTAAATGGATGCTCCCTAATCTATAAACAATGGCCATTTGTTCTAGATTCTCACACAAGAGGAAACATCCTTTCAATATTCACCAAGTTAAGTCCCTTCAGGATCTCATATGTTTCTACTAAGTCACTTCTGACTCTTCCACATTCCAGAGGATGCATTCCTAACTTCTCCAATCTTTCCTAATAGGGCAATCTGCTCATTCCAGGTACTAGTCTAGTGAACCTTCTCTGAACTGCTTCCAAGGTATTAATACCTTTCCACAAGTAGAGTGACCAGCATATTCACAGTACAGGATAGGGGCATCACTGTCTAGACCAGCAAGTATGGTGAACTGGGTAGCATAGTTAGATCACATGGAATACAGGAAGAGCTAGCCATTTGGATACAAAATTGGCTTGAATATAGGATAAAGAGGGAGGTGGTGGATGGTTGCTTTCCGGACTGGAGGCCTGTGACGAGTGGTGTGCCACATGGATTGGTGCTGGGTCCACTGCTTTTTCATCGTTTACATAAATGATTTTGACATAGGAGGTATGGTTAGTAGGTTTGCAGATGACACCAAAATTGGTGGCGCAGTGGACAGGGAAGGAGGTTATCTCAGAGTACAACATGATCTTAATCAGATGGGCCGATGGGCTGAAGAGTGGCAGGTGGAGTTTAATTTAGATAAATGAGAGTGTTGCATTTTGGCAAGGCAAACCAGGACAGGACTTATACATTAAATGGCAGGGCCCTAGGGACTGTTGCTAAACAAAGAGATCTTGGGTGCAAGTTCATACTTCATTTAAAGTGGAGTCCCAGGTAGACAGGATAGTGAAGAAGGCATTTGGAAATTTTTGAGTGATAATGGGAACTACAGATGCTGGAGAATCCAAGATAATAAAGTGTGAAGCTGGATGAACACAGCAGGCCAAGCAGCATCTCAGGAGCACAAAAGCTGACGTTTCGGGCCTAGACCCTTCATCAGAGAGGGGGATGGGGTGAGGGTTCTGGAATAAATAGGGAGAGAGGGGGAGGCGGACCGAAGACGGAGAGAAAAGAAGATAGGTGGAGAGGAGAGTATAGGTGGGGAGGTAGGGAGGGGAAAGGTCAGTCCAGGGAAGACAAACAGGTCAAGGAGGTGGGATGAGGTTAGTATGTATGAAATGGAGGTGCGTCTTGGGGTGGGAGGAAGGGATGGGTGAGAGGAAGAACAGGTTAGTGAGGCAGAGACAGGTTGGACTGGTTTTGGGATGGAGTGGGTGGAGGGGAAGAGCTGAGCTGGCTGTGTGGTGCAGAGGCGGGAGGGGACGAACTGGGCAGGTTTTGGGATGCGGTGGGGGAAGGGGAGGTTTTGAAGCTGGTGAAGTCCACATTGATACCATTGGGCTGCAGGGTTCCCAAGCGGAATATGACTTGCTGTTCCTGCAACTTGCAGGTGACATCATTGTGGCACTGTAGGAGGCCCATGATGGACATGTCATCTAAAGAATGGGAGGAGGAGTTGAAATGGTTCGTGACTGGGAGGTGCAGTTGGTTATTGCGAACCGAGCGGAGGTGTTCTGCAAAGCAGTCCCCAAGCCTCCGCTTGGTTTCCCCAATGTAGAGGAAGCCACACCGGGTACAATGGATACAGGATACCACATTGGCAGATGTGCAGGTGAACCTCTGCTTAATATGGCAAGTCATCTTGGGGCCTGGGATAGGGGTGAGGGAGGAGGTGTGGGGGCAAGTGTAGCATTTCCTGCGGTTGCAGGGGACGGTGCCAGGTGTGGTGAGGTACCCGCAACACATTCCTCACACCCCGCCCCCGCCACAACCGCCCAAAGATCCCCCTCGTCCTCACATACCACCCCACCAACCTCCGGATACAACGCATCGTCCTCTGACACTTCCGCCATCTACAATCCGACCCCACCACCCAAGACATTTTTCCATACCCACCCTTGTCTGCTTTCCAGAGAGACCACTCTCTCCGTGACTCCCTTGTTCGCTCCACACTGCCCTCCAACCCCGCCACACCCGGCACCTTCCCCTGCAACCGCAGGAAATGCAACACTTGCCCCACACCTCCTCCCTCACCCCTATCCCAGGCCCCAAGATGACTTTCCATATTAAGCAGAAGTTCACCTGCACATCTGCCAATGTGGTATACTGTATCCATTGTACCCGGTGTGGCTTCATCTACATTGGGGAAACCAAGCGGAGGCTTGGGGACTGCTTTGCAGACCACCTCCGTTTGGTTTGCAATAAACCACTGCACCTCCCAGTTGCGAACCATTTCAACTCCCCCTCCCATTCTTTAGATGACATGTCCATCATGGGCCTCCTACAGTGCCACACTGATGCCACCCGAAGGTTGCAGGAACAGCAACTCATATTCCGCTTGGGAACCCTGCAGCCCAATAGTATCAATGTGGACTTCACCAGCTTCAAAATCTCCCCTTCCCCCACTGCATCCCAAAACCAGCCCAGTTCGTCCCCTCCCCCCACTGCATCCCAAAACCAGCCCGGTTCGTCCCCTCCCGCCACTGCACCACACAACCAGCCCAGCTCTTCCCCTCCACCCACTGCATCCCAAAACCAGCCCAGCCTGTCTCTGCTTCCCTAACTTGTTCTTCCTCTCACCCATCCCTTCCTCCCACCCCAAGCCGCACCTCCATTTCCTCCCTACTAACCTCATCCCACCTCCTTGACCTGTCCGTCTTCCCTGGACTGACCTATCCCCTCCCTACCTCCCCACCTATACTCTCCTCTCCACCTATCTTCTTTTCTCTCCGTCTTCGGTCCGCCTCCCCCTCTCTCCCTATTTATTCCAGAACCCTCACCCCATCCCCCTCACTGATGAAGGGTCTAGGCCCGAAACGTCAGCTTTTGTGCTCCTGAGATGCTGCTGGGCCTGCTGTGTTCATCCAGCTTCACACTTTATTTGGAAGTTTTTTTTTCCTTTATTCATTCGCTGGGTGAGGGCATTGCAGGCTTGGCCAGCATTTATTGTCCATCCCTAATTGCCCAGAGGGCAGTTGAGACTCAAACACATTGCTGCAGGTCAGGAGTCACATGTAGGCCAGACCAGGTAAGGATGACAGTTTGCTTCCCTCAAGGACCATAGTGGGTTTTTCCCCAACAATGGGCAATGGATTCACAATCATCACTAGATTCTTAATTCCAGATATTTATTGAATTTAAATGGTGGGATTTGAACCAGGTCCCCAGAACGTTATCTGGATCTCTAGATTAACAGTCCAGCAATAACACCACTAGGCCATCGCCTCCCCTCTGATGCTTACCTTTATTGGTTAGTACATTGATTATTGGAGTTGGGAGATCATGTTGTAGCTGTACAGGACATCGATGTTGCCACTCTTCGAATACTGTGTTCAATTCTGGTCTACCTGCTACAGGAAAGATGTTGTTAAACTTGAAAGGGTTCAGAAATGATTTACAAGGATGTTGCCAGGGTTGGAGGGTTTGAACCACAGGGAGAGGCTGCATAGGCGAGGCTATTTTCCCTTGAGCATCAGAGGCTGAGGGGTAATCTTACAGAGGTTTATAATGTTATGAAGGGCATGGATAGGGCGAATACCCAAATTCTTTTGCCCAAGGTAGGGGAGTCTAAAACTAGATGCCATAGGAATAAAGGTGAGACGAGAAAGATTTAAACAGGACATAACAGGCAACTTTTTCAAGTAGAGGGTGGTGCATGTATGGAATAAGCTGCCAGAGGAAGTGGTGGAGGCTGGTACAATTACAACATTTAAAAGGTATCTGGATGGGTACGTGAATAGGAAGGGTTTAGAGGCATAGGGGCCAAATGCTGACAAATAGAACTAGATTTATTTTGGATATCCTGTCGGCATGGACGAGTTGAACCGAGGAGCTGTTTCTGTGCTGTACATCTGTCTGACTCTAGCTATCACCCATCCCGAATTGCCCAGAAAGCAGTTAAGTTTCAACCACATTTCTGGTGGCCCCGGTCATCAGTAATCTCACTTTTCTTTCAGAATTCCAGATTTTTATTTAATCAAATTTCAGCACCTGCCATGGTGGGACTCAAACCCATGTCCCACAGAACCTTAAATTCAGGAATCTCAGCCTACTGACATTCCCTCTGCGCCACCATCACATCACAGCTCCTGTCGCTTCCTACCAGGCTAGTTTCTATTTTAATTCATTCACAGGGTGAACATATTACCGGCTAGGCAGCATTTATTTCCCATCCCTAGTTGCCCATTGGGCAATTCGGAGTCAACCACAATGCTGTGGGTCTGGAGTCACATGTAGGCCAGACCAGGTAAGGATGACAGCTTCCTTTCCTGAAGGTCATTAGTGAACTGGAGTGATTTTCCTGACAATTGATTCATGGTCATCATTAGTCTTTTAACTCCAGACTGCTTTTATTGAATTCAAATTCCACCATCACCTGTGGCAGGATTTGAACTTAAGTCCCTAGAACACTACCCAGATTGCTGGAATGACAGTCCAGCGATAATACCACTAGGCCATCACCAATCATGTACCATTGAAGTAATGAGCTAAGCCAGGCTTATATCCTTCCAGCGGTCAAAGAAGTACAATTTACAGAGAAAGAATGGAGAAATGTGAAGATTTATAGACAGAGTTGCCAAGCCACCTTAAATGTTTACTCCCTCCCCACTGATGCGTTCTGACCATAGCACATACCATTCACACTGCAGCAGCTCACTGAAACCCCTTCAAGAGCAACCACCAAAACAACTGGCTCTAACCATCTTGAAAGGACAAAGACAGCAGATACGTGTGAACACCACAACCTCTGCACGATCGCCTCCAAGCCACAACGTGACTGACAGCAACATTGCTGCTCCTTCACTGCTGCTAGGTCTGAATACTGGGACCCCTTTCCTAACACCACTCCCAACATCACTGGACAATGATGTGAGAAGGTGGCTCACCAACACATTCTCAAGGGCACTTGGCGATGGGCAATTAATTTCTGGCCTGGTCAACACACAAATACACTATCTATGAAGAATGGAAGTTGCGTTGGACATCACTCTCTGTGGATATTCTAACTTTGCAATCTAAGGTAAGTTGGAAGAGAATTCTGCCCATAATACATAAGCACAGCTTCCCATAAATTTGCAAATACCAGAAACACTGACATTCTTAGCTTTCGGTGATTTTGTATTTATTCAACTAATATAAATGTGTTAAAAGTGACCCTTCTAAAACCTCCAGACCCACAAACGTTACAGGATAAGCCATTCAGTAGGGGCTGGGGCGTTCATCATAGCCATCTGACATGCCTTTGCTAGATTCACCATCACCAATCCTCCTTTGTGGTTTTCATTTAATTACTGGCAGCTCACCACTACCCCTCAAGGGCAATTAGATATAGGCAATAAAATACTGGCCAGCAAGAAATGTCCATATGCCATGAGTGAATATTAAAAAAAAATGAAGACTTCAGCAGAAGAGAGGCTCAATTTTGATAAACAGAACAGATTTATTGCATATCTAATGGTTAGTTACTTTACATCCAAGAATCATGATTATCTCTCATGGGACAGCAGGTTCAAGAGCAAGTACACATTACTATTGGTCCATATATGGTCCAACAAACGGCTAGCTACTCCCAGCAACAGTACTTTATATGTTGATGGGTGGAGGTTATTTTACAATGTCAGTTAACCCTTTCAATTACCCACGGCCTCATACAACATACCCGCATAGATACTTATAATTTGTCTAAGTCATCCAACAGAGCTAGTGGTGAAAGGCCTCTTTGTTCACTCCCTGGTCTGTGTCGAAGGTAGCAAAGGTTAAATTGACCAATTCAGACACAGGGGGAACATAGAGTGAGGCAGAGAGGCAGGCAGAGAATACAGATCTTTCATCAACGCAGATTGAACAGTGAATCTCAACAACGTTTACGCTGACTGGAGCGCTAACCTTAGAAAAACTAAATCCACTTATTTATATCCCTAATGTGCTAAGTTCATTCTATTTATACCACCAAAGAGGACATGAGTCAGACAATGATCACGAGCTTCTAATTGTTAAAGGTATGACAGGTCAATATCTATTCCTCAGGGTCTTACAGATTTAGGAAGTACAACAATCAAACTGTTATTTCCACATAATACATCAGAGAGCGATAAAAGCAAAACTCACCTAATTATGAGTTAACAAGGACTGGGCAGGTCTGAACAGCCTTTAGACTGCTGTCAGTTAGCTGGCAATACATTCTCAGCTCTCAACGTAATGCACAGCCCCTTTACTGCCCTCAGTCTCCACCTCTCATAGTCAGGCTGGCACTTTCAATATCCAGCTCACAAAAGGAAAATAAAACTTACATTTATACTGTCTTTTCACCAGCATCTGGACTTCCCAAATATAGCCAATAAAATATATGATAAGTGCAGTCACTATAATGAAGAAAACACTGCAGCCAATTTACTCACAGTAAACTCCCACAAATAGCAATGTGGTCATGACCTGGTGATCTGTTTTTAGTGATGTTGACTGAAGTTGATGTTAATTGATTTAATGACGTTGATATTGGCCAAGACACCAGGGATAACACTCCTGCTGTTCTTTGAAATAGTATCAGTGTAAACCTTTACTACTGTAACTCCTGCCCCTCACCCCTAAAAGTGTCAGGGACAACTGTATACACAGGCATGTCCCACACATCACTCATTGGCACATCCATGAGTAATCCTGCAGCCTCTCCAGTCAATGTCAGGAGTTTGGCATCATTTTCATTGCACTAAGCAATGGAAAAGAAAGGAAATCATAATTTGCCAGCCACAGTTCATCCCAATTTCCAATCTGTGCATGGATCTCAAAGTCAGTGAGATTTTAATGCTTTCTTCAAGAGTTGCTTTTTGAGCTCGATCCAGTATGTTCGGGCCAAGGCAAACGAGTCCCTGTGCAGCCTGGATAGTTCACATTGTAGTTTCTATATTTCTTAATCCCAGATTCAATGGCTTGATTCTGATATTGAGGAATGAAGTTTTTCTTAATTATTTTATACAAAATGCATTTTTAAACCATTATATGTTCTCAAGTAAATATCACAATCAATTCTCTACACCGGACATTGAGAATTTCACTTACTGAAGAAATCCAATTATATATCATCAGCGTTTGCTGAATTATCTAAAACTTGTGTTACTGAGGGAACAGCTGATAAATTACAGATAGAATGAAGTCAAGAACGTGTAACTGGTTAAGGATTTAAACTGGATAAGTTTTAAAATGAGATGAGATTCATTTCTGTGCTCAGTCTTGTAGTGGGACTGCAGTGAGCATCATGAGTTTAGTGCAAGAAACAATGAGGATTGTTTGCAGCAAAGAATGAATGGAAATCTCTCTCATCACACTGCAAATGAGCTAACACACTTAGGTGAGATAAACAGTATTCATAAATCGTAGAATATCTACAGTGTGGAAACAGGCCCTTCAGCCCAACAAGTCCACATCGATCCTCAGAGCATCCCACCCAGACCAATCCCCCTTAATGTCATAATATTCTTGTGGTATCCAAATGTAACACAAATAAGGTACATGGATTATATTTATTAAAAGATCTCCAATGGTTTATTTACAGCTAAACTAGTACAGATATTATAAAACTATTACTAGATATAGCCTGCATCCTGGATACTACAAACTGACTATGGCCTCTGATCACTTGATAACATCCATTGCAGGTTCAACTCCATATTGGGTTTCTTAAAGGGCCTTCACTCTTAAAGTGATAATACAACATCACCCATTTTTCCAAAGATAACTTTCATGTGAAACAAGTGAAAACACGTGAACATGGGATTTTAGCATAATTAGTCGCACAGAGATAAGGATTGTAACATTTATGATAATATAACGATAAGAGCCCACATATTATTTTCGAGGTTTAATAACTCTTCCAGATCTTTCTGTGGCATAACCTTTTGAAGATGTGAATTTTGCCCTTGACTGTTCATTGTCAGTGTGTTGATGGCTCTCCTGGTGTTCAGTTACATGGTCATTTTCTGATTGTGTTTGTTTTTGAGTCAGCTGAATGCAGTTAGCACAGTGTACGCTGCCCTTAATTAGCTTCTGTTCCTCCACAATGCTGCTTTGTTGAGTAGTGGAACTTCCAAAGATCTGGACTCAATGTACACTTTAGAGGCCTTTGCAGGTAGCCATGTTCCCATTGTGGGATGTGTGACTACGGCCTTTAGTCCTGCTGCTGTTGGCTCCATACCCGCATGCTGGTCACATACCATTCCATCCTCACTTGTTTGTTGAGGGATACAGCATACACCTTGCAGAATGAGGATAAGTGGGTGGCTTGGCAAAACTATTCTCACCTGCCTTCTGAACACGTTCTCTGCTGGCGATCGTAACTTTGTATCCACAGTGTGGCTTTGATGTGCGACATGGTAACACAGAAATCTTCTCTTGTTTTATCCTATACTTTTGGACAAGAGATTTAATAGCGTGAACGATGTGCTTGATGATATTATTTGATCTGAGATAATGTGTAGACAGGGTCACATAATTTGTACCTCATTAGTCACACACATCCCTGAACGTTTGCCCGGATACTATGTTTCATTGCAAGAAATAATTTCTTCATATGCGCGGAAGATGTAGCATGTGGCATTCATTGTGTCTGCCATAAACACACTTGAGGGGTCTTTACTCATCTGACCATTGGAAATTTGGGGCAAGGGTCAGTGAGGAAGATAAAGTCATGTCCATTCATGGGTGATAGGTCAGTGGTGATTTTGGACCAAGGAACAGTTGAGACCTCATGAGGGCACAGCGGTTTATAATGTTGCAGTGGCTCCTAGTTCTGGCATATCTCACCCATCATCATTAACAGTTCAATGCACCCTTCACCAGTAGATCAGATCATGTGCTAATCCTCTCACCCACTCTGTACACATTTGTCTTTGGTGGAGTTGCGATAAACTGTCCAGGTACAGAGTTTTACAAGCAAGTACTTGATCCCTTTAAAAACCTTTTAAAAATTTTGGAAATTGCCATGACCATTGGTTGCTGGGAAACACCAGTGTTCCTTTTTTGAATGGTATTGTTGGGCCTTTTCATATCCAGTTGACAATCCTTAGTTAAAAATCATATTCAAAAAACTATCTCAGGATAGCAGTGGAGTATGAGATTCATTTCTGTGCTCAGCCCTATCGTAGGACTGCAGTGAGCACCATAAGTTTAGCAAAAGAAATAATGAGGATTGTTTGAAGCAAATAAGGAATGAAAATCTCTCATTATACCACAATTGAGCTAACATACTTCAGTGAGCTTCACAGTATTTATAGAATCCCTAACAATGTAGAAACAGGCCCTCTAGCCCAACAAGTCCACAGTGACCCTCAGCACATCCCACCCAGACCCATAAACCTGCATTTCCCATGGCTAACACACCTAGCCTGCACATCTTTGGACTGTGGGAAGAAACCAGAGCAATAGACAATACAATAGGTGCACGAGTAGGCCATTCGGCCCTTCGAGCCAGCACCACCATTCATTATGATCAGGAAACGCACACAGACACAGGGAGAACATGCAAACTCCACACAGATGGTTACCCAAGGCTGGGATTGAACCTGGGATCTTGGCACCGTGAGGCAGCAGTACTAACCACTGAACAAGTTGGTTAAAATTGTACATCTTTGTCAAATTGCAAGTGAACATTCTAAGCCAGGTCTGCAAAGTGCAGATTTTAATTGTTCTATAACATGCTGACATCAATTAAGGATTAATAGCTAGGTGCAGGCAATATCCTCTCATGGGGTCTCAGTTCTTTATTCTTCTGAACTCCCAATCATTACAAAAATTATATGGCCTTCTGTGAGCAGAATACCATCAAACAGAAGTAGGTGACCTTATTGTTCCAGTTTGTCTATTGTCTAAAAATACACCTCTGGCTTTTAACATCTTTAATTCTATTAGCTTTCCTTCTTCCATCTCTGCTGGACACAGATAAATAGATCTAACCTGTTCCTGAATGAACTAATCCCAGGGTAAGCCTCGCCATAGTCTTGTTTTGTTTGTGTCTTGTTTACTTTGCTCTCAGTATAGACTAGTCGTTCCTAAATTTTTCAGTAACATGGCATATTTTGGGCATATTTTGATGAGAAAAACAATTCCGTGTCACACCCAATTTTTCCAGATGAATCGATTGCTCATCAATATCACATTTACTTGCATTTATTCCAATTAGGGCCTTACTAGAGAGAGGTTTGTAACATAGTGCATATGACAAGTTAAAGTTGGATCAAAAGCATTCACTCATCTGAAAGTTTTTAAAGAAGGGTCACTGGGCCCAAAATGTTAACTCTGATTTCTCTCCGCAATTGCTGCCAGACCTGCTGAGTTTTCCCAGCAATTTCTGTGCTTGTTTCTGATTTACAGCATCCATAGTTCCTATGGTATGTTTTTCAAAAGCATTCATGTTTCAAATCACCATCTTCAAATGCAAGTGCAGGCATAATTTTCAAAATCTGCTTAACACACCAATTTCCAGCAATCCACTGCAAAACACAACGTAGAGTAAACTGCGATTTACTGGGATTGTAGGGAACCTGGGCCAGCCAATGTGTGCAGAACTTTCTGATCTGAGAAGGAATCGATGAGTGACTAGTTGCTAATTTCTCATGCAGCACATCTTCAGTATCTGCTGACAGCTCACCTAATCGCCATTTAATTATTATCGGAGAATGGAATTTTATTGATCTTTTCTGCAGCTCCTAACACCGCACCTACAGTTATTTTACACGTAGCCAATAAGGTTTCACCATGGGTTTGGACTTCTCTGATTTTGCTACAAAGCTCAGCCACCAGGTAATTAGTCTCTCAAATTTTGTGCAGTACCTGCACTTGCTCCATCACATATTGGACCCAAGATAACAAGGTGTAGAGCTGGATGAACACAGCAGGCCAAGCAGCATCAGAGGAGCAGGAAAGCTGACATTTCGGGCCTAGACCCTTCCCCAGTGGACTACAGTCCACATTCAAGCCTTTCCAATTTGGCCCCAACCATGACAATATCAACATTCAGAATATTGAGACCCTTCAGAAGCGTTTTCTGAAACTAGCTCAGATTCTTCAGCATCAGCAGTTCCTATTAAATCTGATACGTATTGGGTCCATCTGCTTGACATTTTGTTCTCTCAAGCTCTTGAAGTACTGAATATGTTTGTTCACAAGAGATGGATGTTTTGCCTGTAAATGTTGTCTTAACTTATTTGGTACCCTCACAAGTGTTTGCCAATTTCTCTCCATAGATGAGAAATTCAGAAAAGGGAAAAGCAGCATCTCCTGTCCATGAAAGTCTAAAGGCCACAAAGCTGACATTGTACTGACTCTGAACAGTTCTTGCTTTTCTTTCATTTGAGTTCTGATGTTTCATTGACTGAATTAGCAGAGGAATTGCCTCTTTTGATGGGAAACTTCTCAATTT
Organism: Stegostoma tigrinum; assembly: GCF_030684315.1. NCBI lineage: Eukaryota > Metazoa > Chordata > Chondrichthyes > Orectolobiformes > Stegostomatidae > Stegostoma > Stegostoma tigrinum. Next base: position 10,763,687 of record NC_081384.1, read on the forward strand.
CTTCTAAGTCTTAGATCAGTGGTATGACTTAAAAAGTGGAATCATATCCAGACAGACAGAGCCCAACAGCTGCTAAAATGTGCGCTTCTCGACGGCACATGTGCATTTTTTTCTCATTCTGGAAGTACAATATGTGATCCTATTTAGATTGAATCCAAGACAACAAAGTGTGGAGCTGGATGACCACAGCAGGTCAATCAGCATGTCAGGAGCACAAAAGCTGACGTTTCGGGCCTAGACCCTTCATCATCTCTCTGATGAATGGTCTAGGCCCGAAACGTCAGCTTTTGTGCTCCTGAGATGCTGCTTGGCCTGCTGTGTTCATCCAGCTCCACACTTTGTTATCTCGGATTCTCCAGCATCTGCAGTTCCCTTTATCAGTATTTAGATTGAATGTTTGGTTCTGTGCACGTGCAAGAGGGCTGCAAAACCAAATGGATTTCCCTTCTCCTGCACATGTGCAGTGTAAGATGTCTATGGAGGCATATGTACATGCAGTTGAATGGGGTGCCTGTGCCACCAAGCACTGCCTTCAGTAACAGACGCTGAAGGTCCAGAGCAGATTGGAAGCATAGACACAGTCTCAATGCTCAAATAAAGCACAGCTGCTTTCAAAAACGTTTGTTGCACAGTTCTCACCTTGCTGTGGCTCACTGGTTGAAAACCACTGATATAGAGGACTCATTCCCTTCCTTTCACATCTTAATTTGTACCCAATTTTGCATCTTATTTTCTTTCTCCATTATTGACCCCTCTGTCTTTCGCACTGGGCCTCTGCTTCTGTCAAAAGTACACAAAACAAAATTCCCAGCACCTTTGTGAAGAGGAATGGTACCAGACTCGAAACATTTCCTTGGTTTTTCTCTCTCTGCACAAAGGCTGCCGAGTTTCTCCAACATTCTCTGTATTTATTTCAGATTTCCAGCATCCTCAGTATTTTGCCTTTATGATAATAAGGGGTAGGAATTCATTTTGGGCGGTGATGCACGAGGAGTGGGATTAGCTCAGCTGCAATGTCAGTTCCATTTCAGTCAACGAGTTGAAACATACTAAATAAAAAAACGAAAGAACTGCAGATGCTGTAAATCAGAAATAAAAGCAGAAGTTGCTGGAAAAGCTCAGCAGGTCCGGCAGCATCTGTGAAGAGAAATCAGAGTTAACGTTTCGGATCCAGTTCTGAGGAAAGATCACTGGACCCGAAACGTTAACTCTGATTTTTCTTCATTGATGCTGCCAGGCCTGTTCCTGAGTTGAAACGTACCACCTTGCAAGCATTTTGAGCAGTAAGTAGGTAATCAGACACTTGAAGAAACAAATTGGCCGGACATGAAATAAAAAGGAAGCAGGACTAACTAAAAAGGGCAGGCGGCACGGTGGCTCAGTGGTTAGCACTGCAGCCTAACAGCGCCAGGGGCCTGGGTTCGATTCCAGTTCGGGTGACTGTCTGTGTGGAGTTTGCACATTCTCCCCGTGTCTGCGTGGGTTTCCTCCGGGTGCTCCAGTTTCCTCCCACAGACCAAAGATGTGCAGGCTAGGTGGATCGGCCATGCTAAATTGCCCGTAGTGTTCAGGGGTGTGTGGGTTATAGGGGGATGGGTCTGGGTGGGATGCTTCAAGGGGCGGTGTGGACTTGTTGGGCCAAAGGGCCTGTTTCCACACTGTAGGGAATCTAACCTAATCTGATCTAACCTGGCAGCACTTTCAAGGAGCTAGCATGGGTATGACGGACTGAGTGGTATTCTTCTGTGCTTTGAGGGTCCCTGTAGGGAGGGGTGGTCAAGACCCCAAGTGATGCTGTAAGCTGAAAACTTGGGGTGGCTCTGAAACAGTTATAACAACTGTGTCCCATACAGCAAGGTGGGGGGCACTGTGGCTTGGTGGTCAGCACTGCTACCTCAAGGTGCCAGGTTCGATTTCACCCTCAGTGGGGTTTGTACATTCTCTCCCCGTTTGCATGGCTTTCCACCCACAGTCCAAAAATGTGCAAGTTAGGCTGATTGGCCATGCTAAATTACCCATTGTGTTCAGTCATGTGCAGGCTAGGTGGATTAGCCATGGAAAATGCAGGGTTACAGGGACAGGATAGGGGTTTGGGTCTGTGTGGGATGCTCTTCGGAGGGTCAGTGTGGACCCATTGGGCCAAATGGCCTATTTCCCCACTGTAGGTATTCTACAGAGAGACAGGCCCCGTACTTACACTGAACAACACCTGCACACTCAAGTCTCCCTCCTCCTCTCACTTGGGGGCTGTAATAGTTTAAGCCTCCGAATGAGACAAAAGTAAGACATATCTGCCCACTGCCTGCCCCATTCCATGGTTATGTTTGTGCCCAGACACCCTTGAAGTTGGAGCATGCAGTGTCCGTCAATTCTCTCTGTGCCTTCAGGGAAGGTCAGCACTGCCAGGGATACAGTGCTTCATCTCCCCTGCCAACTCCATTTTGATTTAAACCCTTCCCTCGCTCCCTATCTCCCCCCATTTCAGATGATTTGTGTTGTCCTTAACAGACTTTGGTGTTTTACCAGTGGCAGCTAGTGGTTTAGAAAAACACATGAAAACAAGCAGCTTGGTGGCTCAGTGGATAGCAATGCTGCCTCACAGCACCAGGGACCCTAGTTCAATTCCAGCTTTGGGTGACTGTCTGTGTGGAGTTTGCATGTTCTCCCTGTGTCTGTGTGGGTTTCCTCCGGGTGCTCCAGATTCTTTCCACAGTCCAAAGATGTGCAAGTTTGGTAGATTGGCCATGCTAAATTATCCATGGTATTCAGGGATGTGTAGGTCAGGTGCATTAGCCATGGGAAATGCAATGTTACAGGGAGTGGGATGGGTCTGGGTTGGATGCTTTTTGGACGGTCAGTGTGGACCTGTTGGGCTGAATGGCCTGTTTCCACGCTGTGGGGATTCTATGAAAAGTCACAATGGTTTTGGATGGTGGGAGAGTTGCTTGCTTTTGCGTGAACACGCATCTGGATAAAGAGATAATTAGAAAGTGAGAAAAAGTCCAGGAAACATTGTTCCACATCACATGCTGGTTACCAGGTTTAAGATTCTTGTGTTTTTCTCAAAGCATGCAAGATGAAAAGCTTTAGCAAGCACTATCTCATGTTCAGATAATAAGGCTAATTTTTATTCTGAAACTTTTTAAATCAGCATGAGTAACCCAGTGCATGTATTGGGTTACTTTCTGCATACTGATTTACATTTGTTTCATCATTTATTCATTAAGAACGAAGGAATAGAACTGAGGAACAGGAGTAGACCATTGAGTCCATCAGTCAATTAGTTGTAACATACTACCAGGCAAACATTTTGAACAGTAAGTTCAACAGGTAATTGAACACACACTTGGAAAACAAGATATTATGTGGAAATGAAATTAAAAAGAAGTGGGTCTCGTTGGGCAGCACTTTCAAAGTGCTAGCATGATGTGATGGGCTGAATGTTTTTTATGGTGTGTGCAAGGGGTTTTGTCAGGGCTTTCTAAAGTGGGGCTGTGTGATCTCAGCCCCACTTTTTTGGTCTGCCCCTCATAACCTCTAACTCACTACTTTATCAAAATATATTTAAAAGGACGTGCAGCATCTGGAAAATATTCACTGATTGTTTGTTATTCTGTGGCAAATTGCTCCCCATGAACTGTTACTAACTGACTCTCTGTTTACAGCACACCCCATTCATGTCTCTGGAATAGCCCAAAGCAGCCATTTGTTTCCTGTGGACAGGAGGCCGACTCCACTCACTGCTCTGCATATTTGACTTTCTATTATTCATCCACACAACCTGTACAACAGCTGTAAGTGGCACTTTTATTTTAGCAGGCCTAAATAATTTATGAATGAACCTGCTAACAAGGCAATGAAGGATGAGGTAATCAATATGCTTCTGTTTTCAATTGCATTTTTAAGAGTGTGAGTTGCTTCTGCCACATTATTTTGGAATTTGATACTGTTTAGGAATTTAGAATTGGTACTTACTTGACTTGAACTATAGTTTTAAAAATTTAACCCTATTTTTCCAGATCAACCTGTTATTACACACCGCTAGAGTAGGTGGGACTTGAACCTAGGCCTCCAGTCCAGGGATAGGGATGCTACCACTACACCACAAGAGGGTCCTGGAACATAGAGCAGGTGATTCAGCCCCACAAGAAAAGTTCTGCTCGTTTAGATGTTGAGGAACCTGAATCCCTGCCTTTGATTCCACAGTTCCTTGATACACATTCCTGATAAAATCCAGTTATCCCAGCCTTGAAAGTTTAATTTGCTCAGTATCTTTTGCCGAGAGTGGGAGACTCTCAGATTCCCACTACTGATTGTTTGGACAAGTGCCTCCTGACTTCAGGAGTGGGGAGGCCCAATGTAGTGTATGTTTCCTCCCCTTATCCCTCTCCAGTATCTGAGAACACTGGCTTCCCCGAGAGAAGTCTAAGCTCTGTCAGGGTTTCAGGGCAACATGAGATGGAAACAGAGAGACGGTATTGTGGTATAGAACACACATCACCCAACTAATGAGTGGCACACTCTTAAAGGGCTGAATAGCCTGCTCTACTTTACTATTAAAACAGAATTATCTCAGGTTAACCAAGCACCAATTGCAAACACTTAGGCAATATTATAAAACTGGTCTAATGTAATAAAATTAATTCACACACTTAAAAATGCAATCCAAAATCTAAATGTATTGATTACCTCATCTCTCATTGCCTACTTAGCAGGTTCGTGAGGGATACGGTTTCCCCATTTATTTTAACAGCACACAATTAACAAGAACTAAACAGTCTGTTATATACAGACTTGGTGACGGTGTAATGAGGCCCTTTTATTCTCACTCATGTAGGTTTAATGCTGTTTTGTTACTTACATTGCCCATTAGTGATTAGAAAGTATCTGCATGACCCATTAGGACTCTTGCGACACTGTGGCAATGCCCTACCTCTGAGCTAGGAGGCCTGGATTCAATTCTGACCTCCTCTACAGGCATATAATAACATAAATGAACAGGTTATTGGAAAATATACATCATCCACTAGGATATTTGTGGCACAGTGGTAAAGCCCATACCTCTGGGCCAGGAGGCTGAGGTTCAAAACCCACCTTCTCCAGAGGTATGCAATAACATCAATAAACAGGTTGGTGGAAAGATATCTACACCATCCATTAACTTACCTGAAGGAAATGAGGTAAGCTTCCTCATGCACCAATATATAAGGGAAAGCAGCTGGTTAAGACTATTATTAGCCCACTGAAGGCTGAGACTGGAGGTATTGTCAATGACCACACGGAAATGACAGACAGGCTGAACTATTATTTTGCATCAGTATTCACAGTAGAAAAGAAGGATAGCTTGCTGGAAGTCCCAAAAAAAAAGTGGATCGGGGTATGGTCTAAATAAAATTAGTTGAAGTAAATCATCGATGACGGGGAAATGCATGGAACTGAAGAGTGACAAATTCCCATGACCTCGTGTGGAGCTGGATGAACACAGCAGGCCCAGCAGCATCTCAGGAGCACAAAAGCTGACGTTTCGGGCCTAGACCCTTCATCAGAGAGGGGGATGGGGTGAGGGTTCTGGAATAAATAGGGAGAGAGGGGGAGGTGGACCGAAGACGGAGAGAAAAGAAGATAGGTGGAGAGGAGAGTATAGGTGGGGAGGTAGGGAGGGGATAGGTCAGTCCAGGGAAGACGGACAGGTCAACGAGGTGGGATGAGGTTAGTAGGTAGGAAATGGAGGTGGGAGGAAGGGATAGGTGACAGGAAGAACAGGTTAGGGAGGCAGGGACGAGCTGGGCTGGTTTTGGCCTAACCAGCCCAGCTCGTCCCCTCCCCCCACTGCATCCCAAAACCACCCATCCAGCTCCACACTTTATTATCTTGGATTCTCCAGTATCTGCAGTTCCCATTATCTCTCCAATTCCCATGAGCTGGTGGTTTCCATCTACAGGTATTAAAGGAGGTCGGAGAGCACATTGCCAATGCCCTAACCATAATCTTTCAGAGATTCAAGAGTTGTATCTCTGGATTGGAAATTTGTTCAAGTGGTTCTGCTCTTTAAGAAGGGTGACAGAGGGAAATGAAGGAATTATAGACCAGTTAGCCTGACATCAGTGGGTGGGTAAATTGTTGGAGTCTACAATCAAGGATAGGGAAATTGATCACCTTGAAATATTTCAGTTAATCAGGGACAACAAGCATGGAATTCGTGAAGGGTAGGTAATGCCTGACAAACCTCATGTAGATTTTTGAAGACAAAGGTATTGGACAGAGGTAAGTCAGTGGAAGTTGTTTATATGAACTTCCAGAAGGCTTTTAATCAGGTCCTCCACAAGAGGCTGTTGGCTAAGGTGGAAGCCCATGGAATTGAGAGGAAATTATTGACATAGTTAGGAAATTGGTTGTGTGTCAGGAAACAGAGTTGGAATGATGGGTAAGTACTCAAAATTGGCAGAACATGACATGTGGCATCCTGTGTTGGGGCCTCATTTATTCACAATATTCATTAACGACTTGGGGAATGGCATAAAAAAAACACAAATTTGCTGATGATACAAAATTGGGCAGCATTGTAGACAGTGTTGATGCATAAAATTACAACAGGATATTGATAAATTAGGTGAATGGGCAAAGCTATAGCAGATGAATTTTAATTTTAAAAGTGTGGGGTTATCCATTTCAGACTGAAAAAGAATAGATCAGGGTATTTTTTAGATGCGCAAAATTGAGTGTTGGTTTTTCAACAAGATTTGGGGGTTCAGGCGCATAGTTCTTTAAAATGCGACAAACAGGTGCAGACAATAGTCAAGAAGGCTAATGGAAAGCTGGCCTTCAAATCTAAAGGACTGGAGCACAGGGATGTAGACATTATGCTGCAGTTATACAAAACCCTTGTTAGACTCCGCTTAGAGTATCATGAGCAGATCTGGGCACTACATCTTTGGGAGGATGGTTTGGCCCTGGAGAGAATTCAATGCAGGTTCTCAGAGGTGATAGCTGGATTTCAGGAGGAGAGATTAGACAAATGAAGCATTTATTGTCTAGAATTTAGAAGGTTAAGTAGTGATCTAATCAAGAATTTCGGGATATTAACAGTGAAAGACAGGGTAGATAATCTATTTCCAATGGCTGAAGATTCTAGACCCAGGAGCATCGTCTTAGAACTAAGGCCAGGCCATTCAGGTGAGCTGTTAGAAAGTACTTTTATACACAAAGCATCGTGGATGTTTGGAATCCTCTTCCTCAAACAGCAATCTATGCTAATTAATTGTTAAATTTAAATCTGAGATAGACAAATTATTACTAAGCAAGGGTATTAAGGGACATGGCCAAAGACAGGCATATGGAGTTAGGCCACAGATCAACAATGATCTTACTGACTGGCAGAATAGGCTTGTGGGCTAAATGGCCTATTCCTACACTCTTTCCTACATTCCCTCCTATAACATGCCCATTTGGCTATATGCCATGAGTTGGCATAAATTAGTAAATTGTTACCAAGGTGCCCAAACACAGAGATTGCACATTTTGAGAGCTCCAGTAAGGAAGGACATATGGAATGAATGGTAGGTCTTGGAGGATTGGAGGTGTCAGCACAGCTGGACAGAGTAGCAAAGAAAGCATATGGGATGCTTTCCTTCATTAGACATGGTGGGCTGAAGGGTCTGTTTCTGTGCTGTATGATTCAATCAACGGGCCTGATCCTGTTCTTGGGGTTCTTGCCCAACACCCACTGAAATATTCACAGCCACCTCATCCTCGCACACAACCCCATCTCCCCCCACCAAACACAGTCTTCATATATTTAAAATGTTTCATTCGGTCCAAATTACTATACATGGTCTCCAGAAAACAGTAAAACACACTCAGTGAGCTGAAGGAAAGTAATTACACTATCAGTTTGGTTTGATACGGTTAATCAGCTCCTTAGCAGAGCAGAAAAGTCAATCTATTACACATGAGTCGAGTATTAAAATTTCAATCTCAGTTTACTGCAATCAAGATGTTTGAAATGGTGACCAGAATAGTAAATATTCATAATTCTGTTATACGTGTTTGTCCCTTTTCACACAAAACTGACAAATTAAAAATACCATAGTCTGCACATAGGAAGTCACTAGCTATTGATGAGCATTGAAACTTCAAAAGGCATATTGGTTGAGACTTGCAAATATTTCTGACAGCAACAACGATGACCGAATTGAATATAGAATTGCTGATTATGGACATCTGGGGGGAAATTGTATGAAACATAGGACTCTCACTTCCATGGTAACCTCCATTTGAGAAAAAACAAATTGTTATTTAATTTTTCCATTCATAGAATGTAGGTACATAGGAGCAGGAGGAGGCCATTCTGCCCCTCAAGTCTGTTCCAACGTTCAGTAAGATCATGGTTGATCTGTGGTCTAATTCCATATGCCTGCCTTGGACCCATTTCCCTTAATATCTTTGCTTAATAATAACTTGTCCATCTCAGATTTAAATTGAATAATTGAATGAGCATCAATTGACATTTGAGGAAGAGAATTTCAATATGTAGGGCAGCATTCATTGCCCATCCCTTACATCCCCTGAATTGATGAGACACTAGGCCATTTCAAAGCGCAATTAAGAGTCAATCATCTTGCTGGGATCCAGAGTAACTAGATAGGCCCAGTCACATAAGGATGGTAGATTTCATCCTAAAGGGTGAAGTGAACCAGATGAGTATTTACAACAAGGTCACCATTAGGCTAGTTTTTAATTCCAGATTTTGATTGAATTCAAATTTCACAATCTATCAATGGTGGGATTTGAACCCATGTTCCCGGGACATTAACCTGGGGCTCTTGATTACTACACTATACTTCCCATTAAATGTGGGTGATATGGCGACACTGAATTTATTTCTTATCCCAGGAAGGGAACACGTTTATAACAGCAGAGAGTTTCAGAATGCTGACCAGGAAGATTGAAGGAATGGGATTTGGAGTGGTGTATGAATGCTTTCAGCCTTTTCAGTGAAAAGTTGCTGAGGAGGGATGTATCTTTGGCATTGGAGCCATATAACACAGGAAAAGGTGAATTCATTTTTAGGGTAACAAGTGCTTTGTACTAGATCGTGTTGATCCTCATGGATGCTATTCTATTGCTCCCAATAAAGCTGGCTCAGTTAAGCTCAGTTCAATGGCTGTCCCTGAGATGCTGATTGAAGGGGTCTCCAGTGATATAATGCATAGGAACTCAAAAGAAGATGTGTTTGCCTATGTGAGATTACCTGGTTACTTAAGAATCACGACAGTATCCTTAGAAGACAAAGGGTGGTAATGGACGGAAAATATTCAACATGGTGCTCAGTTACGCGTGGTGTACCACGAGGATCTGTTCTGGATCCTCTTCTATTTGTGATTTTTGTAAATGATTTGGATGTAGGAGTGGAAGGGTAGATTAGTAAGTTCGCGGATGTTAGGAAGGTGGATCGAGTTGTGGATAGTACGGAGGGCTGTTCTAGGTTACAAAGGGACATTGATAGGATGCAGAGCTGGGCTGAGAAGTGGCGGATGGAGTTTAACCCTGAAAAGTGTGAGATAATCCATTTTGGAAGGAGAAACTTGAAAGCAGAATACAGAGTCAACAGAAAGATTCTTGGCAGTGTGGAGGAGCAGAGGGATCTTGGGGGTCATGTCCACAGTTCCCTGAAAGGATCGAGTCGTTAAGAAGGCGTACAGTGTGTTAGCTTTCATTAATAGCGGGATTGAGTTCAAGAGCCATGAAGTTATGCTCTAGTTGTACAAAACCCTGGTTCGGCTACATCTGGAGTATTGTGTCCAGTTCTGGTCACCTCATTACAGGAAAGATGTGGAAGCATTGGAAAAGGTGCAAAGGAGATATACCAGGATGTTGCCTGGAATGGAGGGAAGGTCTTACGAGGAACGGTTAAGAGAACTAGGGCTTTTCTCTTTAGAACAGCGAAGGGTGAGATGTGACTTGACAGAGGTGTACAAAATGATCAGAGGTATAGATAGAGTGGACAGCCAGAGACTTTTTTCTTAGGGTGGAGGTAGCTATTACAAGGGGGCATTGTTTTAAAGTGAGATATAGAGGAGACATAGGTTTTTTACTCAGAGAGTAGTAAGGGCATGGAATGCATTGTCTGAGAGGGTAGTGGAGTCGGGCTCATTAGGGGCATTTAAGCAGATAATAGATAGGCATATGGATGATAGTATAAGGTAGGGGTGGAGGTTAGATAGACCTTAGGTTGAGGGTAAAAGTTTGGCACAACATCGTGTGGCGAAGGCTGTTTACTGTTCTATGTTCTAAGTTCTACCACCAATTGCTAACCCAGGGTTCTGCTATGAGCTGAAATGCATTGTTAAATAAACTGAAGAGTTGTGAATGGGACTGTTGGTGACGAGTTTCCATTGCTGTCTTTATGAGGATATTGGAGGAAGTAGCTTAAGGTGGTTCATTTATGAACACTCCAGTGATGAACACTTGCAGGTATCCTGGACTGTGATAATCAAATTTTTTCCTGGTTGTCATGTAAACTGAAAGCAAACTGCAATCCCTGAGGTTAAAGTAATAATTGGAAGTGTGCAATAATATCCAAAACATAAGGCAAACAGCACTACTGAAAGCTGCAGACCACCAAAGGGTGTAAAATGTATCCTGCCCTCAAAAAATTACAATGCAGTCCATGTCCATCATGTGAGAGTTATAGGAAACAGACTTCTCAGAAATTTCACTGCAGTTGAACCCCTGGTAGTACTGTGTTATAACTGCAATCATAAATTTGTTGCAATATTGTTCCACTGAGAGTATTTCAGGAAAATATGCTGAAAAGTTTCAATGTGTTAGAATTGTGGGTGACAATTTAAATGATGACACACAAAACCATTAGCCCCAGTGAATTTCACTGCCGCTGTTCTTATTTTTTAATGCGTCAATTAATGTTGAGTGAGCAACCTGCAAGGTATGTAGGGTTTGAACCACAACAAGTTCTGCTCAACTGGCCACCAACCCCGCAGTTTCCCTCACCCTGTGTCTTTTCCTATCCCAGGATGCTCTATGGTTTTGGAGAAAGAGCTGGGTAAGGGAAATGGTGACACAGAGTCTGCGGTGCTGTGGCAAAATGCATTTTTACCTACACACCAAAGTCATAATAGTCATCCAGCACAGGATCAGACAAACCTCAGTCCAACTAGTCCATGCTGAACATAATCCCAAGTCTGTAGCTGTACATTGTCACGGTTAATGCTACATGTTTATCTACTTTATAGTGAGAAGGACTGTAATTTTTAAATTTTAATTTGTTTCCTTATTTTCTGCTTTGTAATTCAGATTCTGTGCTGAGGTACGTTTGTACCCAAGATGGTGCACAAGTCGCAACTCGTAGATTTTTCACTTTACTCATTGTGACAATAAACCTGAATCAATTCAATTCAAAAGACATAACTGACCAGGAACCTCGCCACCCATGCTGGGAGGCTTTTCAGGTTGATACTCAACTTGCTTGATTAAAATACGAACTACCCTCTCTTGGAAACCAAGTCCTGGAGTGGGACCCGAACCCAGTGGGACTCAGAGGCACAGATACTACTTGCTACACCACAAAACCTCCATGGAAAGAATATAGCACGGGTCTAATCATGACTTTTCTAACATCAAGACTTGAGCACCGCCTAGACTTTCCTGCCTGTAATGTAGGATCGCTTTAAGGCATTTGCTTTTAGGTTTCGATCATAGAATTGGTCATGTCAGACCTAAGCCTTCAAACAGTGGATCAAAGACTTGCTTCTTTCTCTGAACAGCCTGAATGGTTTCATTCTTTATAGTGGTGAGTCCGGTGTCCACCATAATCTCATAATATCACAAGGTTCCACCACAACCTCAACAGTCTCACTTAACTCATGAGCAGTGGGCACCATTCTGATCGCTGCAATGCAAGGAGGTGATCCGGGGAGAGCAATAAGACTGGTCCCATATCACAGAGAAGAGTCATGGAAGAAAAACCCAGTGGGTCTTCAGCCTCAGAAAACAGAGGTTTCAAAGGGAAACTTTCAGAGTTATGCAAGAAAATAAACCTGAAATAGAGTAAATGGACCAGAGAGGGCATGCTCAGGGTGTGATGGGTAATTTCAGGACTTGTGCCAGTTTTGTCCAGATTCCTGTCTGAATCCGAGGATGAAATAGTTTATCATGCAAGGAACGGTTGAGCAGGTTAAGCCTATCCTGTTGGAGTTTAGAAGGAGAGGTGGTCTTATTGAAACCTGCAAGATGGTCAGAGAACTTGTTAGGGTGTACACTTCCCCTTGTGGGAGAGTCTGGAACTAGTAAAAATACAAGTGACCATGAATGTCTATTCTATTAAGACTGAGCTGAGTTTTATTTTCCTCTCTCAAAGGGACATTTGTCTGTAGAATCTTTCTCCTCAGAGAGCAGTTGAGGCTATGTCACTAACTTTATGAGGGGATTGAAGGATGGGTCAGCAAGTTTGCAGATGACACGAAGGTTGGAGGTGTCGTTGACAGTATAGAGGGCTGTTGTAGGCTGCAGTGGGACATTGACAGGATGCAGAGATGGGCTGAGAGGTGGCAGATGGAGTTCAACCTGGATAAATGCCAGGTGATGCATTTTGGAAGGTCGAATTTGAAAGCTGAGTACAGGATTAAGGATAGGATTCTTGGCAGTGTGGAGGAACAGAGGGATCTTGGTGTGCAGATACATAGATCCCTTAAAATGGCCACTCAAGTGGACAGGGTTTTTAAGAAAGCATATGGTGTTTTGGTTTTCATTAACAGGGGGATTGAGTTTAAGAGTCGTGAGATCTTGTCGCAGCTCTATAAAACTTTGGTTAGACCGCACTTGGAATACTGCGTCCAGTTCTGGTCGCCCTATTATAGGAAAGATGTGGATGCTTTGGAGAGGGTTCAGAGGAGGTTTAGCAGGATGCTGCCTGGACTGGAGGGCTTATCTTATGAAGAGAGGTTGACTGAGCTCGGACTCTTTTCATTGGAGAAAAGGAGGAGGAGAGGGGATCTAATTGAGGTATACAAGATAATGAGAGGCATAGATAGAGTTGATAGCCAGAGACTATTTCCCAGGGCAGAAAAGGCTAGCACGAGGGGTCATAGTTTTAAGCTGGTTGGAGGAAAGTATAGAGGGGATGTCAGAGGCGGGTTCTTTACACAGAGAGTTGTAAGAGCATGGAATGCGTTGCCAGCAGCAGTTGTGGAAGCAAGGTCGTTGGGGTCATTTAAGAGACTGCTGGACATGTATATGGTCACAGAAATTTGAGGGTGCATACATGAGGATCAATGGTCGGCACAACATGGTGGGCTGAAGGGCCTGTTCTGTGCTGTACTGTACTGTTCTATGTTCTATGTTCTATATTTAGTTGATACAGTTATATAATTTTGATTGAGAGAGAAGGTAAGGATTATGGGAAGCAGACAGGAACATGATTTGTGGTCACAATTAGACAGAGGGTCCAAAAGGGTCTGCCCTTGTTTCAAACTCTTGGGAGGGCAATAGGCTGTTGGGAAATAAGGGAACCACATTCAGTTCACGGCCTTGGCAATGGTTGAGCAATGAGCTAATGATCTAGAAGAATGTGATAAAATAAGTTGGAGAACTTCCTTCATCCAAATCATTTTGAACAAACGATCAAAATGAAGACAACTGGTCACACACAACATGTTTTATGAGACAGACAGAATGGAAGCATTGGCCACACTGTTTCTACAGTTCAGCATCCGAATGGTTTCTAGCAGAAGGTAACGCTGGTCTAGATATAAACCGATAGAACAGCGGATGCTGTAGATCAGGAACAAAAACAGAAATTGCTGAAAAAGCCCTGCAGGTCTGGCAACATCTGTGAAGAAAAAAATCAGAGTTAACATTTGGAGTCTTCCTCAGAACCTTCTCCCCTGGGATCACCTTCTTGAATAGGATCTAGCCTGTATATCCCTGGAAACAACGGGCAATTTAGCATGTCCAATCCACCTAACATGCACATTTTTGGACTGTAGGAGGAAACTGCAGCATCTGGAGGAAACCCATACAGCCACGGGGAGAATGTGCAAACTCCACACAGACAGTCACCCAAGGCTGAAATCAAACCCAGGTCCCTGGCGCTGTGAGGCTGCAGTGCTAATCACTGAACTACCACACCACCCATTAGCCACAATAAGTTAAAATAATTTATTGAATATGACATGTTTTGAGATGTTTGAGAGACATGAAGGAAATCACAAGCTCTGTTTCTAATCATTCAATCACCTCAACCTGAGATTGATGTTGAAAAATATTTAGAAAGCAAAATGGCTTCAAATTGATTTCTGGTAAGAATATAAGTAACATTGAATCAGAAAGCACCCTATGGTTCAGCAACAAGATTTGATGTAGACAAACCATTTTCAACTACTAAAAAGTGGATAGTCAGGAGAATTCAGGGACAGAACATTCAGCTCCTCTAGGCTGTTCTACCATTCAATTAGATCATTGTTGATTTATGCCTTAACTTCATTTACACATTCTTAGCTCCTATCCCTTGACACCCTGAGTGAACAAAAGCTATTGATCTTAGCCTTGCGAATTTCAATCTACCCAGCAAAGCAAGTTTACAAATTAGGAATAAAAAGGGTAGAACATTTATTTCCTTAAAATAGAAATGCTTACAAATTTACCAAATTTCCAAACCTGAACAGAAGCATATAAAACAATTAAAGAAACAATAGGTGTAGTTCCAGAAGCAGAAGGAATTAGGGGATACAATGAGAAGGTGAAGTTTGATTCCATGAAAAAAATGGACATGTTTGCTGGGAGAAGCATTTAGGTCTTTCTCTGTTTGGTGGATTCTCCATCAAGTATCATGTACTCGACCCTACACATTTAACCTCTTGAAGAAACAAACAAACCTTCCCTGTTATCTCTCACATTCTCAAACGCGAAAAGAAGTAATTTAACTTTATACCCTGTGGATACATTCTTAGTGGGTTGGCGTGATGAAAGGTGTGTGATTTATTTATACACTTGCTTTAACAAAAAGAGTATGGATTTTAAAATAGTGATATATTGGTGTTGATGTATTTTTTGTCCAGAGGTTCACAGAATAACTAGGTCAGTCTTTACAGAACCATAAGTATAAATCAGTACTCCTCAGCCAGCAGGATTGTAAGGCCTCCCAAGTGTTAATGGAAATTTACTTATAATGTGGGGGTTTACAACAGGATAAAGAATGCATTAAAATACTTTCACTCGCTTCTGGATTTAGAATGATCAAGGATCACTTTGAAAAACTTAGGGATTGCTAAGCTTTGAGGCAGTCTGAGAAGACTTGACTGAAGCCAGATGCAAGTTTACTATCTCCTAGATAAAAGGAGACTACTCAGAGAAATTAAGGAAATAAGTTACCTCTATAAATGAGTTTGTGAAACTTACAGATCAGAAATGTTTGGTTGGAAACCTGCATTGGTTAATCAAAGCTAAGAAAGTCTAAGGTCAAAGGTTATAAACAGTCAAAGAAAAATGCCTCACAATGCAGAGGACTAGAGCTGAAACAAAGCAGTTCAGTCAGACCTACAGATTTGAGAAGGAAGAAAGTGTCTTTGGATTTTCAATTAACAGTAAAGTCATGTTAAAATCTACAGTGTGGAAACAGGCCCTTCGGGTGAACAAGTCCACACTGACCCTCAGAGCATCCCACCCGGACACAGTGCCCTATAACCCACTTAATCTACATATCCCTGAACACCATGTGCAATTTAGCACAGACAGTCCACCTACCCTGCACATTTTTGGACTGTGTGAGGAAACCAGAGCACCCAGAGGAAATCCACGCAGACAGCAAGAATGTGCAAACTCCCCACAGACAGTCGCCCGAGGTTGGAATCAAACCTGGGTCCCTGGTGCTGTGAGGCAGCAGTGCCAATCACTGAGCCACTGCGCCGCCCACACCAGCATTGTACTGCAAAAGAGCCACCCTAACTTACGTTTTTAGAGTCGGAATAAGATGGGGTTATAATTTGTTGTGTGTTTTCAAATCTTTCAAACTGTGTTATACTTAGCCAGCTTGATGTGCTTTTTGTTTTTCTTTCCCATGCATGATAAATTTCTGTTTTGTTGTTAAGATTGAAGCTGCAGTATGGTGTGCTGATGTTTCATTGGAAGACAAATCAAAACATCAAACTAGATTTAATTCTGGGATCTGACTTGTCTGGTAGTAACATCAACCGAGATCATAATAGTCCGTATCATACTTACCGCCTTCCCCTGGTCTCAGGAAGGATTATTTCTATGAATATGAATGTTCTGATGGTAATATACAAAGGAAAGAGTTCTGCAGTTCTTCCTGGTATATGCCATTAAAATGAAGCACTTAAGAGATCTTTCTACTGCGAACTGTGTCCTTGAGGCACCAGTCAAATATGTACTTTTTATAAATTGGTCCATTACTGCATTGACGCAATCCCCAGCAAATGTACAGAAGATGGTGCATTACTGTCAAACCATTTGCTCACAGAATTGCCCTCTCCATTAACTGCCAGCTGCAAGGATTAAACTGTTCCACAAAATCAGGCTGATTTTGTCAATCTGTAAAAAGCAAAACACTCATCCACTTGGTACAAGAAAATAAGCTAGCCATGGCCACACCACAAAATAATAACTCCCACTACCTCCTTTCTAATGTCCTAGTGATCGTTGCCTGCTGATTTTACTGACAGCTAATGTTGCCTGCAATTGCTGAATGCCTCTTTCAGACACAGCTTAAATGCTTTACCCAAGCCACAAATAATTGGTGCTGATATTTGGCTCAGATTTTCACAAAAGAACAGTTTGTTTTTTAAGTGATAATGGGAACTGCAGATGCTGGAGAATCCAAGATAATAAAATGTGAGGCTGGATGAACACAGCAGGCCCAGCAGCATCTCAGGAGCACAAAAGCTGACGTTTCGGGCCTAGACCCTTCATCAGAGAGGAATTATCTTTATTATCTTTGTTTTTTAAGCTTTTCATCCCACACTGTGGTCAAGTCATTTTCTTGCCCATTGTCTTGACCAATGCATTATATGTGGAACCACTCCTGCCATCACTGTTAACGTTAACATAATTAACTCTGCAGAACAACATAGTAGCTTAAAAGGGCTTGTGGCCCAAAGGAAATGATTTTGCACCATTAGGGGAAATTGAATCTTATTGTATGCGAGGAATTTTTGAGCACAAAGAAGTTGTACCACTGTTTAAGATCAATTCAATTAGGACAGATTAAATCTTAAATTGGAGCAGGCCATCACACTTCCACCAGAATTGAGAGATAGTGGGAACTGCAGATGCTGGAGAATCTGAGATAACAAGGCATAGAGCTGGATGAACAAGCAGGCCAAGCAGCATCAGAGGAGCAGGAAGGCTGACATTTTGGGTCCAGACCTGAAACGTCAGCCTTCCTGCTCCTCTGACACTGTTTGGCCTGCTGTGTTCATCCAGCTCTACACCTTGTTATCTCCACCGGAATTGGCCCTTCATGAATTATTTGGTTTCTACCTAGCTGATAGCATCAATATTGTGAGAAGCTCTGACCAGCCAAACTTTAGTTCACTGCCTGAAAACACTACTGTATTTAAAAAAAAACAAAAGGGTCTAGGCCCGAAACGTCAGCTTTTGTGCTCCTATGATGCTGCTTGGCCTGCTGTGTTCATCCAGCTCCACACTTTGTTATCTTGGATTCTCCAGCGTCGGCAGTTCCCATTATCACCGTTCAAATCTGTTATGTAACACTGTCTTGAACACAGACCTTCTGTCCCATAGATAGGGGCAGTACCTCTGCTCCACAAAATCCCAATAGTCTCTGCATTTCTTTTTCTTGCTGACTCATTTATTTAATGTTAGTGAGCAGATAGTGTTCTGGTGAGTCAAAAGTAACCATTATGGCTTTCAACTAATGAAGGGATTGTTGTGAGAATTGAGGATAAAGGTACAAATACGGTAAGAAAATACCAAAGCTGTGTAACTTAGCAGCTATATTAGGAACTGCAGGTGCTGGAGAATCTGAGATAACAAGGTGTAGAGCTGGATGAACCCAGCAGGCCAAGCAGCATCAGAGGAGCAGGAAAGCTGATGTTTCGGGCCTAGACCGTCATCAGAAATCATTTCTGAAGAAGGGTCTAGGCACGAAGCGTCAGCCTTCCTGCTCCTCTGATGCTACTTGGCCTGCTGCGTTCATCCAGCTCCACACCTTGTTAACTTAGTCAGGTAAGAAAAATTAGCAGAATGTTAAGCTTTTGTCCCTTTTTGACACGAAGATAAAAGCACAGTGGAAATCAAGAAGCAAAGACCACTTTTGGAAGAAGATTATAGGACCCGAACAATAGTGCTGTTGGGTAGGGTATAAATCAGGAATTAGACTGACATATAACAGGGTGATATAGTAACCATGGGGGACTACTATCTTCATGTAGACTGGAGAAACTAAATTTACAATAACATATGGAAAAGAAATTCATGAAATGCTTGTGTAATAGGTGAGCATACTGGTGAACAGATGATTCTACATTAAATATTATTCAATAAGTAAGGCTCAATGACTAATATTGTAGTAAAAGGAAACCCTATGGAAGAGTGACCATATACAAAGACATAATACAAATCCACTGTCGATGGTCAGAAAAATGCATTCGATTCATTAATGCCCTTTAGGGAGGAAAGCTGCTGTCCTTACCTGGTCTGGCCTACATGTGACTCCAGACCCAGAGCAATGTGTTTGACTCATAACTGCCATTTGTGCAATTAGAACATAAAACATAGAATATTACAGCGCAGTACAGGCCCTTCAGCCCTCGATGTTGCGCCGACCTGCAAAACCAATCTGAAGCCCATCTAACTTACACTATTCCATTATCATCCAAATGTTTATCCAATGACCATTTAAATGCCCGTAAACTTGGCGAGTCTACTACTGTTGCAGGCAGGGCATTCCACGCCCTTACTACTCTCTGAGTAAAGAACCTACCTCTGACTTCTGTCCTATATCTATCACCCCTCAATTTGAAGCTATGACACCTCATGCTAGCCATCACCATCTGAGGAAAAAGGCTCTCACTGTCCACCCGATCTAATCCTCTGATCATTTTGTATGAATCTATTAAGTCACCTCTTGACCTTCTTCTCTCTAACGAAAACAGCCTCAAGTCCCTCAGCCTTTCCTCATAAGACCTTCCCTCCATACCAGGCAACATCCTGGTAAATCTCCTCTGCACCCTTTCCAATGCTTGCACATCCTTCCTATAATGCAGCGACCAGAACTGTATGCAATACTCCAAGTGCAGCCGCACCAGAATTAGGGATGGGCAATAAATGCTGCCTAGCCAGCGATGCCCGAAAATTTGCCACATTTCATTAGGGATAAAAACTCAACAGGGAAAGTGGTTCAACATTGGCTGACAAGATAAATCAAAAATTTGAATTTACTAATTGACAAAGGGATTCATAAAGAAAAAGAGCACATGAAGATAGATGAGCAAGAAATACAAAAACAAATTGTAAAATTTTAGATAGGTATGTAAAAATTAGATCACCAAAGTAAACATGGTTTCACCTCTTTGAGGCAGAGACAGGAACAATTACAAATGGGGTATATGGAAAAACAAACAAACATTATAGTAACAGTAGGTAACCAAAGTTCTAGCCGTATGGAAAAAGTTAAATAAATTAATATTTGTAAAGAGAGAGTCGAGAAATTAATTAGGCTAAAAGTTAATAAATTTCCAGGATCAACATTGTCTGGGAATTTAATCTTTAATTTGTATAGCATCCTGATAATTCTCATTTACTTGTAGCCATACAAAAACCATTCTGCTGGACGTGATACACTTGGGAAAGAATCAAGTCCACTGCGGAGCCATGTTCATTTTAAACCAGCAGCAATTGCACAGATCAGAGGCAGACAAATAAAATTTAGTTTATTTAGAAAATGGTGGTACTGAAGGCTGAATAGCTGTTCCAATCTGAAATTATAAATTCATTGACTTCCCACGGGCAGAACAATGAGGATTAGAAACACTTAACTCTGCTGCTCTCAGTGTGACTGGAATCACACATATAAATTTCAATCACAAAGTCAGTTGATTCTCAATTTTATAACATTTGCATTCTGTTATAGAATCCTAAAAGATAAATGGTAATGACACAAACTGTAGCATTTCTTAAACATAAACAGAAATGGCTGGAGAAATTCAGCAGATCTGGCAGCATCTGTGAAAAGAGAATGAACAATTACCGTTTTGGGTCCAGTGACTCTTCTTCAGATCTATTTCTTCAGAGCATCTGAAGGGTCATCGTACTCAAAATGATAATTATGCTTTCTATCCGCAGATTCTGCCAGGTCTGCTGAGTTTCTCCAGCCATTTCTGTTTTGGTTTCAGAATTCCAGCATCAGCAGTTCTTTATTTTATTTTATTGTAGCATTTTTGACAAGGCTGGTAGCAGGTGACATAGGACAGGGTTGCAGAGATGTAGCAAGGGGAGTGCCTGGAGAATTGAAGGGGTACAACACCATCTGTTTATTGCTGTCTCACCTGTGGCTCATTTATAGCTCTGAGTCAAAACAGCATGGTTTCAGAATCCCACTCCAAACTCCTGAACACTAAAATCCGGGCAGAAGCTCACATTGTGGTACTGAGGAGTATGCTGCGCCGTCACAGGAGTCATATTTAAAATGAAATACTTTCTGTCTGTTGTCAGGTGGATTCAGAGTTCTCCTGATACTGATGAGTACGTGGTCAACCATAATCAAATAGTGGAGCAGGCTGAATGGCTGCTATCCGTTCCTATGTTCAGTGCATCCAGATTAACATTGACGCTTAAATGAGCTGCCATGTTTCTTATGTTACCACACTGAGTACACCTTGCAAGGACTATATTAACTACTGAGAGCTTTGGGATATCTTGAGGTCATGAATAGAAATTGCCCAGTAGCTTTAAATGACAACACTGAGCTTTGGCTGGTCTTGATAATACTTCCAGCAACCAATATTCATCAGCACATGGGTGTTCATAATTTGGTAATCGCAGTAGTTATTTCTGGTGTACAAATTTTCTATATTACTGAGACCTGTTCCTGAAATAGACAAAGTTGATGAGACCCATTCACTGATGCACAGTATGCAGCTTTGATGTTGATAGAACCCATTGTCATTTATTCCTATTTTCAGAAATGGTGTAATCTTCGTTCCTAGTGAGAGCAGCAGATTACTGGTTGCGCATAAAGCACCCGCCTGCTTCATACAGTACAGCTGAAAGGCACATTAAGGCTATAGTACACATTTAAATAATGTCATGAGAAGTAGACCTTCTTCCTTCTTTCCTTAACACATGAACAACATTTCATCATTTTCCTGGAGTACATTTGACAACCAAAGTAATAGTTATACAAAGGATTAAAATGTCTGCGACAGCCCTCTGTCCACTAATGTCTGGGTTCAAACTTATCACCCGTTGTTTAAACTTGGAATGGAAGATGGATTGTTAATAAGACCACAACCAGCTTTCATACTAGCATGAGTAAGCTTTGTAAAATTTCAAAAATGACAAATTACCCTGACACAATGTTGGACATGACTTGGAACCTCCATTAAATACTCATTAAATAATCTTGGTCTCTACCAATTGTTTGCTGAATTTAACTGAACTTACCTGAGATATACAAGATTATGAGAGGCATAGATACACTGGATAATCAGAGATTTTTTCCCCAGGGCAGAAATGACTATTACGAATGGGCATAATTTTAAGGTGATTGGTGGAAGGTATAGGGGAGATGTCAGAGGTAGGTTCCTTACACAGAGAGTGGGGGGGGGGGGGGGGGGGCATGTGGAATGGGCTGCTGGCGGTGGTAGTGGAGATACTCTAGAGACTTTTAAGCGACTCTTGGATGGGCACTTGGAGGATAGTAAAATGTAGGGTATGCAGGGTAGATTGATCTTAGTAGGAGAATAGGTCTACACGACATCATGGGCTGAAGGACCTGTACTGTGCTGTACTGTTCAATGTTCTATATTCTGGATGTGAGTTTGCTCGCTGAGCTGGAAAGTTAGTTTTCAGACGTTTCGTCACCATTCTAGGTAACATCATCAGTGAGCCTCCGATGAAGCGCTACCTAGAAGCATGGCATTCCAACCGGAACTCCATCAACAAACACATTGATTTGGAGCCAATCTACCATCCCCTGAGAAAAAGAACAGGAAATGATATCACCAACCCAAGGAAACCTAAACAGATAGATAAAAAGCGGGACATAACACCAGCGCTTCGTCGGAGGCTCACTGATGATGTTACCAAGAATGGTGACGAAACGTCTGAAAACTAACCTTCCAGCTCAGCGAGCAAACTCACATCCAGAACCTCAACCTGAGCTACAAATCTTCTCAAAAGTTCTATATTCTATCTGCATTGCCTCTTCCTTTCCTGCCAACTGACACATTCATTGCTTGTTGGCAGACTCACTAGTTTGTACCTGCCTTTCTAAAAGCACGTGTAAAACCTTTGAGGCTCCCCTTTATAAAACAGCACTTGCAATTTGTATTCTAGAGAAGGAATCTGCTTCAAACATCCTCAACAAAGATGCAAAGCCACATTAACTGTGCACTGAGAAACAGGAATATGAAGAAGTATCAGCAGACAATCTGAGAACACCAGCAAGGGCAAAATCTTGGGCTGCTATAGAATCGGAGGACAGTCCGATACCCACTGTCGTGAGATAAGGCTCCAATTATCAGCAACAAATGATAAGCACGATGAAGTAACCCGCTAACATTTGAACCATGAACTATGTGGGGCACAGATATACCTAAAGGTAGCAATCACCGAGACAGGCATGTAACAAATACAAAGGAAATCTGGGCACTAAGGCTGAAAAATTGGGCTTCCTGGTGCCTCTCATCCATTGCTACACAAACTACAAGCTCAAAACTGACAAGCAGACCATTTCCATCCACTAATGATGCAGCCTATGACAACTCTGAAAGGTCGCTAGCACAGACTTGCCCTGCGTACATTAGATGTATGTGGAATTGATGGATTGTGACGTTGAACAGTCTCTAATGCTGCCATCCAGAACCACTCTGGCCCAATTAATACCATCTCTCCGTCCCTCCCAGTTGGAGTTCAAATGCAAGAAGAACACTTAGTGTTAATTAAAGGGATCTGCACATAACTTCCAAGGAAGGTAGACTTGACTTAATTTTGCTGGTACAGAGTTAGTTGACTTATGGGTTCATAGAAACCCTACAGTGTGGAAGCAAGCCATTTGTCCCATTGAGTTAACACCAACCATCCAAACAGCATTCCACCTACACTGTCCCAGTAATCCCGTAGTTAACCCACCTACCCTGCACATCACTGAACACTATGGGGCAATTTAGCATGATCAATCCTCCTAACCTACACATCTTTGGACTGTGGGAGAAAGCCCATGCGGACAAAGGGAGAACGTGCAAACTCCACATAGTCACCCAAGGTTGGAATCGAACCCAGGTCCCTGGAGCTGGGGGGCAACAATGCTTCCGCTGAGCCACCATGCCAGCCCAGTTATTGGGGGAGTTTTACAAACTTCTTGGGTTTAGTGTGTACTTGGTCTGGATTCTAGATCTTGAGTAAAAATTAGGAGTCACTTATTTAAGACAGAAATGAGGAGTTTTTTTTCTTCTCTGAGGGTTATGAGTCTTTGAAAATCTTTGCAACAAAAGGCAACAGGGGTAGAATTTTTCGATATTTTCAAGGCAGTGAAAGATAGATTCTCGAAAGGCAAAGGGGTTGACTGGAACGTAGAATGATGTTTAAAGCAGATCTCAGGGACTGGTAGAGCAGGTTCAAACAGCTGAGTAGCCTAGTCTTGCTTCTAATTTGTTTGTTCATACAAGACAATATGGGAGTGGCCCATCAGGAAAGGAACTTCCTTCAGTAATAAGGGTTTATGCTGCAGTCCCTCTCAGGAAATGAGGCAGAACAAGCAGAGAAAAGAGGTAGTGAGGAGCTGGAGGAGGAGGAGAGCTTCTCATTAGGAGGCCTTAACTACCTGGTATCTTTAGGGAGCACCCACCTTACTTCAACCTTGTGAGTATTTGACCCTGGGAGAGAACAACAGGTTCTATCTCTGGGCCATCAGCAATCCCAATGATCTGTTAACAGAGATAACAAAGTGTGGGGCTGGATGAACACAGCAGGCCAAGCAGCATTTTAGGAGCACAAAAGCTGACGTTTCGGGCCTAGAGCCTTCATTTGCATCTGCAGTTCCCATTATCTCTGATCAGTTAGCAGGCAGTTTGCTCAAGCATATCCCTTTGACACTCATGGGCACAGCCAACATGGCAGCAATCTGAGCCTGAATGACAACAAAATGGATCTTGACTGAAATAACTCCAGAGAGGCTGGTATCCCATCACAACATCACCCTTTACTTACACATGGAGAGCCCTTGACACCGAAGTAGCTCCCTCAGAGCCAGCTGTGAGAGTCAACAGGATGTCTGACACTCCTGTTCTTATCTGTCAGCCAGGACTCCCTGATTGGACCAGATTAACAGCTCCATTCAGGGAACTCATTCTATGAAAATCTACCTGGCTGACATTGTTACAATGTCGACATTGTCCTCAGTCTGACCTTCCACCACAACACTCAGATCTTGATGGGTCTTCTGTTTGTGTTGCAATGGAAACTACAAAGTCGGTCCTCAGTTGATGTGTGGGCCATCCATGTAATGTTGGAAATGAGGAGTTCCAAACACTGCACAATGCCTTGTGCCAGGTCCCTGCAATCTCCATCACCACAGGCTCAGTGGCAGGCTTGCCAGTGCACTGAACAGGTCTATCCCAATCCACTGGCTCATGATCACCACTCATCCCAGTCCTCTTTACTCCTTCACCCTCCAGAGTGCTGAGATAACACAATGTGGCTGTCCTATGCAATGTTCTCTGCTACGACCACCTTGTTCTGTGAGGGAAGAGGAAAGATCATCAGTCTGCTGGGAGGAGCTTGCCATAGCCGAATAGCTGGAGCTACATGAAAGCAGCAATCGGTGTTTGTGTAGCTCAGAAGTGTGTGAGGATGAGGTGGGCTTTCTGATTCCCGAGTGCTGACGGGACTGCAGTGCACTGAGCATTGAGTGTGTTTGGGTAGTGCGATGGGTGGCTGATCATCCAGTCAAAGTGATTAAACTTTTTCTGACACTTCAACCAGGCCATCAGAGCCAAACCATGGAACAGACCTGGTGTTAACAGCTCCAATTCATTTTCTTACTTACAAACTTCTCCAAAGAACAGGCAAGATAGATGCTGAAAGAATGTCTCCTGACAGAGAGAGTGAGAACGAGTGTGCGCATGTGCGTGTGGGGAGGGGTCTTGGTTTGAATCTGTGCATATCTTTGTGTGTATGTCTGTACTTCTGTATGTGTCTGTGCACGCGTCTATGTGTGTGTGCGTGTGTGCATGTGCACTTGCATGCATGCATTAGTGGAGGGGCTCTTTGTTTCCGTGTATATGTGTGTGTGTATGTTTGTCCCTCTCGGTGTGTGTGTGGGTGCGCATGTGTGTGTGTACGTGCACGTGTGCGCACGTGCATGCATGTGTGGAGGGGCTCTGTGTCTGTGCATATCTTTGTGTGTATATTTGTCCCTCTCTGTACATGTCTGTGCGTGTGTGACACACGTGTATATTGGACCAATCTCCGAATAAGGGGCTAAGGCTAAGAAGAGGAGAAATTTCTTCACCTAGAGGGGTGGTCAATCCTCCGAAATCTCTAGCCCAGAGATTTGTGGAAGCTCAGTCATTGACAAAGAGATAGAGATCAATAGATTTCTGGTTACTGATGATATCAGGTAATTTGGGGAATATCAAAGAGGATGGTTTTGAGGTAGAAGATCAGCCATGATCTAGAACGGCAGGGCTGGTTAGAGGGGCTGAACGACCCATGCTTGCTCCTACGTCCCTATGCTCTACCTTGAGCGTTTCTTGGCCCCTAACAGAGTTTGGTCTCTTTCCTCCTTTCCACTTCCACTACAGGAGCTGCCATCATCAATGCAGACAGCCTGGGAGCACAACCCAGATAACAAAGTGTGGAGCTGGATGAACACAGCAGGCCAAGCAGCATCTTAGGAGCACAAAAGCTGACGTTTCGGGCCTAGACCCTTCATCAGAGAGGGGGGTGGGGAGAGGGTTCTGAAATAAATGGGGAGAGAGGGGAGGCGGACCGAAGATGGATAGAGGAGGAGATAGGTGGAGAGGAGAGTATGGGTGGGGAGGTAGGGAGGGGATAGGTCAGTCCGGGGAGGATGGACAGGTCAAGGAGGCGGGATGGGTTTGGTAGGTGGGAAATGGAGGTGCGGCTTGAGGTGGGAGGAGGGGATAAGTGAGAGGAAGAACAGGTTAGGGAGGTGGGGACAAACTGGGCTGGTTTTGGGATGCAGTGGGGCCCGTCCCCTCCCCCCACTGCATCCCAAAACCAGCTCGTCCCCACCTCCCTAACCTGTTCTTCCTCTCACTTATCCCCTCCTCCCACCTCAAGCCGCACCTCCATTTCCCACCTACCAAACCCATCCCGCCTCCTTGACCTGTCCATCCTCCCCGGACTGACCTATCCCCTCCCTACCTCCCCACCCATACTCTCCTCTCCACCTATCTCCTCCTCTATCCATCTTCGGTCAGCCTCCCCCTCTCTCCCTATTTATTTCAGAACCCTCTCCCCATCCCCCTCTCTGATGAAGGGCCTAGGCCCGAAACGTCAGCTTTTATGCTCCTAAGATGCTGCTTGGCCTGCTGTGTTCATCCAGCTTCACACTTTGGTATCTCGGATTCTCCAGCATCTGTAGTTCCCATTGTCTCTGGGAGCACATCCCAGTTTGGTGGCCCCTCCACCTTCCTTGCTTTGTGTACTGCCTGGCCGAACAGGAGCAGGAGTGGAGTAATCACACATAATCGCCAGGCCTGATACCAGACGTATCCAACATTTCCCGAAGATACGAGAACATATTAGATTTATTATGGCAGTCCACTAGGAAAGATAAAGTTACACAGCACAGGAACAGGCCATTCAGTCCAATTATTCCATGCTAACCATATTCCCAAACTAATTTAGTCTCACTTGCTTGCATTTGGTCCATATCCCTCCAAAACTCTTCTGTTCATGTACTTATCCGAATGTCTTTTAAATGTTGTAACTGTACCTGCATCCACACTTCCTCTGGTAGTTCATTCCACACACACGAATCACTGTGTAAAATGATGCCCCTCATGTCCTTTTTAAATCTTCCTTCTCTCACCTTAAGAATAAGGCTCCTAGTTTTGAACTCCCACACCCTTGGAAAAAACTCTCACTATTCACCTTATCTAGGGGTCCTAAATCTACTAAATAGATGATATCTAAAGACACAGATTTTCAGTGATTGCCAGCATGGCTTTGTGGGCATATGCAGTACTCTGGGACCAGTTGTCGCTATAAAATGTGTATTAGTGGTTCATTGAGGATAATTCCTGTAAAAGCTGGAGTATTCTGCATTGCTGTTTGGGTAGAATCTCTCTCACACAAACACCCAATGTGGGAGGTGGGAAAGTCATAAATAATTCCTTTCGGCTCTTTGTCTGCCACTGGCTTTTGAAACAATTCTCTCTGATCCTAAAAGGGAGCAGAGCATGCTTTACACAATTCCTTCTAAACACACAGGATTAGACCCTGGTGACCAAGATGGAATCTTGTCTGTAATCAGGAAATCTCCTGGCTTACCCAGCCTGCCTTCAATCATGCGGATTTTTAAATGTGGGGACTGGGGGTGGATTGATTCAGGCACATTGATTTCTAGATCATTGTTCAGGCATTGTTCAGCCACATCAGATGAACTAGTGCTGAGGCAGACTGGTTAGAAGGTCCATCTCAATTCTCTGTAGTTTTAGAAACTGTTCAGCTCTCCAACTCTCATCCCCTATCCACTCCCCATGGACCCCAGAGGCTAGCATGCTAACCCATGTCCTCCAGTAATCCCAGTGACCTCCCATACCTTTCATGCTTCCTCTGTACGTAGTTCCCCAGAATCCATCATGGGCATACCTCAGGAACCATGCAGAGATAAAACCAATTCATTACTACCAACCTA
The DNA here is from genome assembly GCF_030684315.1 of Stegostoma tigrinum. Classification (NCBI taxonomy): domain Eukaryota; kingdom Metazoa; phylum Chordata; class Chondrichthyes; order Orectolobiformes; family Stegostomatidae; genus Stegostoma; species Stegostoma tigrinum. Next base: position 10,791,792 of record NC_081384.1, read on the forward strand.
ATACAGGTCTCGCTTCAACACATATAATTTTGGAAAAAAAAAACTCCCATTCATAAAAGCCTATTCAAATCTCTTAAATCTCCTCAAACAATTAATCTCATTGAAAAAAATCTGTTTAGTTCCGACAGTGGATGGGCAAAACTTTAAACTGTCAACCAATCTATGAACTCTTGCTGGGATAACTGTAGCATTTGAAACTCAGTCAAACGTTCATAACAACAGCCCTTGGGAAATTTATTTTCCCTATGTGCCTAACAGCTTCCATTCACAGCCTGTTTAGCTGCCTCATGTTTATTGAGTGAAATTTTGTGCTATTTCCACCCCATTATTGTGCGCAACATAAGGAATTTAAGGATATTCTGATATGATGCTAAATTATCCCAAATTTCACCGAACAATTTCAACAGCATGCAAATATATAAAGCCTTTAATACAGTCAGATCGTCTTCGGTTTATTGTCTCAGATACTCAAGTACAGGATACACTGGAAAGCACCTTTTTATGTACTAAAGGTACCTAGGTACAAAATTTTAGGTATAGACAGAAAAAGTTAAAAGAAATAAGTTAAAAGCTCAACATTACAGTTCTTCTATAGCCATGGGCCTGCAGTCACTCCATGCTGAACTTTCCCCACAAGGGCACATTCTCCAACACACTTAGAATAGAATCAAATCCCTACAGTGTGGAAACAGGCCCTTCAGCCACACTGATCTTCACAGCGTCCCAGCCAGACCTATACCCCTATTCTACACATTCCTGAACACTATGGGCAATTTAGCATGGGAGAAAACTGGAGTACCCAGTGGAAACCCACACAGACATGGGGAGAACATGCAAACTCTACACAGACAGGTGCCAAGGGTGGAATCGAACCCAGGTGCTGAGAGGCAGCAGTGCTAACCATTGAGCAACTGTGCCATCTTTTTTCAAGAAATAATTTTAGGAACTAAACTCTTCCATATTCTAGCACCTTACCCCACACACCAGGCCTTCATCGAACAGAATCTCTATAGTGTGGAAACAGGCCTTTCGGCCCAACACTTGGGCCTGTGCTCCCCACAAGGACATGCCCTCTGGGCTGAGTCTCTCATCATTGACTGCCATCCAGGCTTGTCATCTGCTTTGTCGCTGACCATCATAGTACCTCGGCTCCAGTTTCTGCCACATTCTGGACTCGCAACTGCCAAGCCATCGCCACTGCTGCCTCCACGACTGAGCTCTCGCCAGAAGGTAAGTTAAAAAAAAAAACAAAATAAAAAAACTAAGAAAAAGAGAAAAGAAATAAAATGGAAAAGTGGATAGAATGGACAAGCCCTGGGCTTGAGCCCAGATGTTGCCTACTCCGCTGCTGCCATCTTGGTCAGCAGCAGCTCAAGATGTTCCACAACAATGTCATCAAACAAAAAAATGAGTGCAGAGCTCTATGGGAACATACTGGGACAGGGAATCGAAAGTTTAATCAAAGAAGTTGATTTTCAAGAGCATTGGAACTCTCTTCCCAACAGTGTTTGGGTACCCCCCTACCGAAATGGACTGCAAAAGTTCAAGAAGCCAGCTTACCAGCACCTTTGTGAGGGCAATTAGGGATAGGGCAATGAATGCTGGCCCAGCAAGTGACTCCCACATACCCCGAATGAATAACGAAATATAAACTGAATGAGCTGAAGTTTATGGAAAGTGAAAGATGCTTGATAAGTCAGAAGAGCACTCAAATTAGAATCTAGAGGTCGCAAATGCATAGCTGTGTATTGCAACAGCAGACTAACTCAGAGATAATGGGAACTGCAGATGCTGGAGAATTCCAAGATAATAAAATGTGAGGCTGGATGAACACAGCAGGCCAAGCAGCATCTCAGGAGCACAAAAGCTGACGTTTCGGGCCTAGACCCTTCATCAGAGAGGGGGATGGGGAGAGGGAACTGGAATAAATAGGGAGAGATCTCAGTCAGGACAAACAGCAGTGAAGTTAAGAGACAGAACTAGATGGTTCTTATATAGAAAACAAAGTGTGGAGCTGGATGAACACAGCAGGCCAAGCAGCATCTTAGGAGCACAAAAGCTGACGTTTCGGGCCTAGACCCTTCATCAGAAAAGTTCTTATGATGGAGAAGATAAAAAAAATCAGAATATAGGACTCAGACTGACATGAAGAGAATGTGGTTGCTAAGTTGACAATGTCATTCTATGTTGCTATGCTACCACTCTTCCAATTGTTGTTGATAATATCATAAATGTTGCTCTTTAAATCCACAATAATTTTACACTTGCAGGCCTCCAGCACAAAATCACGACATAAACTTGCATTAAACCAATAGCTTTGTCCAACAATGGCTATGTGGGGAAATAACAAGGGCTTTCTATGATTAATGCAAAAGCATTGATGCCATTTTAGTTTCTTGCACATATCCTAATTGACTTTGAAATGTTCAACATATTATTTGGTGCAAAAAGCAGAAAATTCTTGAATTTTCCAGAATGGATATTCCCATAATATTCACATAAAAATTGCTATTAGTCATATTTCTCTTTCTTTATCTTATCCATGAAGCTACTTTTGAAGGTTGATCCAATCCAGAACAAATAAATGTGCTTGTTTGGCACCCCACCCACCATCTTCCACATTCACTCCCTTCACCACCAATGCACAAAGTCAACAAGGTGTACCAACTACAAGATGTACTGCAGCAATTCACTAAAACTCCCCTGGCAGCACTTTACAAACACACAACCTTCACCACCTGGAAGGACAAGGGCAGCAAATGCAAAGAAATACCATCAGCTGCAAGTTGCCCTCCAAGCCACTTGCCATCCTGACATGATTGGAACAACTGTTCCATCACTGTTACTGGGTCAAAATCCTGGTACTTCATCCCTAACAGCATTGTGAATATAGCTCACCCAATGGACTCCCTGGGTCCAACAAGGCAGTACAGCAGCAACTTCTCAGAGGTAAGTTATAAATGGTGGCCTAGCCAGTTAACATCCAATGAAGAAGCATTAAAAAAAAACTTGGCCACTTTACAACCTCTAGGTCTCAACACAGAATTGCATTACTTCACAGCCTGACTACATGGCATCTGTTCTCTATTTCTCTTACGCTGTCAGCACCCACTGCCCCTCACCCCACCCCACAGCCTTATCTTGACGGTGTCTTTCTCTCTCTTTCACATCATAATTTTTATCCGTTCTACACCTTTCTTTTTCCCTGCCATTAACAACCCCTTTGTCTTTTGCATTGATCGACTGCATCACCTCTTGCCTTCACGTTCCGCCAACCTGTCCTCTGTCAAAAGTATTTCTAACAAAATATTTTCCACCACCTTTCAGCTCTGAAGAAAAGTCATACCAGACTTGAAATCTTAACCCTGTTTCTCTCTGTACCCCCAGATACTGCTAGACCTGCTGAGTTTCTCCAACATTTTCTGTGCTTGTTTATAAAACAAACTTGCTCTTGAGGCTTCAGATTTCAAAATAACAGCTTGATGAATAATTCTGTTTTAAAGGTAGTGGGAAAACTGGCTCTGTGATGAAGGGTCTAGGCCCGAAACTTCAGCTTTTGTGCTCCTGAGATGCTGCTTGGCCTGCTGTGTTCATCCAGCCTCACATTTTATTATCTTGATTTAAATGGCTGGTTTGGCAGCCAAATTAATCACAAATTTGATCAAAGCAGTACTTGGCACTGCAGTGGAGTACTGAGGGAATGCTCCACTATTTGAGTGGATATAAAAGATTGCTTTTTATTTCAAAAATTTTAAAAATCTTTATTTGTCACATATACAGTTTGGTTCTATACCGTAGCATATGGAAACAAACGAACACTGGAGTTTGAGTCTATCCAAACAAACCAAAGGCATCTCCTACCTGAAACAGACTACATTTACATGCAGTTTTGAGGAAGGTTCACTCAACCCGAAACATTAACTTGGATTTCTCTTCACAGATGCTGCCAGAGCCGCGTTTTCTGTTTTTGCAGCACTTGCAGTTCTTTCAGTTTTGACATTTACATGCATTTGAGGCACCAGGAAGATCTGATAACTGAATGGACCGCCATTGAACTTCAACAGAATCACCTCAGACAGTGGTCTTTCCCCACAAAAGAACGCACAGCATTGTTTCAAAAGAAGAGGGGAGGTCTCCTCGTATCCTGGCCAATACTTATGCCTCAAATCAACCTCAGCTTTTTAAGAACAAAATCAGCCAGAAAAGCTGAGCAGGTCTGGCAGCATCTGTGAAGAAAAAAAAGAGTTAACATTTTGGGTCCAGTGACCCTTCCTCACTCTGTTTTTTTCCTTCACAGATGCTGCCAGACCTTATGAGCTTCTCCAGCAACTTTGATTTTGTTCCTGATTTACAACAGCCGCAGTTCTTTCAGTTTTCAACTTCACTTTTTGAAGCTAGGTGCTGACATCTCCTACATTACAACACTGACTGCACTTCAAAAATACGTAATTAGCTGTAAAGCACTTTTAGAAACCAATGGTTGTGAAAAATGCCATTTAAATGCAAATTTTTTTTCCCTTTCAAATGCATGTTTTCATTTGAATAAATGATGTATCTTTGTGTAGTACCAATGACAAACCAGCTAATCTTAGTTGCACATGTATCAAGATCAGCTGGAATATTAATTTTGTTGAATTAAGCTGATTTTAACTGTTTATTCACGGAATCGTATTAAATCAGATCTCTTTTGGACCAAAGAGGGCTAAGGGGAGATTTGGCCAGAGATGTTTAGAGATGTAGAATGGCTTAAGAGAGTGAATAAAGAGGAAGTGTTTTGGTGGCAGAAGAGCTGATATCCGCAAGGCAAAAATTTAAAGTGATCAGCAAAAAAAAGTGAAATATTATTTTCCACAGAGACAGGAGTGTGATGGAATACTCCCCAGTTGCCTATGGGTGCAGCTCCAAAAACGCTCAAGAAGCTTGACACCATCCAGGACAATGCAGCCCACTTGATTGGCACCACATCCACAAGCATCCACTTCCTCTACCACCGATGCTCAGCAGCAGCAGTGTGTACCATCTACAAGGTGCACTGTAGAAATTCAAAGATCCTCAGACAGCACCTTCCAAACCCACGACCACTTCCATCTAGAAGAACAAGAGCAGCAGATGTACAGGAAAACCACTGCCTCCAATTTCCCTTCCGAGCCACTCACCATCCTGCCTTGGAAATATATCGCCGTTCCTTCACTGTCGCTCAGTTCCCACCCTAATGGCATTGTGGGCCAATCCACAGCAGGTGGACTGCAGCAGTTCAAAAGCCTAGTCGCCACCACCTTCTCAAGGGCAACTAGGGATGGGCACCGACCAACTAGCAACACCCACATCCCACAAACAAATAAAAACAACACCAGAGTTATGATCCATCTGATAAGGAGGAATCGGAACATTCAAAAGAGAATTGGATGAATATTTGAAGAGAAGAATTTTTCAGGGGAATAGGGAAAGTGCAAGGCTTGGAAATATAAGTGACGTTCCATCGGTACAATGAGCCAAGTGGACTATTTCTGCATCATTCTATGCTTTCATAAATATAAAATAATACTAAAAGAGATGTCTCTGCAACATCCCTATTAAATAGTTCAGTAAATTCTGGGATATGACCACATATTCCTGTAGATCCAAGTCTGTGTCTGTTGTTTAAGGACATGAAAGGGTTAATATCTGACCAAATGCAATAAGCATCGCCTACTGTGAGGATGTCATGGGGAGCTGCTGGGAGAGTAAAGTAGGATCTTGTGGTAGACAGACTAAAGGCTAGACCTTTCCAAAGATCTTGGTAGTAACGTAGAGCCTATAGTTATAGCTTGTAAATAGTTGCAGAGATGCAGACTTGTTTCCAAGCATCAGACCAAAAGGTAGCTGCCATCACACACTATAGACAAGGTAATCCCGAGGAACCAAGACATTACAAATTACAGATAGCAGCATGCACAACAGCTTCATCTTTATTAGACCATCAATCCCTTGGTCCTTCATTATACCCTTTCTCAGGATTACTCTAATCTTTTACCTATTACCAATGTTGGGTTCTGTCGAGCCTTCATCTCTCATTCTTGATAAAACAACACTTTAATCAGTCTGATTTGATTATCATTGTCAAATATACCGAGATACAGTGAAATGTATTGTTTCACGTGCTCTCCAGGCAAATCATACCTTACATAAGACTGCTCCAATTCTCAGAAATTATCCTATTTTCAACAAGTGCATAAAACTTTCCACCTCCTAACATGCTTATAGTTGTCTCTTGTGTAAGTATCCTAGACTATGTCTGCAGGATGTCTGGTCAAATATCTTGTGGTGCTCTCTGCCTTTCCTTTATTTGTAGTTTCCAACAATCCTTACCTCTGCAGCAAAAGGCAGCCAATCACTCTATGCCAGAAATTAACAGGAGATAATTTATAAAATCTGCCCTCTTCAGTCTCTTGATATGATTCAGTGCTTCTAGCCTTTCCCTGATCACTTGTTTTCCAAAAATACATTAATGAAAAATTTTCAGATCTTACTTTATATTGCTTTCGATCAACCTAATTTTCTGAATACTGCTCTCTTGACAAATTTAACGTCCTTAACCTTCTATTAATCTGTCCTCCATTGTGCCTTTGAAATTAGGCTTCAGCAAGAGTATTTTGTCACTTTCGTTGTCACACTTTTTCCGTTCCCTTCTGCCTTCACTGTACATTGCTGGTGGAATATGTCAACAATTTGACATCTCAGATTAATGCAGAAATGACACTAGTTCCTACGTGTATACTAAGTTTTACTTACAGTACTTTGAAATGTCTACCTCAAGCTTCAAATTTGGCTTTGTAGCTCTTTCTAAAGTATCATTTACTTTTACCCAGAGCCCACATCCAGGCTTAGCCAAATCAAACAGAGGAGTATAATTGTAAACAGGCTCACATAATCGAACACAGAACAAATGAACACTTTAGGAATTTGGTGTATTGCATTCCTCAATACATTCTTTAAAGGGTTCCGTTTATCATTTATAAGCCCCCTCTTTAATCGTTGGTCCAGTGTGGCTCCCCAAATCTTTTAATGTGCTCTAATGATGCCACATATTCATCAATGTTTACCTTAAGACTGTTAGAGACCATATTTTCAATGTCAACTCCACTACTATCTCCAACCTCCACCTGTGCCACTAAAATTAAATTCTCTTTATCATTGAGTTAAAAAAAAAGTTATCTTTGCTGCAGGGATAAACGGAGCTTGGTTTGGGATTGTTAGTGTTAAAAATCAAAGCACATAAGCCATAACCTGAATTAAATTTTCAGAAATATACTATAATTCAATTACACAAGCTTTTAAAGTTCTCATACTCTCAGTTCAATAGTAACCAGTAGTCGAACCAATTGACACTCCTCAAGCCACATTTATACTAGTAGTGGTATAAAATGTAGCATTGAAATAAAAACTGAAGAAGCACAAATGCTAATTTAGTTTTCCTCCTCATCCATGCTAGTAAAGACCTAGTGCTGGCCAAAATGAAGATCATCACCAGAACGTTCAGAGTTCATTGTTAGAATTCTGGACTCAAAACGTTAACACTGTTTCTCTCTCCACAAATGCTGCCAGACTTGCTGAGTTTCTCCTGAAATTTCTGTGTTTGTTTAAGACCATCATCAAGCTTGTTGTTGGGGTTGCTTTTTGATTCTTAGCACAAGCTCTGAGGCTTCTAAATTCATCTTTATCAGTCTCCAAATCCACCCTTTAATCGAAACAGGTTCTGTTCGGATTATAGATAATAAGGTGTGGAGCTGGATGAACACAGCAGGTCAAGCAGCATCAGAGGAGCAGGAAGGCTGACGTTTCAGGCCTAGACCCTTCTTTACCGTAACGTCAGCCTTCCTGCTCCTCTGATGCTGCTTGCCCTGCTGTGATCATCCAGCTCTACACCTTGTTATCTTGGATTCTCCAGCATCTGCAGTTCCTACTATCTCTGTTCTGATTATAGGAGACTTTAGCCTTTTGTGGCATAATATGAAGACACATGCAGGCATACACACTCAGTGCGTAGCCCAGTCAATTTCTCAAGCCTGCTCTATCATTGTCAACTATCTTCACTGCAAATGCTTCCCAAGCTCAAATTAGCAAGGAAATCAAGAGCGAGTAAAGTTTTGAATCGTAGGATTAAAAAGGTGTATGATAATATGCAAGTTCCTTTTTGAGAGCTTTCAGTTGCTCCAATGGTCACTAGAAAAAGAACTCTGTGCTGAGCCCATTCACAAGAAATGGATAATCGAGCCCTTGCTGCAGATGGCTGCTGGTACTGATTGGACATCCAAAGGCAGCTCTATGAACTGCAGAAGCAAAGCTTGCCCTTTCTGCCTGGCAGGCAACAGCCCTATGATAGCATCCATCGAGGGGTGAACGGACAGTGGGATATGAGATTATCACAGTCTTTGGATGTGCTCTGGAGCAAAGATGAGGTCCCTCTGAACCTCACATCTTACAATAAATTTTGTTAAAAGTATATAAATAAACTTATTTATTGGGTGGCAGCCTCATGGTAAGGTGACAGCGAAGCTTGGAAAGCACTAGTGCAGCGGGCTTCAAGCCTATTCACCAGAGGGCAGCCCAATTTTCCTGAAGGGTCCTAAAGCATTTTTTTGCCCCTCATTAACTCATGTCTGGCCACACTGGATGCCTGAAAAATGACCTGAATCTGAATAAAATACTATACCATGCATCCTGGAGGATAAGAACAGTAGTTCACAAACTGATCCAATTCCTGCCTGTTTCAAGCAAAAGGAGATTTTTCAAATGAAACATCTCTATCTTCATGCTGAAAGCATGTTCATTTTTGAACATTAAATCTGATGCAGCACATTTCCTCTTTTATGAGTACAGACTAGTCATCAAGAATGGTCATCAATAATTTACGTAACTTACTTCATTTCTTTTAACACCTCAGTTTTCCTTTTAATCCAGATGCTAAAGTTGCAGTGAGAAACAACAGAAGGCCCGAGAGGTTCTGTCTTTTTCCGTTAACAGTATATGGACTGCGCTGACTTGGATACTTGACATATAATTATATCATATATATCTGTCCCATGTTTGCGGCCTTCTCCCAAAGCTGTGGTTCACTGGATCCCAGACCATTCCCCTATATTGCCCAACCAGATTCTGAATGTCAGTGGAATATTAAAATGCCAAATTTTTCACATCCAAGGCATTGTGCAGCAGGAATTAATAAGCAGCAATTAATTGTGACTTTTGTGGCAGTTATTAGCACAAACATTTATTTTAACAAACTGTTTCCAGTTTAGTTCTGCCAACTCAACATGGAACAGGGCCAGTAGTTAAAATTTTCTGATCAATGTAGATAGCAGGTCAGAAGTTTACAATGACCAGGCCATTAGCTGGAATTAAAAACACTTCTAGCAATTCTCTTTTAGAAGTCAGTTCTTTTTAAACAAATTAATTCTTTCTTTCTATATTTATATCTCATTTAACAAAAATCGTGCTGGTTTCCACAGTCATATGAGATCAGGTCTGACAATAGAAGTCCCTAGGAACATAAAAGCTGATGTTTCGGGCCTAGACCCTTCATCACAGAGGGGGATGGGGAGAGGGAACTGGAATAAATAGGGAGAGAGTGGGAGGCGGACCGAAGATGGGTAGAGAGGAGACTGCTCCCGAGATGCTGCTTGGCCTGCTGTGTTCATCCAGCTCCACACTTTGTTATCTTGGATTCTCCAGCATCTGCAGTTCCCATTATCTCTGATACAATTTTAACCACATTGCGAAGCCTCTTCCAGGGATGCCTAACCTGAAGAAGTTACCCTCCTCCCTCCGGACCAACCTCAGGGAATCTCTCTCCCATTGCAACTCTCTTGTAATCTCTTCAACCTTGAAACTGCTATACTCTCCTCTCTACCTATCTTGTCTTCTCTCCAACTTCGGTCCGCCTCCCCCTCTTTCCCTATTTATTCCAGTTCCCTCTCCCCATCCCCCTCTCTGATGAAGGGTCTAGGCCCGAAACGTCAGCTTTTGTGCTCCTGAGATGCTGCTTGGCCTGCTGTGTTCATCCAGCTCCACATTTTGTTATCTTGGATTCTCCAGCATCTGCAGTTCCCATTATCCCTAGGAACATGTTGTTTTCAGGCTGGGTGCTACTAATTGGAAAGGCATGAAGAAAGTCAGACAGGGACAGAAAAATACAGGAGAGATGGAAGCAGGCGAAGAGAGGCAGACACAGGTAAAAAGAAAAAGAGTAAAAATGAGGGAGGCATTGCTTGCGCTTGTCTGGCTGTTATACCTCAATTCACAATCTTTAAATTCACGCCAACCCAATTTGGAAAGGATTTCATTTAAGTCTTAAGCAATACATCTGAACTAACAGACTTACTGATCTATACAGACATTCAATATCCATTATCCAAATGTTCTTCCAGCAGCCCATTTAATCAATTTGCAAAAATAAGCTGTACATTACAACCAGGCCCAATATTTTATGGTAATAAAATGTGAGGCTGGATGAACACAGCAGGCCAAGCAGCATCTCAGGAGCACAAAAGCTGACGTTTCGGGCCTAGACCCTCCTCTCTGATGAAGGGTCCAGGCCCGAAACGTCAGCTTTTGTGCTCCTGAGATGCTGCTTGGCCTGCTGTGTTCATCCAGCCTCACATTTCATTATCTTGGAATTCTCCAGCATCTGCAGTTCCCATTATCTCCAATATTTTATGATGGCTGTTTCATTTTCATTTCCTTGGAATTTCTTTTTACTAGCATTGCAAGGTCCATAAGGGCAATTGGTGATTGAATAATACTATTTTGTTTTAAACTTCATGGGATCCTGGTATCTTCACAAATTTTGTGATTATATCCTTGAACTCTGCTCCATTTCCCCTGAAAATCACAGATCTGCAGCTATGAGTCCAATTCTGGTTTGAAGAGACCAAGTTCAGAAATTAAAGTAACTTTGAGAATTACAGACACACGCAATAATGAGCAATATAGCGATTGGGGGAAGAGGACTGGTAGCCTAGAGGAGATATTGAACAAATGCTGTGGTATAAAACATAATTCTAGTCCTCACATTAAAAAAAACTTAACATAATGGAGAAGATACAAAAAAAAATAAATTTACTGGAACGGTACCAGAACAAGAAAGTTGCACCAATCAAGAGAGGTTGAATAGGTTGGATTATCTTCCTGCAAGTTCGGTGGGTTAGCCACGGTAAAATGTTGGCCAGTAGTGTCCAAGTTAGGTGGGTTAGCCATGGTAAAATGTTGGTCAGTAGTGTCCAAGTTAGGTGGGTTAGCCATGGTAAAATGTTGGCCAGTAGTGTCCATGTTAGGTGGGTTAGCCATGATAAAAAGCCCAGGTGAGGTCATGGGGAAGATTGAGGAGATGGAAAGGATGCTCTTCAGAAGACTGATGCAGATTCAATGGGCCAAATGGCCTCTTTCGGTACTGTAGAGATTCTATCAAAGAGTTTGTTAGGGTAGCCAACAGTGGTTATATTTCCACTTGTGGGTAAAACCACAACTGGGGCCACAGGTATAATTAGATGACGGTTGTGCTCCAGTTCAATCAGTGAGTCTGTGTTGCTATAACACTTATACATGTATGTCATTGACTGGAGAGATAAATAGTGACAGGAGAGGCTCCAGCTTTCTTTCCATCACATGTCTGACCAGCTCTTCCTGTCTGCCATTAGGAGGAGTCACAGACCTGATACTCAAAATGTTTGGGCACATTATGAACAATCTCCTTAAGTTATGAAGTCCTGGTGTAGGAATTAAACCTACAGCTTCTGGCCCAGAGGCAGGGAGGCTACACACTGCACCACAAGACCTCCTAAATACCAGAGTGTCACTAATAAACCCGATAGGGAACGCTGGAGTATCTGTTTTATCCAGAGAAAAGTTAGAAATTGGAACTTGCTTCCACAGGAGTGGAGGCAAACCTTGGCGATTTATTCAAGGTAGAGAGGCAAATGAGGGAGAAAAGAGGAGTTTATGCTAATAAACTGAATGTAGGAATAGGCTCAAGTGAGACATTAAATTGGGCAATGAACCAGCTGAGTTGAATCGTCTGCGCTGTCTACATGTCTTAATACTTTGCAATGGAAAGCCAGCGAAAGCTGAATTCTTGACTTATTTTACCACCTCCTGAAAACACAACACAATTAAAATGTAACAAAATGTGGAGCCAGAGGAACACAGCAGGCCAGGCAGCAAAGCTGATGTTTTGGGGTCGGGTTCCTTCTTCAGAAATTCTGATTTCAGATTTCTGAAGAAGGGTCCCAACCCGAAACATCAGCTTTCCTGCTCCTCTGATGCTGCCTGGCCTGCTGTGTTCCTCCAGTTCCACGCTTTCCTATCTCTGACTCCAGCATCTGCAGTTCTTGCTATCTCACAATTAAAATGTAATCTACTTATTTGTTCGAGGGAGAGGATAAAGGAAACATAACTTTCCAGCAATGCCCAGGGGATATTTTCAATTCGCAGTGAAAATCCATGGGAAAGGACAGCTCTGAGTGGCAATAATTTCCCAAAGGGTCTCAAACTCCTTGAACAGTGTGGAAAGAACACGCCTATTTCCATGCTCAAGTGCTGGAAACAAAGCAAAATTAAATCTTAATGAGTTTGGTTATACACTAACAGATGCGTTTTGAATTTATAAATACATCATTCTCAGGCCTTACGTGCGGAGATTGGAGAATGCGACAGCTACAAATGGCACAAGGTAACTCCAATGATTTATAAGCTCCCTTTGCAGTCTGGGGACTGACCTTTCAGTGAAAGGGTAATAAGCACACTTCAATCATTCTTCTTGCAAAAATAATTTGACCTTTACTATTGAGAAAATACAAAACATTTCACTTAATGCTTTCAAGTGGGACTACATTTGTCATAAATTAAAAATGCTTCGCCTAAGACATTTATTTAAAAGGCCAGTCTATGTAGTACATTGATTATCCATATCCCAAGCATACACTTTCTATCCAATTAGTTACAAACATTTCCATGGCAGAAGCTGTGCACAAGATGTCAGAAGCACACACTCGAAAAGATATTTGGGATTGATTGACTGATTTATTGTTGCATGTACCAAAATACAGTGTAAAGCTTTATTTATGAGCAGTAAACACATGCAATTAATTCTAACTGCTGAGAGATGCATGTGGGAAAATAGGCATTAACTAAACAGCTTGGTGCAACTTCTGTATCAACAAACCCAATCTTTTATTGAACCTTGTTTTTTTTCCCCTCGTCTTCAACCTGTGTCAGAAATGGGAAGATAGCACCAGCAAATATAAAACAAGGCTAAAGCCTGTAAAGGATCACATTATCACTTCATAACTGCTACACAGAAACACCACTGTTTAATATTTCAAATGAATCCAAGCTACTCTCCAAAAAGAGATTCTCCCCTCTGTTAATCCCACCATCTCTTAATTCCAATCTAACTCTCTTCCCACATCTATTTTTCATATGATTGCTCAGTAGTACAGAGATTAAGATTTACTAAATTGGAGATATAAGTAGCAGCTATTTTTGTCCTGCACTCATCAGGACTGCAATGCAAGAAAACCCGTTTTTGAAATGCAACATAAGAGAGTGCCCTTTCCTCATGCTGCATAAATTGTTGTTCCCTTCGAAAGTGGGCTTTCTGGTGTTTCAGTTGTGATGGGTGCAAGATAAAAAGCTTTGACTTTGTCTCTTTCGATTGATGTCATTCTGAAATTGGTAAACCTTTGAAAAGCAAATATGTTAGGCCATGAAGTTACTGCAGACTCTGACAACAGGCCACCAACTGAAATAACTCCACACCCAATCAACCTCACGGTACACGCCCAGCCAGCTCCTACAGTGAACAGAACCTCTGACATGGCTGTTTATATTTGTCAGCCAGGACACCCTGATTGGACCAGGTTAACAGCCGTGATCAGGGAACTGATATTCTATGAGGTCCACCTGCCTGAGCTCATTACAATCACCCGTCACTTTGACCCCGTTGAATCATTTACTGGCTGAACTGATGTGGTGGCTTGTTAAATGCATTTTGTTGTCAATACATTCTCCCTGCATCTCTCTGCCAGAATAAGGAAGATTTATTTTTACATAAATTCCTTTACAGACTGCTATGGGATGAGTGTAAAAGTGCACTGCACTAAATTTTCACTGCCTATTATTTTACCTTGCTTAAGGCCTCAATTTCAAGCTCAGCATGTTCAACTGTCATTAAACGCTTGACAACAGTATTTTTTTCATTTCAGCAATATGCCTGCCATGGACAAAGTCCAATGACTTGGCTTCTCCCGCTGTCCTGCTTCTGTGAATGCCAGAGGGTGGCAATTTATTTTTGGTTTCCCAGTTCCATTTGAGCATTTGCTGGTATTTGCAGGCAATGTACTAAGAATGGAAAGAAAGTTCAACCTGACAGCTTTAGCCTTGGATGTTTGATCAGGTTTTCAGATTAAGGAATTGTTTTTATGGGTGAGGAAACTGTTGACAAGCCATGCAAATGTCATTGCCCATTGGCAATGCTGACATCCTGACTGATTGTCAACCTAACTTCTCAGTTCTGCCGATAAAGATCTGTGATCACCAGTTTCAAGGCGATTTTTTGGTGTGACTATTGCTGTGTTCACACAATGCTTTGTGCAGAGCCAGGAGAGCAGTGACATAGTGGCAATGTGACTGGGCTCATAGCCTGAAGCACACATTAATGCTGATATGGGACAAAATCTTAATCTTCAAATGGAGGCTAGAATTGGGGTACAGAACGCTGTACATATAGTTTTTCCTCCTGCCTTTCTGATCCAGTGCCATTTCCATGAGGCCTTATTACAGATTGGGAAGACCGTATGATGCTAAATGTACGTACAATTATCCAAGACAGGGGTGGTCACCACCTTTGTGAGTACCACAAGCAAGTTATATTTCCTCCAGCACAATGTTTTCAAGCAGTAATGTAGGATTTTGAAAGCTCTGAAACGAAAACGGTCTCCATAGAGAGGTCATGATTAAAGGAGGGACAGGGAGGGATATCTGAGCTGTTCATTGGAAGTATCTAACTTTTAGCTTTTGGCTCCAATGCCAATGGGAAGCCCACGTTGCTTCTTTACAGAGGGAACACTGCATCTCAGGCACCCAACTGGACATTGGTGGGCCTTCCCTGCCATCAAGGACACACAGGGATGAAACAGCTGTCTATTCAGAGCTACCAGTCAATCAGAAGCAGGCAGCTCTATAGGTCATAAGGCCAGATGTTACAACATTCACTCAAGGTTTGGGGATCATTGCTGAATTCCGGGCCATAGGCAGGAGGGGGCCGGATATGGGATAGGGAACATGGGGGTAAGGTGGTCAGTATCAAGGGCAAGGTGTGGGGGTGACTTTTCGGCTCTCAGTGCGCCATCCTTTCTGAATGCTGGGTTGGTTGATCAAGTAGTAAGAGCCTTTCAATAACAAACCCATCTCAGGAACCCACAGGCAAATCCCTACCAGTTTGCTTGCTGTGCACTCCATATGACAAGCCTCCCCACCTCCACTGCCCCCCTAACCTCTGATGGTTTAACACCAGTGCTAGCAGAATAGGGAGCTTAAATGGTCACTAATTGCCCACTCATTGGCCGCAATGTTGGGCAGAGCAGGGAAGACTGTCCAGAGGTCATAGATTTAATCAGATGGCGCTAGGATCCCAGTGGGATCCCACCTCCCATTCCACAACCTAATGAAGTAGTCCCGACATCCATCTTGCCATGGAGGGGGCATTCAATTCTTCAGGAGTTAAGGACATTCTGACAGGCAGGTATAAAATAGCGTAATGCAGCATTATATTTAATACAGTGTATCAAAGAGGTAAGTTGAATCTCACATTGAACAGCATTGTGCAATTGTTGTCATGCATTACAGGCGAAGGTGTACAATGCAGGCTGTAAGTGACTCATGGCCTGTATTATGAGTAACACTTGCACTTCATGTCCAGATAATATAATGTCAAAACAGTTCTGTTGCTCTGTCACAAGCCTTCTAGATTGATTAGAGTGCTGCTTTAATCACAGAGAGTGCTCCAATGGTTTTCTTACCAATTATTCAATTTCAAAAATCAGATTGTCCTCTCTGCTTCAAGATGCTCACTAACATGCCCGAGTTAAAAATCCTCATTGATTCATAATGCAGCTATTTGCAGAGAAAGATTTTTAAAAAATTGAACACTATAATTCTTTTCCACATCCAATTGGTCAACAGAATGACACTAATTGACAGCTCTTTCAAAGACCTGGCACTGACACAATAGGCTGATTGGCTCATATAGGTTCAACACAGAGGGAGGCCAATTTTATTCAGACCCATGCCAGGCAAGGCTGCGTCTGAGCCATGTTTAATCAGACTTATTCTCTCAAGAATTTGAAGGATTTTTGTCCAGCCTTTGCAATATAATTGGCCCTCAGTAAACTATGGGTTTCACAACTTAATCAGGTCAGAGTGCCCTGGCTGACAACCAAAAGCAGATACTTCCTCTTCCAACCTGTTTTCTCTTCAGCAACTATTTTAAGACTGCAAGTATTGAACAGGACTACAAATTATTCCAGGATACATTGCCAGCTTTCCTCAATTGCTCTAAATAACTCTCAGAGTAGAAGTTAGATAAGAGGGATAGCCAGCACAAAATCAATGCTGGTCTATGAACAGGAGTGTTGGATTACATTATATAGTGAGTAAATAATTGATAATACAACTCTTTTTAGTGCAAGCTTTTTCTAATGTCTTCTAAAACATTTCATCATTATGACATTGCCTTCCATCTCTTTCACAGATTAAGGTTCTCAAACTGTGCATCAATTGGATAAGCAACAGCATTTTACATTTATCTGGCTCTCTCTTTGCCCTCTCCTCAGTTGACCAGGTAGTTTAGGGCTTCTCTGCTTGTCACAGTGAATAGCAAAGATGCCACTGCACCATTTAAAGGCTTAGGGGAGGTGATGGTCTAGTAGTATTATTGTTAGACTATTAATCAAGAGACCAAGTTAGACTGGGGACCCAGGCTCAAATCCTGCCATGATGAATCATGGAATTTGAATTTAATAAAAATCTGGAATTAAGAATCGAATGATGACCATGACTGATTGTCAGCGAAATACATTCTGGTTCACTAATGTTCTTTAGAGATTGAGGAGTTCAAGCGTATATTCTCTGCAGTTTACTAGAATGAGAAGAGATCTAATTGAGATGTTAGAGGGTATTGATAAAGTAGATGTAGAAAGGATATTTCTTTACGTGGGGCAATCTAGAAGGAGATGTTCTTATTTTAGGATAAGGCATAGCAGATTGAAACCAGATGAGAAGAAATGACTTCTCTCAAAGTGTCATAAATCAGTAGAATTTACTGTGGTAGTCTGTGGTAGATCCTGGGATATGGAGTAAATTTAAGGAGGAGATTGACAGACTTTTACTTAGTAATGGGTTAAAGGGCCATGGAGAGAGGGTAGGAAAGTGGAGTTGGGACTGAGGTGAGATCAGCCGTGATCGTATCAGGTGGTGGAGCAGAGTTGTGGAATGAACTATCTGCTCCAGCCCAGAGTTCTTGTGTTCTTTAGGAATGAAAACTGCTAGCCTTACCTGACCTGGCTTCAATGTGATCCACAGAAGTATGAATGTCTCCTAGTGGTTCTCCAGGCATTTAGGGATGGCCTTTAAATACTGGCCTTGTCAGAGATGCCGAGATCCTGTGAATGAATAAAATGAGCAGGAAGCTCTCTATGTCCTCCAGACTGTTTCTCCCTCGGTCTGTGTTCCTCCCAAACAATATTGTGAATGTACCTGCACCAGATGGACTTCAATGGTTCAAGTAAGGGGCCCACCACTATCCACAAAGCCAATTAGGGATGGCGAACTGATACAAAAGTCACCAAAAACATCAACAGCCCCTGAACAAATTAAACTGAGAAATAACTAGAATCACTGACTATACAACTCATTGTCTCTGAGATAATGGGAACTGCAGATGCTGGAGATTCCAAGATAATAAAATGTGAGGCTGGATGAACACAGCAGGCCAAGCAGCATCTCAGGAGCACAAAAGCTGACGTTTCGGGCCTAGACCCTTCATCAGAGAGGGGGATGGGGGGAGGGAACTGGAATAAATAGGGAGAGAGGGGGAGGCGGACCGAAGATGGAGAGTAAACAAGATAGGTGGAGAGGGTGTAGGTGGGGAGGTAGGGAGGGGATAGGTCAGTCCAGGGAAGACGGACAGGTCAAGGAGGTGGGATGAGGTTAGTAGGTAGCTGGGGGTGCGGCTTGGGGTGGGAGGAAGGGATGGGTGAGAGGAAGAACCGGTTAGGGAGGCAGAGACAGGTTGGACTGGTTTTGGGATGCAGTGGGTGGGGGGGAAGAGCTGGGCTGGTTGTGTGGTGCAGTGGGGGGAGGGGATGAACTGGGCTGGTTGAGGGATGCAGTGGGGGAAGGGGAGATTTTGAAACTGGTGAAGTCCACATTGATACCATATGGCTGCAGGGTTCCCAGGCGGAATATGAGTTGCTGTTCCTGCAACCTTCGGGTGGCATCATTGTGGCAGTGCAGGAGGCCCATGATGGACATGTCATCAAGAGAATGGGAGGGGGAGTGGAAATGGTTTGCGACTGGGAGGTGCAGTTGTTTGTTGCGAACTGAGCGGAGGTGTTCTGCAAAGACCCCACCACCCAAGACATTTTTCCATCCCCACCCCTGTCTGCTTTCCGGAGAGACCACTCTCTCCGTGACTCCCTTGTTCGCTCCACACTGCCCTCCAACCCCACCACACCCGGCACCTTCCCCTGCAACCGCAGGAAATGCTACACTTGTCCCCACACCTCCTCCCTCACCCCCATCCCAGGCCCCAAGATGACATTCCACATTAAGCAGAGGTTCACCTGCACATCTGCCAATGTGGTATACTGCATCCACTGTACCCGGTGCGGCTTCCTCTACATTGGGGAAACCAAGCGGAGGCTTGGGGACTGCTTTGCAGAACACCTCCGCTCAGTTCGCAACAAACAACTGCACCTCCCAGTCGCAAACCATTTCCACTCCCCCTCCCATTCTCTTGATGACATGTCCATCATGGGCCTCCTGCACTGCCACAATGATGCCACCCGAAGGTTGCAGGAACAGCAACTCATATTCCGCCTGGGAACCCTGCAGCCATATGGTATCAATGTGGACTTCACCAGTTTCAAAATCTCCCCTTCCCCCACTGCATCCCTCAACCAGCCCAGTTCATCCCCTCCCCCCACTGCACCACACAACCAGCCCAGCTCTTCCCCCCCACCCACTGCATCCCAAAACCAGTCCAACCTGTCTCTGCCTCCCTAACCGGTTCTTCCTCTCACCCATCCCTTCCTCCCACCCCAAGCCGCACCCCCAGCTACCTACTAACCTCATCCCACCTCCTTGACCTGTCCGTCTTCCCTGGACTGACCTATCCCCTCCCTACCTCCCCACCTACACCCTCTCCACCTATCTTCTTTACTCTCCATCTTCGGTCCGCCTCCCCCTCTCTCCCTATTTATTCCAGTTCCCTCCCCCCATCCCCCTCTCTGATGAAGGGTCTAGGCCCGAAACGTCAGCTTTTGTGCTCCTGAGATGCTGCTTGGCCTGCTGTGTTCATCCAGCCTCACATTTTATCAACTCATTGTCTCTATTGTAATGTGATAGGCACATAGCTAGAAAATCTGATGCAGAGTTTTTTTTTTAAATCTCGGTTTAATATACAGACAGGTGCATGATTGCAGTATGGGGATTTGCAGCTGTCTATTAACACTGCAATGACCAGGTTAGTTAAAATACAGTAAGATTGCTTGAAAAGAATGAAGATTTTTCTGTACAAGGTTCCCCAATGAGTAAACTTCAATTCCAAAGTTGGTTACATTGAGGTTCAGTTTTCATAAACAGCGAAGCAGATCTTAAGAAGCGGAATAAACACGAAGTAGAATGGGGCTGGGTGGGAGGGAATGGCAGGACAGTGGAAAACCAAGAGGGGAGCCTCATATTTCTCCAGTGGAAGTAAGTCTGTTCAGTTCTCAAGGAATATTTCTGCCTCAAATACCTAAGATGTACTCTATGTTTTTTTTTAAGAAAAGTAATTTTTTGCCTGAACACTTTGAGAAGAGGTTGAGGAAGAACTGTGTAAGTTTCATTATTTTAAGAAAACGATAATAGAATGGAGGTTTTTTTGGTGTAAAAAAATTCTCACGGAGTCTGTGTCCTCCTGTAGAGGTCGCGTTTCCCAATCGCTTGTATTATATTCTGGTTTTGGCTGCAACGAATTCAGTCTCAATGAAGAATAATGCGTGGGAGCGTGATTTGCACAAAGCAGTCGAACATATTTACAGGAACCGAGTCCCGGAATTAACCCACATTCTTTTTCTGTGCCTCATCACTTCCCCCACCCTTTCCCCTGACCATCAGCATCACAGCCTGTGTCTGTGATGGGACGGGATGATTGTATGTGTGTGAGGGACATACAGACAGAGAGATAGCAGCATTAGCCCGCTGCTCCCTCTCTTTCCAGTCTATCCCCAGCACAGGGAGGGTCAAACCAATGGTAATGACTTACCTGGACAATGCACTACTCTCTAATCCGCCTGAAAGCAACACCGCATCGTTAGATCTGGGACAACAGGCGGTCGAACGCCGAAAGCAACAGGCTCTTTGCTTTAGAAAGAGAGAAAAAAAATTACAGATGTATATAATCTTGATGCCAGTTTGTTTTTCTTTGCTCTCCCCAGTCCTTCCATTGAGAGCAAGGGTCTTCTTCATACACAATTATTCAGTCTGCTTCGACTCAGGTTCCTTCTTCAAGTATTTCCGTTCACTTTGTCTTATCCCCTTCCTCAAAATCTCCACCGAGAGGAACTACGTGCTGTTTGCTGCAGATTTATCAATCGAATGCTTCACTTGACGTTGTGGAGTTCTTCGTGCGGATGGCTTGTAGTGTCTTGTTTTTTTTCTCTCTCTCTCCTTGGGTGATGTTTGCCTCCTACAGTCTGTCTCTGCTCCTCTGTGTGTGTGTGTGTGTGTGTGTGTATGAGAATCCGATCTCACCCTCTCTTCCCTCCCACCCCCCAAAACAAAACTGCTACAAAGGCTGGAAGATCAAGAGTGTGTGTGTGTGTGTGTGTGTGTGTGTACCTCCTGCTTACACCAGGGAGCATCAGCAGGGAATCACCAACATCTGGGACAGTCCAGTCACATTATACACTCGCAGCCCTCGCCCTCTTAAAGGGGCTCTCAATACACACGGGGACCGGCCGTTTATAGAATAGCAGAAACGAGAGGAGGTCTGCATTTTCCTTCATCAATAATGAACCAACTACTTTAAAACATGCAAATACATTCACACGTTCGCCATTTACAAAAGGAAAACTATTCTTCCGTTTAATGCTTCCAAAGAAAACACTTCTGTTTATATCAGGATTTTATGTTGTCATTCTATCTGAAAGTGTCTCGTAGCCAATTAATCCCTGTTTTCGATTTGCAATGAACCATTGAATCTCACAGTACAAGATAAGTCCATTTATCAAATCTCTGTTTTAAAGCTAAAATCGGTCCTTTTTTAAGATGAACTCAACGGTTTGGTTTAGGGCCAAAAATATTGAACATTATAAATAACAATCATTTTTTTAGGGGCGAGCCATAGGAACAGGAATAGGCTATTCAGCCCGCATCGCCTGCTTCACTGTCCAGCGAGAGCATTGCTGATCTGTGCCTCAGCTATATTTGCATATTTTTATGCTTGTCCATTTTCAGCCTTTTTTTTAAATGAGGTGCCAATCCCAGTCTTGAAAATTTCAGTTGATCCAGCATCCACAGCCATTTAGAAGAGGGAAATTCATGGCCCATGATGTTGAATAAATGGTTTCAGACGTTCAAGCACTTGCCTGTACAGCTGGCCTGCCTGCACCTTTCGCCTTACAAACGCCAGGGAATATAATCATAGTTTGTATAATTTCTCCTCACGATTTAAGCTTTGGAAAGAAATAGCAAAACAACGCAGCTTTCAGCAATCGTTGTACATTCTCAGCATGTTCCAAAGCGCTTCACAGGTAAAGAAGCACTTTTGAAGTGTCGTCACCCTTGTTTTGTAGAAAAAAAATGACAGCCACAATATTTTCCTGCATCCAAAAATTCTCACATAACTATTCAGGTATACGGTCTGTTCTTGGGGCATTGCTGTCAGCTATAAATGCTCAATCCATTTGTGCCGATGCAATGATTACATGCAAACACTGTCACTTAATTATTCTAGCCAAGCCTCTCATGTGGCAATAGATTGAAGTTGAGCAAAATCTATTCAAACGATCAGATTGCTTGCTACACTTGTTTATGAAAAATGGAATTAACACAGCATTTCTGAAAATGCAAAACAGACAATTCTTTTGGTTTAAAGTGCTTAAAACTGTTAAACAAGCAATGAGCCACTTAGACTCATGCAGGTGAAGAAACTTTACCTGACCAAAAAAATCAGCCTTTTTCTGAGGATATAGTTGCATTGGAATGTAAAGTACATCACTATGGTTTTGATACAGTGCACTGGTTTAATGCAATGCATTATAATGAGATTGTGTGGCGCTCAAATTGCCACCTCAATATTTTTTGAATGCTGCATATCTTTGGGGAGGAAAATGTCAGTTCTCGCACAATGTGCTGGATTTAATGACCTCCTTTGGCACAAGATGCCAGCTGGGGGCATTTGGATGCCATGGTGTCGTTCCTGGTGACTACCCACTCATTGTCCCTCATTGCTCCTGTCACAAGTTTATCTGCAGCGTGGAAGGATTTGGAATATCCTCCCATCCATGAGCCAACTGAGGCCCTTCAGTCACCAATTAATGTCCACACAAGGACCGCCTCCTGCCCCTACTGAGATCTTGGCCATGACAGAGGACCCCAGGTTTCACTGAGCAGCCAAAGGTGCTAACTTTATCCTCACCATGACACATCCCACCAACAATAGTAACTGTATTACTTTGTCACCAGCTCACTTTGAAAGAAGTTGGAATAGAGCTGCCAAAGACAGGATGTGAATAAGTTACTTGCAATATTGACTGCAACAAGTGTAGGTAATTAACGAGTGTATCTTGAGTTTTCCTTGACTGAAATCTTGTAGCCATCACCCTCTCTCACACAATTTGGCTTCGTTCTATTAATGTTTGATGCTAATTCACCAGTGGTGAAGTGGTTTTAATGCTGTTAATAGCTATGCATGGGACATTATCATGCAACTATGTAACAGACCATCACTTGGCATGGCATGGTATTGTAATGGAAAGAACAAAAAATTTTATTCCAGGCTGCCCTACACAACGTCTGGATGTCCCAAAATGTTTTACACCAATTAATTACTTCTGAAGCCCAGACACTGTTGTAATTTAGGAAATAGCGATATTCATTGAAGAGACAGTCATTGGGAGAAATTAATGTGTTGGCAATCAGCAGAGGGCAGGCAAACAATCAGTCAATTAACTGCACATTCCTTGACTGTAGCAGACTCAGAAACCAACGACAGGCAAGGTACATTATAGACTTTCACACAATAGTTTTAAAGACATAAAAACTGAAAGAACTGCGGACGCTGTAAATCAGGAACAAAAACAAAGTTGCTGGAAAAGCTCAGCAGGTCTGGCAGCATCTGTGAAGGGAAAAACGGAGTTCACATTTTGGGTCTAGTGACCCTTCTTCAGAACTTTGATTTGTTTTGTTTTAAAGAGATACCTGGCACATAGGAAAATGGCTATTGTTGTTGGAGGTCAGTCATCTCAGCTTCAGGACATCTCTGCAGGAGTTCCTGATTATGGATGATCAGCCATGATCATAATGAATGGTGGTGCTGGCTCGAAGGGCCGAATAGCCTACTCCAGCACCTATTGTCTATTGTCTACTGTCTGTTGTCAGGGCAGTGTCCTCGCCCCAACTATCTTCAGCTGCTTCATCAATGACCCTCCCTCCATCATAAGGTCAGGAGTGGGGTTGTTCGCTGATGGCTGCACAATGTTCAGCAGCATTCATGACTCCTCAGGTAGCGAAGAGGTGCATGTTCAAATACAATGAGATCAGGACAATGTCCAGACTTGGGCTTATAAGTGGCAAGTAACATTCACATCTGGCACAAATGCTAGAAGATAACCATCTCCAATAAGAGACAATTTAACCACCATTCCTCAACATTAAATTGGTGTCACCATCACTGAATCTCCTACTATCAACATCCTGGGGGTAATTATTAAGAACAAACTTACACGGACTCACCACATAAACACAGTGGGTACAAGAGCTGGCCAGAAGCTGCAAATACTGCAACGAGTAACTCACCTCCTCACTCCTCAAAGCCTGTCCACCATCTACAAGGCACCAGTCAGGATTATGATGGAATACTCCCCACCTGCCTGGATAGGTATCACTCCAATAACACTCAAGAAGCTTGACACCGTCCATAGCAACACAGCCCGCTGACTGACAACACATCCACAAGCATCCACTTCCTCGACCACTAATGTTCAGTAGTAGCAGTGTGTATGATTTTTAAGCTGCACTGCAGAAATTCACCAAAGATCCTTAGACAGCACCTACTAAACCCACAACCACTTCCATCTGGAAGGATAAGGGCAGCAGATACTTGGGAAAGCCACCTCCTCCAAGAACCCCTTCAAGCCACTTACCATCCTGACTTGGAAATATATCACCATTCCTTCACTGCCGCTGGGTCAAAATCCTGGAATTCCCTCTCTAATGGCATTGTGAGTCAAACTACAGAACATAGATTGCAGTGGTTCAAGAAGGCAGCTCACCACCACCTTCTCAAAGGCAGCTAGGGATGTGCCAACAGCAACGCTGACATCCCAGAACTGAATTTTTAAAAAATAAATGTAAACTATTGCTAAGGCTACTTCAGTTCATGTAGCCATCACCATTTCTCGATCAAATACCAAAGTAAATATGGACATTCAGTTTGTTTAAGAATGGAACAATATAAAAGATCTATAGACTTTTTGGCCACCCTGTGTCTCTGTCTCATCCTGGACTGAAGGAAGCTTCAAATCTCAATTGGTAGCAGATAGAAATGAATGGCTCCTGTCATTGTCCAGTTACATCCTGAAGACTGTCTGAATCTCAGATATTGGAATCAATATAAACAACACCCATTTATTTGGAAAAAGGGCTTTGAACATATAAAAGTCACATGATGAGGGAGCCATGCTGTTACCTGCTTTCAAAATCAATTTAAAGCTGCTTGCCTATAGTTCCATCAAAGCTAATTCAAGAAACTAAGGCGATGAATGAGTGGGTGAAACATTTTGTTTCAAAATTCTGTGTGTGAGAGAATAATTAACCTACTTAATTTCAAAACTCTCAAAATCTTACTGCTTGATTATTTATGCATACTGAAGGTTAGAAAATTCATGTCTATTTTATAAAACAAGCTGATCACAGGGAATAAGGGAGAATATAAGTTCTGTCTGGCAATAGCCACTTTTGTTCTGTTTGTTATGTACATGGTTTTTCAAGAATAAATCCTGTCATGACATATGTCAATCTTACATTGCTCTTTTCTGTTCTTATGCATATTTGACTAACCATACAGAAATTTCCATCGTGGTGTTCATCTGTTGACAGTAAAAATTTTGATTGTACAAACAGCAGCCTCTTCCATTGAGATTTCATATCAAGGGTTCACAGGTGATTGCTGAAACTGAACTCTTATCGGAACCTAATAGTCAGTTTTAGTAGCAAAGCAGCATGCCAGTAAGGAATCTTCATCTGTGGACTGAACCCTTTGGATGACCATTTAATAAAGGACAAAGGAGGAAAACAGTTCCATACAATTTGGCGAAACTATGTGATCAGAGCAGATGCAGTTGAAGGATGACAATACCAGGGCTACCGCAGGACATAGTCGAGAATCCAGCTTACCATGACCATTCACTGAATGTCTTGGGCCTCTTGGAAAGTTAGAATAGATTGTTTATGGCCTGGGAAATGTTTGTGAGTCTTAGATCATAGAATCTCTACAGTGTGGAAAGGGCTATTTAGCACATCACGTCCATACTGACCTTCCAAAGAGAATCTCACCTTGACCCTTTCCCCTACCCTAGCCGTATAACTCTGCAGTTCCCATGGTTAATTCACCTAGCCTTCACATCAGTAGACACTGTGGGCAGTTTAGCATGGCCAATTCACCTAATCTGCACATCTTTGTACTGGAGAAGGAAACCAGGGCACCCGGAGGAAACCCATGTAGACACAGGGAGAACATTCAAACTCCACACCTGGAATCAAACCTGCCCTGGCTCTGTGAGGCAGCAGCGCTAACCACTGAGCCACCATCCTATGCAATGAGACCACAATTTTTGGAGTGTATCCCACACTTCTCACTCAAGATGTTTTAGGTCCATATTCTTAAGTCACTATCAGAGGAACCATGGATCACCCTATCCTTTTGAGAATATAATCAGGCAACAGGTTTTTTCAGTTTAGAAAGGGAGGCTTGGCGTCAGCTGAGTCTTGGTGAGCCAAAGAGCTTGTTCCTGTGCTGTACCGTTCTTTCTTCTTAAATTCATCTGAATTCAGAAGAATGAGAGTTGATCTCACAGAAACATATAACACTGAGGAGAGTTTTGACAGACTAATTGCTGGGTGAGTGTTTCTGTCATGAGGAATCTAGAATTAGGTGGCACAGTTTACTATTGAAGTATCTTCTATTTAAGGTGGAATTGAGGAGGAATTTCATCTCAGAAGGTACAGCGTTGAATATATTCAAGGCTGAGTTAGAACGTTGATTGTCAAGGGAGGCAAGGATTAAGAGGGGCAAACTGGGAGAGTGAAGTTAAGATAGCTTTAGCTAAGTTAATGCAAACAGATTAGTTACAATCTTCTTGAATGGGGTGAAGTTCGAGGGGTCGAATGGTTTGGCCTTGCTCCGGTATCTTATGAAATTTGGGCAACAACAGGTAACCATATCTTGTAGGAATAGGGCCATGACTTGACTAGTTTTAGAGAATGCTGACAAGCCTCCTTCCCTAAAAAGCATGAATGAACCCTGGTAAAAGTTTACACCAACCCAGACATTTACACAGCCATTTTTCCCAAGCTAGCACAAAAATGACCAAAGCTATGAAGTCAATTTTCCACGCAAATGAAAGCAAAATACTGTTGAGACTGGAGCTTCGAACAAGCGTCATTAAATTCAAAATGTTAAGGACGTTCCAGTACACAGATGCCGTGATGCATTTTTACATCAATCTTGTAACTGGCCATGCTCAGATTCTGAACTCATGTCCTAGGTCTCATGCAATGAATGACTTGCCCCCATTGCCCAAACCCTGGGCTTTTGTGACGTGTATCACTTTGCGACGACTCACCCACGCTACCCAGTGAACTGATATATCTTCACAATATGAATCAGTTCCTAAGTATGGGATTAATCCACAATAACACATACTGGCAGAAGAAATCTGGCACCAACTATGCAATTCATTTTACACTGGAGACAGCACCATCTCTCAGAAAATACATGATGTGAAAACATTGATTGATCTGGTAATGTGCAACACAAAGTTCTGTACAAAGCTGAGAAGTGCAAAGATCATTAATCTTTTGTCACCAATTTGGAGCTAATCCAGGCAAAGCCCAATCTCCTTATTGGAAGAAGAAACTCTTCTCTCCAATCTTCAGCATTATTCTTTCACAAATTGCATGATATTCTGTGTGAACGAGAGACAGTGAAACAGATGGGAGCTGAAGAATTAGAAAGTGATTTTGCATCTAGGACCATGTTTGTCAGCACAAACAGAAATATTCATCCTTCTTGTTGTTCCCTCAAATATCTTCACCTCACTGCGGGAGAACATTGGAAGTCAAGCCCCATTATTCCCACTGCCATTACAAAGGCTGAAAATTTTATAAAAGTGCACAAAATCCCCCAATTAACCTATAATAAACCCAAGAACAGCTGTTGCTGGAATTCTGGAACAAATGTAGAAATTGCTGGAGAGAACTCTCGGCAGGCCTGGCAGCATCTGTAGACTAAGAAACACAGTTAATGTTTTGAGTCCAGTCAGATGAAGAGTCACTGGGCCGAAAGCGTTAACTCTGTTTTCTCTCTACAGATGCTGTCAGACCTGCTGAATTTCTCCAGCAATGTCTGCTTTTTTTCTTCAATTTACAGTCTTCTAGACTCAAGTTGATAGAAAGCTAAGACCAAGTTTCTGTGCTTAATTACAATGAATATCTATTACAAATAAATCAATTCTCATAGAATCCCTACAGTGTGGGAACAGGCCCTTTGGCCCAAGAAGTCCATACCAACCCATCCCCCCATAAGCTCCACATCCCAGAACACTATGGGTAATTTTGCCTGGCCAATCCACCTGGCCTGCACATCTTGGGGCTGTGGGAGGAAACCCGCATAGACATGGAGAGAATGTACAAACGCCACACAGACAGCTACCTGAGGGTGGAATTGAATCCTGGTGCTGTGAGGCAGCAGCGCTAACCTCTGAGCCACCATGCCACCCTGGCACTTGTGAACCATTGATATATAACTCTACTGGTTAAAAGAATGGAGATAATGGGAACTGCAGATGCTGGAGAATCAAATGCACCTCCCAGTCACAAACCAGTTCAACACCCCCTCCCATTCCTTAGACAAACTGTCCATCCTGGGCCTCCTGCAGTGCCATAATGATACCATGCAGGAACAGCAACTCATATTCCGCTTGGGACGCCTGCAGCCCAATGGTATCAATGTGGATTTCACCAGCTTCAAAATCTCCCATCCCCCTACTGCATCCCAAAACCAGTCCAGCTCGTCCCCGCCTGCCTAACTTGTTCTTCCTCTCACTTATCCCTTCCTCCCACCTCAAGCCGCACCTCCATTTCCTACCTACTATCCTCATCCCACCCCCTTGGCCTGTCCGTCCTCCCCAGACTGACCTATCTCCTCCCTACCTTCCCACCCATACTCTCCTCTCCACCTATCTTCTCCTCTATCCATCTTTGGTCTGCATCCCCCTCCCTCCCTATTTATTTCAGAATCCTCTCCCCATGCCCCTTTTCTGATGAAGGGTCTAGGCCTGAAACATCAGCTTTTGTGCTCCTAAGATGCTGCTTGGCCTGCTGTGTTCATCCAGCTCCACATTTTGTTATCTTGGTTAAAAGATTGACCTCCTTATAAAATGCCCCTACATGTACATACTGACACAAAAACAACATGAATGTTACAGGCAGAGAGAAAATTGGAAAGGCAGCCCAATGGGGCCTGGTGATATGGGATGGTAAGGCAGTCCTTCTCCCTTGATGGGTGTTGCTGTTCATCGATTTTCCTGCCCAGATACTTTGACTTACATGCAGACAGATTGACTGGTTCACACTTATGCAGTCTCTGACTAAAAGCTAAATCTTACTGCAATTTGCGAGGGAAAATAAACTGTCTTTATTCAGGCTTGAGGTACTTTTACTACTAAGAAAAGACAGATCCTTCCTTTTTAGAAGTCCAAAGGCTTCCGGTCAATTATTCACACCACAAGCTGTTCAGCCACCTGGGAGCCAATCACATTGTTGTTGACAAGCAAAGAGCCTTTGACATCAACAACTTATCATTACTCTACAGACCAATTAGCGGTCTGTTGCTGCCTGAATCACATTTTGTTCACACTCCCTGGACCCAGCTCATCCGTAACTAAACCTTCCCAACTAGTTGCAAAAACAGCAGGGTAAATGATAAGTACTAGCTGCTTGATTTTAAGAACTGCAGAAAACTCGCTACAATCCATGGTTTTTACAACAGTCCTTTTCCCAATTCAGCCCAGAAACAAAAATACAGAAGAATTAAAATATACAGTTTTTACGCCTTAAAATACCGTACTGCTACAATAAAGTTATGTTGGTACTGACTCTCCCACAGATCCTTTGATCAATGTTAGTGCATTCAAAGCT
Source organism: Stegostoma tigrinum (assembly GCF_030684315.1). NCBI lineage: Eukaryota > Metazoa > Chordata > Chondrichthyes > Orectolobiformes > Stegostomatidae > Stegostoma > Stegostoma tigrinum. The sequence goes on from NC_081384.1 coordinate 10,821,732, forward strand.
CCTCATTACTGGGCTTTAGCAAACGGAATAAAAGATTTCTCATCATGGAAAACTGCAAAAAGGATCACATCAGCACATTAATGTCCTTTGAGTTTTCTTTATGCAACAATATTAAGCATTGAACTTCAAATGATGTTGCAAAGCCGAGTCTACGAGTTGCTTGTTGATGGCAGTTAAAGTGAAATCTTGATTCTGTTAACCACCCACTCAATGTCTAACTTGGCAAGATAGAAAGCCCATGAATTTGATTGCAGTTCAATTATATCATAAAATGTGCAAATTGAAGTTTTTTTAAAAATACTTAAATTAGTATACTTTTAGCCAAATAAAAGTGAAGACCACAGGATCCCACAAGTTGTGATTTACAGCAGCATTTATTTTCAATGATCTAACCTGTTTAAGAGAGGAAAGAGGTGAAAGGAAGAAAAAGTGAAACGTATGGAGAGGTTATCCTATTCAGGAGCAGGTGGATGGTCTCAATTATAGAACTGGGGGCATTGTTTAAACTGGGCCAGACCATTCAGGCGAGATGTTAGGAAGCAGTTCAACATGCAAAGGGTGGTAAATCTTTGGAATTCTCTTCCACAAGTTGCAGTTAATGCCAGATCAGTTGGATAGTTTTCAGCCTGAGTTATAAGAATTTTCATTACATAAAGATGTTAAGGCAGATATATTGAGTTAGGCCACAGATCAGCCATGATCTCAATGAATGGCCAAGGTTAGAAGTCACCCGCTCACAGGTTATGGTCCAACAGATTTATTTGAAATCACAGGCTTTTAGAATGTTCCCCCTTTGTCAGATGATGTGATGAAGGGGCAATGCCCCAAAAGTTTGTGATTTCAAGTAAACCTGTTGGACTATAACCTGGGGTCGTCTGACTTCTGATCTTGTCCACCCCAAGTCCGACATCCGCACCTCCATATCAATGAATGGTGGAACAGGCTTAATGGAGCTGAATGGCCTACTATTGTTCCTAGCTTCCAATAAAGAATTTTTGCAGAAAGTTCATTGGATTCAGGAAGCAGTGCTTTGGGAGATTAAAAAGACTTAGAACCAGACACACAGAAAAATAAGTGCAAAATCTAATAAACAGTTCTATTTGATGTTGTGTAAAATGTAACTGGAGAAATTCTTTTTCACAATGTTGATAAATAACCCAGGCTTCCTCCTTTCTGCATCTGGCTACCCGCATTGCACTGTTTGTGAGAGAGCGGTTAAAAATCCCAGGATAAAAGCATTCTGTTGCCTGTTCTAATAAATTATTCACTGCCATTCCTGTTCTGCTCCACCTTTGCCCCAGAGACCAGTAACACAGATCAGAAATCAACCTTTGATCAATCTTAAGTTCTGGCTGCAGCCAAGCTGTTTCAATGACCTGCTCTCCAATGTTGTCTCTCATAACTCCAGTTAAACCTGTACATACCTTTCTTCGTGAGCAAACTCCTAGAATTACAGAATACTGCCAAAGCTGTCAGCTGTAGCTCTGACTAACCATGAATATTCAAGCTGGTTTCATAAATACCAATTCAATTCTCTGTGGATTTAGATACATTTAAATTCAACATTTTACATCTGATACTTGTCCATTAATAGAAAATGATTCTATTTGGGCCTCATGTTGGAAACTGGGTTCCCTTAAAATCTGAATTTTCCTAGGATTTGTTGTGCAGCATTAGGTTTAATTTAACATGGAAAAACAAAAGGGAAGAGTTATGAGAAACATAGGGATCACAATGCACAATGTTGAACTAGCACCCACAATTTATCTGGCGCCAAACATAACCTTGTGATCAGAGATAATGGGAACTGCAGATGCTGGAGAATCCGAGATAACAAAGTGTGGGGCTGGATGAACACAGCAGGCCAAGTAGCATCTCAGGAGCACAAAAGCTGATGTTTCGGGCCTAGACCCTTCATCAGAAAAGGGGGATGGGGAGAGGGTTCTGAAATAAATAGGGAGAGAGGGGGAGGCGGATCGAAGATGGATAGAGGAGAAGATAAAGGAGATCCCCCTTGACCTGTCCATCCTCACCGGACTAACCTATCCCCTCTCTACTTCCCCACCTATACTCACCTCTACAGGCTCCATCACTGCCCCTTTAACTTGTCTGTCTCCTCTCCACCTATCCTTTCCTCTATCCACCTTTGATCTGCCTCCCCCCTCTCTCCCTATTTATTTCAGAACCCTCTCCCCACCCACCTTTTCTAATGAAGGGTCGGGACCCGAAACGTCAGCTTTTGTGCTCCTAAGATGCTGCTTGGCCTGCTGTGTTCATCCAGCTCCACACTTTGTTATCAATGGTCACCCCTCAGCCTGATCTGCTCTAAGGAAATCAACTCCAGCCTAGCGAGACTTTTTTCATAACTGAAGCACTCCCGCACAAATGAGCACAATGGCCTGCTTTTCAGTTTTAATGCCACCTTTGCTTTAAAAGTCTTATGTTTTTCGAAGTATCACTTTATGTTTGTAAAATGTCATGGTTTCCATTGTTTCGAAGTTTTTATGCAGAAAAATTGCAGTCATCAGGTGGCAGCTGTATTATTTTCACCTTGAAAAGATCCTAAAGGGTGTGGGAGGAAGGGGGAGTTGCCATGATTGACATGTTTAACAATCCATGAAGGGGCAACCAAGAGGATTGTTGAACAAAGATTATCAAAGCTCAGTACACTCATTAAACATCCAAAAAATTATCCAAATTGAGTCTAGGCCTGAGAAAGGGAAGTAGGCCACTTTGAGAAAACAATTTCAACATTTAGAACATATATCAGGAAACTATGGGAATACACATTTTATTCTTAAAAGTTTCACTTATTACAAATTGTTTTGTGATATAAATGTTAGGCTTACCAAAAACTTTAACCTTCAAGAATATTTAATTTGGTGGCTTAGCCAGAACGTATATGTCATGGCACCTGTAAAATATTCCAAAATGCTTGACAGGATCAATCTAAAGCAGTATTTAACAATGAACCAAATGAACAGATTAGGACCTAGAAACAGGAGTAGGCCATTCAGCCACACAAAACTGTTACACCATTCAAGAAGATCATGCTGATCCATATCCTAACTCAATTGGCAGTGTCTCCCATTTAAGGAAGAGAGTTCCAAACCTCCAGTACTCTATAGAAGTGCTTTCTAACATCTCTCCTCAATGCCCTGGTCCTAATTCATAGACAATGCTCCTGGTTCTAGAATTTTCAAATAGTGGAAATAGTTTATCCTTATCTCTCCAGCCTTTCCCTGTTGATATCCTGAAGACCTTAATTAGATCATGACTTAAGCTTTTAAATTCTAGACAATAAATGCCTAATTTGTATAATCGCTCTTCAAAATTTAACCCTTGAAGTGCAGGTACCATTCTTGTAAACCTGCATCGAATTCCTTTACGGCCAAACCATCCTTCCTAGGGTGTAGTGCCCAGATCTGCTCACTGCACTCCATTTGGAGCCTAACTAGCTCTTTGTATGACTAGGGTTTTGTATACTAGTGCAGATAGTCACAGAGATCCGAATAACATACGAAATAGAAACAGGAATAGGCTGTTCAGCCCCTCAAGTGTGCTGTGCCATTCAAGGATCATGGTTGATTGACACTCCTCAAGTTCACTTTCCTGCCCTTTGCCCATAACCCTTGTTTCCCTTGCTGCTTAAGAATCTATCCATCTCAGTGTTAAATATGCACAAAGTCTCTGCCCCCACAGGTCTCTGTTGCAAGAACTCACAACCTTCTGAGACATGAAATTCCTCCTCATCTCAGTTTTAAATTGATGCTGTTTTATTCTGAGACTATGCTCTCTGTTCCTAGACTCTCCCATCAGCAGAAATATTTTTCCAACATTTACCCTGTCAAGTTCATTAAGAATCCTATGCTTCATGGGTTTAATGTAGGTTGTAAGGGACATCTTACAGGAGGAAAAGGGTGGAAATGTATACAGATTAATAGAGTTCTTACAGCACAAAAGAAAGCTCATTGAGTTCATTAACAATACACCCTTCATCCCCATCCACTCTGTGGCATCTCCCATTCACTCACACCCATTACAGTGCCCAGGAGTGTCTTTCCTGCCCCGCAGCCTGTCAATTTGGTGGCTCCTTAGTGAGGGAAAAGGTATAGAAATGTTATTTGTAGTGGTTGTAATGAGGTCAGCCAAGGTTGACATCATAGAATATGAGCTCTCTGATTGGACCAGGTTAACAGCCCCAATCAGGGAGCCCTGGCTGACAGATAAGCATAGTTGTGTCAGAGGTTCTGTTTACTCTGAGACCTGGTTCAGAGGGAGCTGGATCAGTGTTAATGGCTTTCCACGAGTAAATAAAGGGTGACTTGGTGATGGGGTATCAGCCTCTGTGAAGTTATTTCCATGGCAATGAGAGAAAAGCACGCTCCTGAAGAGGGAACAGACATCTTTGAGTTGGAATAAACATTTGTGGCATTATGCCATTATTTTTGGAAACTTGATTCATTTGACATTGCCATTGAAGACTAGGCCCAGTATGTGCAAAGAATGTAATTTTTTTCTGGGAAAATGACATTGGGGTGGATGAAAAGCAAAAAAAAAATTCTCCTGACAGCTTGTGGACCTGCAGCTTTATTGATTATTGGGAGCCCAACTTTCCCTGAGATGCCAAATACTAAAACCTTTCAAAAGTTTCTGGATTTATTTAAAGAATGGTATGATCCCAAGCTTCCTCTAATTCTCTGACACTAATGGTTTTTACTTGGCAGTTTGAGAACGAGGGGAATCCATATCGGGATTTTTGACTAGGTTAAAATTACTGGCAGAGGCAGTGACTTTGATTTAACCCTTAATTGGATGGTGTGAGAGTGTTCAGGATGTGGGATCAATGATGTAACCATGTAACGACTAGCTGAACCACGAGCACAACTAGACTTCAAACAGGCACTACAACTGGCTTTTTTTATTGGAAAATGCAGCAAGTGGAGTATATGAGTTTCAGGGTATTCTGATGGAGACGGACACCCTCACCAGTCTGAATGAATCTGGGGAAACCCCACTTGAGTGAAGGTAATTGCATAGCCTCATGCAGGACATAAACTGAACAGAGGGACTCCAGGTCAGAAGGTTGCACTAGTGCCTTTACTGTCTTAAATTTGTAATAATAATGGACTGCAAACTCCTGCTAAGTCTACTTAAAGAGGACAAGGCAGTGGTGCCCATTGCCTCAGGCCAACTTCAGAGCTGGGCTCTAACTCTAAGTGCATATAATTACAAGTTGGAATACCGTCCAGGAGGCCAAGTAGCAAATGCAGATGCATTGAGCCCTCTCCCAGTGGCAGATACGCCACTGGTGGTATTGCTACTGGAAGAGTCTGTAATGGTTTTATACTTTCTGGATACACTGCCAGTGACTGCTGAAGATATCAGTCTTTGGACAAGTAAGATCCAGTCCTGGCAAAACTGAAACAGCTGGTGGTGATGGTGGAAACAAAAGTACCACCACAACTAGAATTTAAACCCTTTTGGACTCAGAGAGACCTGATGACAGCAGAGGATGATGTATGATTGAGGGGAGCAGCTGTGATTGTCCTGAGTAAAGATTGGTGCCAGATACTGGTTGAACTCCACTTGTGTCATCCAGATGTTTACCAAATGAAGGTTTTGGTGAGAAGTTGTGTCTGGAGGCCAGGATTAGATGCAGAAATAGTTGCATTGCTACTAACAAGGACAAAAATGACCACCAGCAGCTTCTCCACATTCGTGGGAATGGCCCTGGGCTCGTTTACACATCAACTATGGAGGTTCTTTCATGGGATCAATGTTCTTAGTTATTGTGGACACCCACTCAAAATGGCTGGACTTGCATAGAGTTCAATCGTCGAACACGGAGACAAAGTTAGAAAAGCTCCATGCACACTTTGCAATGCCCAGACTCCCAGAACTGTTGGTCACAGGTAATGGGCCATCATTTACCGTCAGGGAGTTTTTCCTAAAATCAAATGGTATTCATCATATGAGGACAGCTCCATACCATCCATCATCCAATGGTCCGGCAGAAAGAGCAGTCTAAATGTTGAAGGCAGGCTTAAAGAACAGCCGACAGCATCACTCCATCCCAAACTGTCCCGGTTCCAATTTGATTATAGAACCACCCCTCATACAACTATAGGGACAGCTCCAGCAAAGTTACTAACAGAGAAAAGACTCCACACCAAGCTAAATCTGATCTTCCCAAACCTGGGGATTGGCAGTGTGAGACTGCATCAGGAATGCCAATGCCAGATGCAAGGCTCTGCTTTGTGAGAGAAATAGCTTACTTTAAGGGATAAAGTTTGATGTAGGGACCATGGGAATGGCCCTGCGTAGGTAAGAGCCATAGTTGATACTGGGCCATGTAGGTGCAATTGTATTGAACCAGCACATGGGCCATATGAAAGCTGCAATTATGCAAATGGTGCCGGACCAAAATGTGCCTGACTCCCTGATTGCCTTTCCAACTGTTCTGGAACCCATAGGTTTTCCCTCTCCATCAAGTGTTGAAGCTACCTCAATCTGAGATGGGCACAATGAATGTTGCCAATTTGATGCCTTTGCCACCTGAAGAAGAAAATTAATTTCTCCTGAGACACTCCAGGCGCAAGAGGCGAGCCATTGTGTATTACACACCTGCCCATATCAGAGGCAGAGTTAGAGGAACCTGCCTCAGTGCTGAACACCCCAGGAGGAGCTACAATATAAATGAACCGGTCTACATCCTTCAACTCAGATGGAGAGAGCTGTGGTGATTGTAATGAGGTCAGCTGGGTGGACCTCATAGGATATGAGTTCCCTGATTGAGGCTGTTAATCTGATCCAATCAGGGAGCCCTGGCTGACAGATAAGAACTGAAGTGTCAGAAGTATTGTCCACTCTGAGAGCTGGTTGTGTGGAAGCTGGATCAGTATCAAAGACTCTCTACATGTAAATAAAGGGTGATTTGGTGACAGAATACTGGTCTCTGTGGAGACCAATACTGATGCTATTTCAATACTGATGATCTGAGAATATCCCCCGCAAACGCTAAAGCTCTGAACTCTGCCTGGATGTGTGCGCAGATGCACAATGAAGCCTAACCCTAATCAATGGCGAGTCATACCAGCCCAGGGTGTGTGTATGTGTGTTTCTGTGTGTTGATGTGTGTGCATACGTTTGTGTTTGTGCACGTATGTGTCATGTGCTTATGTGTATATGTGTGAGTTTTGTGTTTGTGTGTGTGCACATATATGTGGGTGGGGAGAGTTGCCTGCACTGAAGCATCATGTCCAACAATTAAAATAACACAATTAATTGTAAAATATTCTTCCAGCACTGACTCCTCACAACTTCTTACCCCATGAACTCCCTATCCCCTATCCAATGCCCGCTATATATCTCTTAGAATTTGCCCCTAGTCTTCTTGATACATCACCATGGCTCCTCATTCCCATATGCCAATTTACTATCTACTTCCATCCATAACCTTTTCTCCCTTCACATATAGCATCAACTGACTGATTATCCACAGGTTCCCATGGACACAGGAGAAAAACACGTTTTCTTGTTTAATGTGTCATATTGCGAACTGCACTCTATCAAGAAACGCGCTCTCCTTCACAATAACACATTTTGATGGGTATTTCAGAATTGACACTCTTCATTATACTTGTTGGGAAATGTTACCACTGGCAAGGCAAGAGTTTGTGATCTCTCCCTCGTTGCCGTAAAATTGATTGGTTCAATGAGTCTGCAGTCACGTGTAGACCAGACCAGGTAAGGATAGCAGATTTAATTTCCTGAAGGACATTAGTGAGCCAAATGGCTTTTAATAATGATTAAATGGTCCCCATTAGAGTTGGTTTTAATCCCAGGTTTCATTTAAATTTCACCTACAGTCAGGGTGGGATTTGAATCCATTTCCCCAGGGTATTAGCCTGGTGGGAGGCTATAGATTACTAGCCCAGTGACATTGTTAACTATCCCACCACCACCTCATTTGATAGGTCATCACACGGTTGACATTTCTTGACAGGCGCCGACAGTTCCGAGAGATTTATGCATCTTTTTGTGCACAGTTGTCTTTACAGTTCATAATCCATTTGCCATCCCAAAATCTACCCGATACTGTCTCCCCAGGAGTACCACCAATGCCCCGCCGACCCCTCCTCCCACCCAAGGTGTCTTGAGAGCATATCCACTGAGTAGACTGAACTCTTCAACTGGGGACCTTGACTATCCAAAAGAAATACAGCAAGAACGGATGTGCTCTGAGTGGCCTGTCTGTCTCACTCTGGGTTCCATGTGATGTGGGATTGAATTAGAACCAGCAGACTCCCTTAAGCGATGAGGTGCCCCCTTAATCTATGCACAAGTGTAGCCCACTTCCGTACCCGTACCCACCAAAAAGGTAGTAAGAGTTGTCATCAGGATGGAGACTCACAATTTCAGGTCAATCCCATTGTTTATGCCATGTCAGCGAGGCTCTCCAAACTGTGAAAACCTGCACCTGACCAGGACTCTCCCTCCCCATTCCTGCAAAAGGTGTGAGTCTTGAATTAATAAGATAGATCCTGTGGCCAGGTGGTTTTGGTGTGAAGATAACTGCATTCCTGTCTTTTAACACTTCGATGTTATGCAAATGTGTGGAGAGAAAATTGTGACACGTAAATGTGATATACACTAAAATGTATGGGAAGATAGTGGCAAGTACAATATTGCAAATTATTTGTGGCAATTTTCTATCTAATAAAGCATGTCTGCCAACTCTGGAAAACATAGTTAAAATTCCAAAATGGTAACTACATTTGCACTTCATCAGTGGATATCTAATTTGAGTCTAAAATTCAAAATGCAATTAGAAGAACAATTACAGTAATTGGTTTCTGAACAGCAGTCAAGTTGCAACAATTTATCTCCGCTCTTCAGAATCAAAAAACGACGTCAATGATTTGAAACTGTGCCAAGTCTGCTCTTTAATAAAAGTGCAAAAATTAAACTAGTTTTCAATGAAAACAATAATTTAAAGTTACTTCCATGGTGGAAAAGTGTTCAGCTCTACCTGCACCATGTCCCAGTTTTATAAGTTACATTTGCCAGCATCAGGTTTGTTCACCTATTTTAGAGAAAATTCATTTTCTATAAATATGCAAATAATCTGATTAGGACTGAGGATATAAACCAGTAAAAAGCTAATTTCGCTTGAAAATTTGACTTTAGATCAGGATTTTGATTCCAATTGATTGCTTCTGTAGTTTGAATTTCTCTAGGGGTGCTAAAACAGAACCATTCACTCCTATACTAAGAAGAAGCAGTTTGTGTGGTACAGAGTGTGTGGGATGTAACACAGCAGCTTTTTCTGTCCCTCACCTGAGGGAACTTTAGAGGCAGGCGGTGGTTTTAATCAGGAGAGAGGGTGCAGTGTAGGGACTGCAGTCTAAGAAAGGGCTTTAGTGAGCCATCTTGCCCACTGCCAGTTGAGGCCCTTAGGCAATTAATGCCCACCAAAGGACTTTATGAAGCAATGGTGATTTAGAACTGGCAATAAGTAAGGCAATGTCTTAGTGTTGTTATAGCTAAACCTGTTCATCCAGAAACCCAGGCAATATTCTGGGCACCTGGGTTTGAATCCTTCCATGATGGATGGTAGAAGTTAAAATTAATTTTTTGAACAAATCTTGAACTAAGAATCTAATGATAACTATGAAACCATTTCAATTTTTGGGAAAACACCTCTGATTCTTAGGGAAGGTAATTGCCATCCTTACACAGCCTGGCCTCTATGTGACTTCAGACCCAGAGAATTGTGATTGACTCTTAACTGACCTCTGGGCAATTAGGGATGGGCAATAAATATGAAAAGCTAGTGATGCCTACATCCCAAGAATGAAATTTTAATAAAAATGATCATTTGGGAAGCCTAGGACCTCGTTTGAAGGCACTCGTTACCTGTTTGAGGGGCCCAGCATTGAGAAGGGAAGGACCATGAAAGTAATCTACATGCCTTTGCCTCAAAATCCATTGTCCCTGACTCTCCCCCTACCCCTACTCCTCAACATCAAGCCCCCACTCACTCACATTTGACCTGGGGTTTCTCGTTGATCCTGGATCTCCAGTTGATTAATTTCCAGCAGCTGTCACTACTCTTGGAGGCAATGCATAACAGTCAGCTTCTTGATATTTTCTACATCAAGCTTTGCAGAGATGTTATAACACAACTCTCGAGCAGTTGGGACTTGTGCTCTGGCTAAGAGGTAGGGACATTCCATTTTGGGCATACAGCCTGAAGGTAATGCATTTCAAATTGAAAATTACAGCAAGTGCAATAGAAATCAAATTTTCTCCAGGGCCCACGCTTCACTCTGAGAGGACCTCAAGGAAGATTCACAAGACTGAGAGCTCCTCATCTCCTGGTGTCTCCTATAAGGTGCCAAAAATATGGGATAGCACAGCAGTCACCCATTGTACGCGAAATTCTCAAAAAATATTTGGAATAATTTTTGCCATCGTTTTGTTAATGTTTTGTTGAGGTGCCCCAGAAAGTCTACTGAGGTGTTTCAGTCGTCCTCATTCCAGCTCCAGCATCAATCATCATGAAAAGGCAACTACCCCTGTAAGGAGAGCTTGAAATCTGCAACACTGTTTTGTTCACTTCCCATCTGCAGGTTGGACAGGAGATCATAGACAAACACGAGCTGTGCAGCCTTCTCAATCAGTGTTAGCAGGCACTGCGAGTGGCGTTCACAACCTCAGTGAGCTTGTGGATGGACATTGACAGCAAGGATTTTACTTCCTTTATCACGATGGCAACTTGCATTTGCAACGTGATTTCCCCACTATCTGCCCCAAGCGCTTAGGAGCAGGCTTGCAGCATTTCTCCGTCTGTGCAAACTGATAATGGGTGATTCCATAATGTACAGCAATCGGCGACTCTTTTTGATCAAAAATGCCTCCTAAGACAAGTTGACAATTCCCCAAAGTATGAAACAATCCATCTATAAAGTAGACAGATTAACTGATGAAATCCTGGAAGTATTGTGCTCTCTAAGACAGGTTACAAAGAAATGACCACCTCTGGTTAGCAGCACTCCTACGGACAGAACATTTCAAATGATCTCTTTTGAGCTGAGTGCAGGGCACTTTGAGAAGATGTCCCTAACAGTGGGTCTTTCAGATGTGTAAATCAGCTAAATTGCACCAGAGACTAGATTCAGAGAATTGCACATCTGGTTAACTGACCCGTAAAAGTACTATATTATAATAACAGCAAATTTTACAGCTCTAGAACAGCTGCCACTTTCACAGCTCCCACAGACCATTGCATCACCCAATAAATACAACCATTTCCCTGCTGGCAGCATATGAAGTTTTAGTCATCACTGCAATTCTATCATTTTAATAATGTTTTGCTAATTGTCTGAGTAATTACTTTTATAACTGTTTCCCTGTGTTACCCTGCACTACCTCTGATGTGACAAAATAATCAGTCAGCCTATAACTTCACATATTGAAACTAAAGGCCTTTGGCAAGGGGAGATGCTGAGTGGACATTCCTTCTTGTGGGGATACTCTCAAAGTGGGGATCACAATTTAAAAATAACACTGAAGACAGAGAATTTATTCTGCCAGAAAGATGTTAATTTTGAAATTCTCTTATTTCATTGAGCACTGAAGACTGGATAACTGAATATATTCAAGGCTGAATAAAATCTGAAAGAACGGTGGGCAATGTAAATCAAAACCCAAAACAGAAAATGCTGGAAACGCTCAGCAGGTCTGGCAGCGTCTGCGGAGAGAAATCAGAGTTAATGTTTCAGATTTGTTTTTGTTTTTGCTTCTGATATTCAAGGCTGAGTTTGGTAGGTTTTTAATTGACATGGGAGTCAAGAGTTACTGGTGTTTTATGGTAGATCCCTACCTCAACTTGTCTTGGTATAAGATCCTTCTGGCAGATTTATTGCCAACACCCCTTTTTCTGATAGGAATCTGCTTGGCCTAGTGTGGCTTAGACAATCACTTAGTCATTTAATGAAAAGCTTTTGTTTCAAACAAAAGGGGGGTTGATGACCTAGCAGTAATATCGCTGGGCTGTTAATCCAGAGACCGAGATAATGTTCTGGGGACCTTGGTTTGAATCCTGACAACACAGAAGGCAAAATTTGAATTCAATAAATATCTGCAGTTAAGAATCTATTGATAACTTTGAATCCATTGTTAATTGTCGGGAAAAACCCATCTGGTTCACTAATGAAGGAAAACTGTCTTCCTTACCTGGTTTGGCCTACATGCGGCTCCAGACCAACAGCAATGTGATTGACCCTTAACTGCCCTCTGGGCAATTAGAGATGGGCAGTAAATATTGTCTGACCAGCAATGCCCCCAGCCCTTGAATGAATAAAGAAAAAGAAAATTGCATGATAACAACTAGATATTATTATAAAGGCTATAAGGAAGGCTTTGATGTTGAGACATTTTCTATCAGTTTCAAAGCTGTTTTTTCCACCTGAGTCCATATGCTATCATCAAATTGGATGGTGTGTAATGCATTAACCTTTTCAGCCCCTTTGACTGTTCCACATTATCGCTTCTCCAGGCTTCTGTTTTCCATTATCAATACTTACACATCTGTGTATGTAATTATGTTTAAACTTTCCAAAAAGAAAACAGGGAGTCAAAGCTTTTCACCTTGCACTCATTAAGACAAGGACACAAGAAACAGCCTTGAGAACAGGAACATCAATTTATGCTGGGCTTTATAAATTTGTATTCCTTTTTTTCAAATCTGTTTCGTATGTCCTAGTCCCAGTGAATTCAAATGATTCCTTGTTTCCATTTAACAATGTTTAAATTTTGTACCACTGAGCAATTACTTTTATAACTGCCCCATCTTCTCCCACAGCTGTGGCTTGACAAATTCATGCAGGTTTGGAAGCTTATGATTCTGCTTCAACACTTCCTTTTCAGACTTGGAACGTTGGTAGCTTTTCAACTGAAGATTGTTCTCACTTATTTACATCTTGGCTGTTGGGCATCTCTGTGAGGATCATTTTACATTGGAGGACCTCAATTCTCCTAGATTTGCTTTGCAGAGAATACCTTTCCTGGTGAAACAGGTAATTGCTCTGTTACAATCTCTGGAGGACCTTTAATCTCTCCACATTCCTTCTTGGAGAATGACTCTCCGGTTGAAATGGATGTGGTCTTTTCCTTTGCAGTATGCCAGATCTCTGAAACAGGCAATTTTGTTCTTTACAATCAAATCCTAAATGTACAAACATTGGTCATCCTATCCCCTGGAACTGTATGCACTCCATCTTCAATTTGTGTGCAAAGATTTTTATTCTCAACATGCCAGACAATAAGCATATGGGTATTTTACTTTAGGAAAAGGGAGTCACTAAAATACATATGGGACCCTTGGAGGATGCATCTTCCCTATACTGCATTATTAATTCCCCGCTTGCATCTTCCAAGAGTCCCATATCTATTTTATCTACTCTCTTTCTATATATCCAAAGAAGTTTTTTCTGCTTGATTTTATGACTTAAGCTAATATTTTGCATTGACTTTTCTCATAGAGGTCACTGTAAGCATTTTAAAGATAACAAATAAGCAAAATGAAGATGACAGGACAGATCTTCTCACAATCTCTGTCATGGGGAAAAGATACTTTTTGGTCTAAAGGCTGAGAAGTCACCAAGACCTTATGGATTAAATCAAGGGGTTTTAAAGGAGATAGATGCAGAGTGGTGGAGGTATTGATTGAAATATCCAGAATTCAACTGCGGGAGCTTTCCAACAGATTGGAAAGTCATTATTGTGACACACTTATTCAAGAAGGGAGGGAGACAGAAAGCAGGAAAATATATAGCCTACTTAACATAACACCTGTCACTGGGAAAATGGTACAGCCTATTGTCGAGTAAGGTATAGCAAGACATTTAGAAAGGTTAATGTAATCAACCAGAATTAATATGGTTTTATAAAAGGGAAATCATGTTTGAAAAATTTGCTAGAACACTTTGAGGGTACAACAAGTCGAGTTGATTAAAGGGAACGGGTAGTTGTAGTGTATTCAGATTCCCAGAAGGCATTTTTGGAAACCATTTGATAAGATGCCATATAAAAGGGTTATTATTTCGCTCATGATATGAGAGCATCACAGGCTGGGCCAGCATTCATTTACTCATCCCTAATTGCCTTTGAGAAGGTGCTGAACAGCCTCCTTGAACCATTGCATGCCATTTTGTGTTGGTTGATACACAATGCCGTAAGCAAGGGAATACCAGGATTTTGGCCCAGTAACACGGAAGGAACAGTTATATATTTCCAACTCAGGATGGTTTCCACTCATAGAGAAATCTCATACTTTGTGATATAATTCCAGAATGAGGGGATGTTCATCAAAAAGTGAGGTGGAAAGAAATTTCTTCTCCCAGAGAGTAACAAATGTCTGGAATTTTCTTCTTGGAGAGTTGTGGATTATCACTCATTGTGAAGCAATTGAAGAGGAGGATAGATTTTATTTTAAATATTGGGGAGCTGAGGACTATGAGGAGCTGGAGAATCCTGCTCCTGCTCCAATTTCATATGTTCTTTCATTTTCTTCTGTGGAGTTCTCGAACATTTAGCTGATTGTGCTGCTGACTGTCTGCATGGGCAACCCTTTTAAAGCTGTACCTGAAGATTCTTCAGATTCCCACTGTTTTCCTTCTTTGTTAAACAAAGCAATGCCCATACATGTTGTATAATTGATCTTCACCACAGCTCAGGTTGGCGAAAGATGCATCTGGTAGATCTTTTGCCGCTGTCCTCTTTCTAGGAAGAGTTCTACAAGACTGGCACATTGTAGTACGGTGGAGGAAATCCAGTTGGCAGTCTAACGCTGAGGTTCTAGTCTTAAACAATATATAGATTATTGCATGTAGCAACTTGGTGAAAGTTACAGTGACGAGATAGACCTTGTGACAAAGATTACGAGGGACCCCTCAATGAACCTGAAAATGAATCTTCCAGTTCAGCGAGCAATCTCACATCCAGAACCTCAACCTGAGCTACAAATCTTCTCAAAACTCGCTAGGACCCCTCAATCTTAGGTCTTACTCCTTCAATGTCCAAAGCCTCTTCTCTGCCTGAGTCCATGTGACATCATCATATTAAACAATACATTGCACACTTCACGACACTAAACCTTTCAGAACCTTCCACATTTGTACAACAATAGGAAGCCACAGGAAGGTGGAGTTAAGGTCATGCCAGTTCAACCATCCCCCTGTTGAATGGGTGGAGCAGGCTCCAAGGAGTCAAATACCTGACACAAGCTCAGCAGGTCTGGCAGCATCTGTGAAGAAAAAAATCAGAGTTAATGCTCGGGGTCCGGTGATCCTTCCCCAGAACTGACTCTGACTCCTATCTCTTGTAGCCTTATATGTACCAAATCTAAGACATAACAAGTATGCACTTGTATGTGTGATAGTGGGAAGCATTCAGATAGTTCTAATCACACTCCTGACCATCCTTGCTCCCTTCTTTAAGGTAAATGTGAAATATGGCTCTAATGATGCAGAAATACAATCAATGGAGTTACAAGGAAATGGCTTAATTAATTGGTTTTGCAATCTCCACAAACTGATTAATACCTTGACAAGAAAAGCTTTACAAAAGGCAGTAAACTGAATTAATTCATTCCACATACATCGATGGATTGTGGACAGTGATAATTTTATAGCAAATTAATAGCTTTATAATTCAAGGGAAATGTTATGATTATTAATCATTTCTCATGGATGTCACTTAATACCACACAATAAAAATCGTCACTAATATAGAAAGATTGCTGTGTGGGTTCAACTCCGTAACCTGAGACAGAGAGCGCAAATGTTTCCGGTCTCCTTAATGTGGGAGCTGTAAGAAACTCCCATATTCAGAAGACTGGAAACATTTGCGCTGTCTATCTCAGGTTATGGAGTTGAACCCACACAGCAATCTTTCTATGTTGGTGATGATTTTTATTCTGTGGTATTTGAATCAAGCGATGTACTGCAGACTGTTTCCTTGCTTATATGCCAAAAAACATTTGAGAACATTGAATTTTAATGATTGCTATTATTTAGAAACACAGCTGTGTGTCTCATTGTGTTGAACCACTCACTAGAAGGTGTTTCTCTTTCTTCTTGTTTCATTCTTTGCTGTATGTGGGGGATGCGTATTTTTCCCAACAGTGAAATGTTGCCTAACAATTCAGCTCACACCCCTACTCAAGTGCAGCAGGTCCCAAGTCAAGGTCAATGAAACCCCTAGAGCCCTGGGTCCCAGTTATTCATCCCTAATGTGCACCTCCTGTCCCAGGTCCTGCACAAGCCAGCGGTGCTTGATACCCAGGCATCATATCATATGAAGACGATAGCCTTCTCATCACTGTTACAACGCTGAATATGTCAGCTCTAATCTGATACTTAAAACCAACGTGGGCAAGAACATCCAGGTGTTGTCTTTGCCTGCAACAGGGTTAGAATTAGGGAATCGATAATTTTGCAGGGAATGTAAAGCTGACATAATCCAAGACCAACTATGTGAGATTAGTCTACGCCTCTCAATTAATGAGAACGGGGCAAGTTAATTCCCAAATCGCACAATGTGGTTTTGAATTGAACTAGCCTACCGAATGACTGATCAAAATAGAAGATCAACCCAACATCTAGTGGCTGGTATCCTCTAAATTACTGTAGCAATGATGTTTTCTGAAATGTCCATGGCCTATTAATGCAGTGTCTTAGCACAGCTAGATCACAACATTCTTCTGTTTGGCACTGAGCAATCTTGGCAGCTGAAACGAGGGTTCTTTCCAAATTATTTAGAATGAAAACTGATAATTAGTTCAAACTCATTTCAAAAGCCTATGTACATTCACACAGCTTCAAATAATAGCAATCACCCTCCGGCCTTTCCCGCTCCCCCTCCTTCTGCACCTACACAGCTGCTGGGGAGTAACTGCGTATCTGTTTTTATCTTGAGCAATCATAGAGAGCTGCCATGGACACAATGGGCCAAAAGGCCTCCTTCTGTGCAGGAACATTTCTATGATTCCCTATCAAATGAAAACAGCCTATACTGATGTAACCAGATCCATCAAGCAATGTGAAGTCAACTGCTTAAGGCACTTGGTCGATCTTTTCCAGGTTCTGGCTAGTGCTCTTGTTTGTTGGATAGGTCTGCCTGTAATTCCCACGTATATAACAGAATGATAGCAAGATGTGTGAGAAGCAGTTGTCTTTTATTCTTCAAATGTTAATGTTCAATTCGGGACCAACATCCAATAATCAGAAAGGTAACAAAAACGAAAATTGCTGGAGGAACTCAGCAGATCTGGCAGCATCTGTGGAGAGAGAAACAGAGTTCATGTTTGCAGTCCAGTGACCCTTCTTCAGAATAGTCTGTAGCTAGGAACAGGTGGCATGCATGCTGATGACAAGGTATAGGGGTAGGTGCGTGTAGGTGGATAGGTGGAGACAAAGACAAAAGTTTAAGTTTAGTCTCCAGCTACTCAATTCTAACAATTGAAACTTTAATTTTTGTTCCAACTCCAAATACGTAAGAGAATCATTGAATGATCACAGAAGACAAGAGGCCATTTGACCCATCATGTCCATTCTAGTCCTCCACAGAGCAATTGACTCTATAGCTCTGCACATTTTTCCTTTATAGATAATGATCCAATTCTCTATTGAAAGCCATAGTTGAAACTACCTCCATTCAGTTTCGGGCAGTATATGCCATATCTACATTCTAGAATGGGGTGGCATGGTAGCTTACTGGGTAGCATTGCTGCCGCACAGCACCCAGGACCCAGGCTCAATTCTCAGCCTCAGGCAGCTGTCTATATGCAGGTTACACATTCTCACTATGTATGGGTTTCCTCTGGTTTCCTCCCATAGTTCAGAGATGCGCAGGTTAGGTGGGTTAACCATGATAAATACAAGGAAAGAGTGGGGTTCTAGGTGGGATGCTCTTCAGAGGGTAGGTGCAGACTTAATGGGACAAATGGCCTTTCTTCACGCTGTAGGGATTGTACTATTAGATTCTAACCACAAACTATATGTAAACATATTCCCCTGCATTGTTGTTGTTTAGTTTTCCAATTACTTTAATGGGCATAAAAAAGCTAGGATCTAAAATCTGCTCCCCCATTCATAAATCTCTAGGCTGATCTTCCACCTCAGCTCCAATATCTGTACTCTCTTCATATCATTATACTCCTTGGTGTCCAAAAACATATATCTGCAATATGCTTAATTGAGCAGTTAGTTATTTTCTGAGATACAGAATTCCAAAAATTCACAATCCTTTCAGGGGGAAAAAAGATTCCTATTTCACATTCTGAAATGTTCCAACCCTTGTTCTGAGGCCGTGACCCAGTATTCTTAGGCATGGAAGACATTTTCTCAGTCTCTACTTTCTCAAATCCCTTCAAAAACATAAATGCTTCCACTAGATCAGCTGCCCTTCTTCTGAACACCAGGGAATATTAGCCTGGTTTACTCACTATCTCCTATTTTGACAATCTCCTCATCCCAGGATAGGATGGCTTACAATCATAGAACAGTTATAGGCAAAACGCCCTATGAAGATAGATTTCTACATGAGTAAATGGCTCCCATCACAGTGGCTATTCTCCATATGTAAGACCAAATAATCATAAGAAATAGTAACAGGTGTTGACTGTTTGACCTTTGAACCTGCTGTGCCATTCAGTAGAATTATGTCTGAACCAACACTCCTTATATCCACTTTCCTGTGTTTTCCCGTAACCCTTGATTCCTCTACTGATCAAGAATCTATCCATCTCAGCCTAAAATATACACAACTTTGTGCCCACTGCTGTCTGTGGTGAGGAATTCCAAAGACTCTGAGAGAAGAAATTCCTCCTAATCTCAGTCTTCAGTTGGAACCCTTTTATTCTGAGACAATGCCCCTCTGGTCACAGACTCTCCCATGAGGGGAAACATCCTCTCAGCTTTTACCCTATCAAGCACCTTCAGAACCCTATATGTTACAATGAGATCATCTCTCATTCTTCTAAATTCTAGTGACTGGAGTCCCAAACTGTTTAATCTTCATTCATAAGACAATTTCTCCATACTGGGGATAATCCTCGTGAACCTTCTCTGAACTGCCTCCAATAAAATAATATAATAATAATAATGACCATGTTCATCTAGAGGATAAAACTGGGCAGAGGAATAAAACATGTGGAATCTTATTTGACAACCATTGTATCACATGGTCAATAGTTAATGATAGCAAAATCAGTGGAACTCAATATGGGGCATGGAGTATCATTGAAATATCACCTGCTTTGTGTCTCAACTGCATATAAATATGAACTTGGCCTCTAAGGTCAGTGGGGTGTCCTATTCAGCATGGAGCATCATCCCCATACCCAGGAAAGCACATGCAGTGTGCCTTATTGACTACTGCCCAATGGCTCTGACCTCCATAATCACAAAAAGCTTAGAGAGGCTGGTCATGGTCCACATCAACTCCAGCCTCCCAGCCTGCCTCAATCCCCTGCAATTTGTCTACCAACAAAACTGATCACTGACTTCAGAAAGACAGGAGGAGAACACACCCCTATCTACATCATTGGAGCGGAGATTGAAAGGTTAAAAGCATCAAGTTCCTTGGAGTGATGATAACCAACAAGCTGTCCTGGCCTTCCCACACACATGTAATGGTTAAGATGGCACAACAATGCCTCTTCTTCCTCAGGTTGCTGAGGAAATTCAGCATGTCCATGAAGACACTCACCACCTTTTACAGATGAACAATTGAAAGCATACTATCCAGGTGTATAACAGTCTGGTGCAGCAACTGCTCTGCCCAGGACCGTAAGAAATGACAGAAGGTGGTATGCACAGCCTAGACCACCTCAGAAGCCAACCTTCCATCTATGGACCCTATTTACACGGCTCACTGCCGCGGGAAGGCTGCCAACATCGTCAAAGACCCATCGCACTCCCATAATGGCCTCCTAGGACCTCTTCTGTCAGGCAGAAAATACAGAAATCTGAATACACACACGAGCAGGTTCAGGACTAGCTCCTTCCTGGCTGTTATTAGACTGCTGAATGGACTCTCTTAACTTTAATTAATGTTGATCTGTTAATGTTGATCCTGCTTCAGATGCCTCCTGTGCAGCGTAACCTTATATGCCTCGCTCCATCTGAGCACCCTATCATCTGTGTGTCCTTGTTTGCTATGATCTGCCTGTACTGCTCACAAACAAAGCTTTTTGCTATACTTAGGTACAGGAGACTACAATCAATCAAATCAAATCAAATCTGAAACTGTACTATCAATAATATTTCTTCTTCACTCACGGGATGTGGGCATCGCTGGCCGGTTAAGTATTTATTGCCCATCTATTGCTTCTCTCAACGGGTCGAGAATCTTCAGAATTTACTACTCCGGAATGTGGTGGCTAGCAGGACATTGAGTTGGAGATAAGTAAGTTGGAGATAGATAGGTTTCTAATTAGGTAAAGGGATTGCTGGAAAGTGGGATGCCTTCAAAAATGAGATAACGAGGGTCCAGAGGCAGTGTGTTCTTGTTAGTGTGAAGGGCAAGGCTGGTAGGTGTAGGGAATCCAGGATGACTCGAAAAATTGAGGTTCTGGTCAACAAAAAGAAGAAAGCATATAAACAGCAGAGATCAAATGAATCCCTAGAAGAGTATAAGGACAGTAGGAATATACTCAAGAGGCAAACCAAGAGGACAAAAAGGGGACAGGAGCCAGCTTTGGTAGATAGGGTTAAGGAGAATCCAAACGGATTCTACAAATACATTAAGGTCAAAAGAGTAACTAGGAAGAGAAGAGGACACCTTTAAGATTAACATGGCTACCGATGTGTGGAACTGCAAGAGATGGGTGAGATATTAAACGTATATTTCACATCAGTGTTTACTGTGGAGAAGGATATGGAAGTCAGAGACCTTTGGGAAACACATAGTGATATCTTGAAAAGTGTCTAGATTCTGGAAAAGGAGGTTCTGGGTGTCTTAAAACACATAAAGATGGATAAATATCCAAGATCTGATCAGATATTCCCTACAGCTTTGAGGGAAGCCAAAGAAATGATTGCTGCACCCCAGGCTGAGATTTCCATCATCAATAGCCACAGGTGGAGTAACACAAGAATGGAGGTTGGCTAACGTGGTGCCACTCTTTAAGAAAGGTGGTAAGGAAAAGGAATGGAACTATTGGCAGGTGAACCTGATGTCAGTGGTGGGAAAGTTGTTGGAGTGGATCCTGAGCGACAGAATTTACGTGTTGGTGCAAAGGCTAGAACAGATTGGGGTAGCCAACATGGCTTTGGGCATGGGAAATTGTGTCTCACCAATTTACTTTTGAGTGTTTTGAAGAAGTGACAAAGAAGATTGATGAAGACAGAGTGGTGGACCGTGTCTATATGGATTTCAATAAGGTGTGTGACAAGGCTCTGCATGGTAGTCTGGTTAGCAAGGTTAGATCACATCGACTACAGAGAGAACTAGCCATTTAGATACAAAATTGGCTGGAAGGTAGATGGAATATGGTGGAGGGTTGCTTTTCAGACTGGAGACCTGTGACCAGTGTGCCACAAGCATTGGTGCTGGGTCAAATGCTTTTTGTAATTTATATCAATGATTTGGATATGAACATAGGAGGTATGGTTAGTAAGTTTGCAGATGAAACCAAAATTGGTGATGTAGTAGACAGCTAAGAGGGTTATTTCACAGTACAACAGGACCTTAATCAGTTGGCAAGTGGGCTGAGGAGTGGCAGATGGAGTTTAATTTAGTTAAATGTGAGGTGCTGCATTTTGGAAAGGCAAACCAGGGCAGGACTTATACACTTCATGGTAAGGCCCATGGGAGTGAAGATGAACAAAAAGACCTCGGAATGCAGGTTCATAGTTCATTGAAAGTGGATTCACAGATAGACTGGGTAATGAAGAGGGTGTTTGGTATATGTACCTTTATGGATCAGTGCATTGAATGTAGGGGTTGGGAGGTCATGTTGCAGCTGTAGAGAACATTGATTCGGCCACTTTTGGAATACTGCCTTCAATTCTTGTCTCCCTGCTTTAGGAAAGATGTGAAACTTGAAAGGACTCAGCAAAGATATACAAGGATGTTGCCGGGATTGTACAGTTTGAGCTATAGGGAAAAGCTGAATAGTCTGGAGCTATTTTCCCTGGAGTGTCAGAGGAGGGGTGACCTTATAGAAGTTTATAAAATCTTGAGGGCATGGATGAGATGAAGAGCCAAGGTCTTTTGCCTAGAGGGCATATGTTTAAGGTGAGTGTGGAAAGATTTAAAATGGACCTGATGAGCAACTTTTTCATGCAGATGGTGGTGTATTGTTGGAAGAATGGGCCAGAGGAGGTGGTAGAGGCTGGTTCAATTACAACACTTAAAAATCATCTGAATGGGTATATGAATACGAAGGGTTTAGAGGGATATGGGCCAAAGGCTGGCAAATGGGAATAGATTAACATAGAATATCTGGTCGGCATGGACAAGTTGGACTGAAGGTCTGTTTCCGTGCTGTACTTCCTTATGACTTTATGACTCTATAACCGGTTACGGGGTTATGAAGAGCAGGCAGGAAAGTGGAGTTGAGGATGCGATGAGATTAGCCGTGATAGCGGAGCAGGCTTGAGTTGCTCCTGGTTCTTATATCCTTAACCCAAGTTGCCCTTTAGAAGGTGTTGATGAGCTGTCTTCTTGAACCATTGTAGTTCATTTAGTGTAGGTACAATCACAATATCACCAGGAAGCGAGTTCTAGGATATTGACCTGGTAACACTGAAGGAACCGTGATATCCGAGTCAGAAACTGCAATGTGTTTCCACGTCAGTTTATAGTGGAACAATAAGCATTGTTTAACTGTTTTTGTCTGAGCTTGGAGCAAGGCTCAAAGAGCCCACACAAGAACACAATGAAACACACAGCTATGTCCAGTTCCCTGCCAGTGAGCTTAAAGGTGTTAATTAATTGTAAGAGAAGATGACAGCTCTGCAATATGATGTGCTCTCCTCATTTCCACCAGCCTGCACTTTCCAACAGGAATTTCTGGATAATAATCAAGGACAGGATCCTTGGCTGAATTTACTTATTGTTGACAGTGATATGATGCTTCTTAACTTGGCAGTAATTCTGGAACGCAGAAAAATCTGTTCGAAAATAGCCCAGCAACACATCTGACAAGCTTAAACACAGCCCTGAAATTCTGAAGCCTCATTATTGGGACATTTTTCAAGTAAAATAAATAAAATGGAACAAATAGAAGTAAATTCCTCAAAAACAAAGATATAATGAGAATTTTGATTTTCTTTCTGTTGGTTGCAGAATTCTATCAAAGCAGAATGGAAACTGCTTTTAATGTCATTTTTATTTACTGCCATACCTACCTCTCTGTTGTCATGCCTGCAGATTCTGTATTCGCAGGTGAATCAGCCAAGTTTGCAGGTTTATTAATGGGAATGACACTGAACAGTGAAGCTATCTTGTAAGACAATTGTTTTCAAAACATAGAACACTCAGGCGGGGACATGGGATGATCTTTCAGTTTTGGCCTTTGGAGGCAGATTTTAGTGTTTGTTTTAAATTTCAACGTCCTCCCCTTTCTTTCTTTCCCTTGATGGAAATTCAGGAATGCTCCTTTCTGTGAGCTCTCAGTGCCCCAGGATAGTGAGGCCTTGATATGGACCCTCAGACTGCATTTCTCCTCGAGTCAGAGATGAGTGCAGTGGACCGTCAAGTATTGTGGGGGAGTGAGGCAGCCGAAATATAAAATACACAATGAAATGTAACAGTGGGTCAAGAAGGCAGCTTGTGATCACATTCTCAAGGACAATGGAGGATGGACAATAAATGCTGGACCAGCCAATGATACCAATGTCCCACAAGTGAATTGAAAACAAACTGTGGTTCCCTTTTTTTAGGATTTGAGAGAATGAACAGCTTTGCGTGTTGAATGGATGTGGATATCAAGATAATACAGGAACAAATCAAGTGTTGCTTTCAGTAACTGAATAGCTAGCCGTTCATGGCTGAATAGCGATCACAAGGTCAACGCTCACATGTGAGAATATTTCACATCAGCGTTTACTATGGAGATGGATGTGGAAGTTAGAGACATTTGGAAAGCAAATAGTGATATCTTGAAAAGTGTGCAGATTACAGGAGAGGAGGTAAATTAGGACAGATGAGGACTGTTGGCAGACGAGCAATGAGTTGGGGAAGGAAACGTGACTCCCTGAAGGCAGGCAGAGGAAAGCAAGACTAGATGCACCGTGCTGTCAATCCTATAATCTTTCTATAACAGATCACCCGTTCCTTGCCCCTCACCCATTACGGTGACTCGTGCTCATTCAGCCATTAAGCTATGACCCAGTATCAACCAATATGTTCTGAAGCAGAAGGAGAAAAGTTACATGCATTTTAAAATCAATGCATTTTTTCAGCTTGGTTAAAGATTCTTACACAGGTTTCCTACAGCATTGTGACCCAAAATCACGATTACAGGGCTTCATTGTGGCCCAATGCCATTTGGACTTTACATGCCCTGAAAAGCAAATCCTTGATAGCAATCAGCTGGAGTGGCTGGAACAGAAATGTCAGGTTAATGCTGTTTGCCTGGCCAAAAGAAAGTTTAGTTTGTACAGATTGCAGAGAAGATTTGCCCTGAAAGCAGTCCTCAGCCAACATACAACACTCTTACCATATTTGTAGAATATTTTGTATCTGGTGTACAGGATCACCTGTCCAGGATCAAGATCTGGGCAAATCACACACCATTAGGGAATCACAAGTTTTAAATACAGTAAATGGATAGCAAAGGCAACAATGATGTAATGGAAAACTGAAAAAAATCCAGAGCATTTTTAAGATTCTTCAGTGCATGGAGACGGTGAATGTAAGAACTGAATAGAGGAACAGATGTATACTGTTCAGCCCATCAAGTATGTTCTACCATTCAACACAATTATGCCTTAATCCACTTTTCTGCCTTCTGCCTTAATCCACTTTTCTGTTTCTATATTCCTTAAATTCCTGAGAGGCCAAGCATATATTTATCCTGCTCTTCAATCGTAACAAATGATGGAGTACCCACAATTACCCTCTGGGAACAGAAGTCCAAAGGTTCATGAACTTTTAAGAAAAGAAATTTCTCTTGATCTCAGTCTTAAATGATCAGTTCCTTATCTTGAGAATGTGTCCCCATGATCTACATTGGCTAACCATGGGAAAAATAGTCTCAGTGACCAGAATTATCAAGCTCCTTCAGACTCGTATAGATTTCAGTGACATAGGGAGAATGAAGGAGAATTAACCTCATGCCTTTCTTGCATTGCTACATCTGCAAAAGTAATTTACACATGATAAGGGTTTATCGACATTGAAATGCGTGTCCTTCAGAGAAAGTATTTCAGCCTGGATGCCTTTTCCCCACAGGGAAAGAGGTTTTCAGTAAAAATGCTGTTTCAAACCTTGAAGACAAGGTCAATCCTGAAATCAATTCTGGACAGCAGCTGCCTCATAGCTTCATTTCTACAGACTCATAATTGACTTTTTTAAGTCAGCCAAAGAGAATCAGTGGCCTTTAGGAGTTCGCCTTTCTCTGACTTGGGCTCAGCATACAAAGATTGATTCCCCATCTTATCTAGCACACCATTTACTGCTTGAATTATCCATCAAAAAAGTCAAGATGAAGTAGTTATTGGCAGAATAGACAATTAAACGGAAAAAGATTAGAAATCATTCCTAGGCACTGACATAAAGCACGATAATATCCCATGTTCTGTTCATCTTACTCTTTCACCCATTATTTCCATAGATGTCAATGAAACTAAACACTGCAAGAAGTGGGTAACAGCCAGACAGCTAGGCAGTATTGACCTAGTCTCGCTGCAGTGAATGGGAAGGCAGCTGCAGGAGGGCAGTTGGAAACAAAGGAATCAAAATTGTGGTTAAAACATTGTCACATCCTGTCAATTCTACCAAAGGCAGGGTAAACCCAGCAATGGTTAGCCACCTGTTAGCGGAGAATAACCCATTTAAAGAATTAAGTAACAAACACAAAGAAAGCTGGACAAACTCAACAGGTCTGGCAGCATCTGTGGAGAGAGATACAGAGTTAACATTTTGAGTCTGGTTGTGCCTCTTCCTGATATTCAGTTCTTTATTATTTTAAAGGTACATGTTCAGGATACAATTTGATTGGCCAAACTTATGTTCCTGAAGCAAAACACACATTATTCATATATTATAGTCAAAATACAAATAAAATAAAAACAAACAATAAGTATTGGCTGCTATATATATTAAAAAACTATGACTAATTAACTGTTCTAATATATTAATTTCTCATAAACACATCCTTGGCAATGACAAATTCAGTAAAACAGATTGTCTCGCATGCAATTCTAGGAGCAGGAAGAGAACCCCAGATTTTAGCTGTAACAGAGAGAAGAATAAGAGCGTCCACATCCAGCTTCATGAGCCAAGCAACAACTGGAAAGCTAAAACTTAACATCCTGGTTCAATGAGAGCTTGGCCCCACCCATTCAGGCTGCTTCTATTGTTCTAATTTTAGAAAAAAAAACAGGCCACACAAGCTGTTTACTTTATTGGCTTTGAAAGAGGCCATTCATTACCTTTGTCTTTGTCTCAACCTTTCTTAATAAAAAAGGGACAAAATACACGTAAAGCCATAATAATTTCACATTGCTTTAATTAAATAATTATCTCTTAATTTATGGCAGGTTGGAAACATCACCGGGATCTCCTCAGAGGCAGTCACCCATCCTTTCCTTCCCCGAAGGGTAAAGCCAGGAAGCTGCCTCAAGGTGAGCATGGCTGACCGGGAGGCCTTTTTTAGATTTCTTGCTCAGCAACAGTCACAGGAATGTGCAGCCATACGCCATCACATGGCAGGACTTCCTGCTCAAGTCGAAAATGTCCAAATCTCTCCAGAGGGTTCCTGAAGATAGAAATCCCCTCAAGGAGCCGGACTCAGAGGGGCAGCACCCAACAGTACAGGAAGGCCTTGTTGCAGGTCCAAGGCTTTGGTCCCTCTGAATGGATCAGCTGCTGCAGGAACTCCCCTGCAGAAAAGAAGAAGAATGAGATTTAGTGTCGTGTGTACTCAAGTACAGAAATACAGGAATACAGTGAAAGGTTTACAATCTCACCCCATATGAAATCATTTTAGGTGCAAAGTCCCCGGTATAAATAGAGAGATAAAGAGAGAAAGTTACATTACCTTACAGCTACTTATTGTATAAGTTAGAAAAATAAGAACTAAAGTTAAAAAGATAAACATTACAGTCTTTCCATAAAGGACCTGTGGTAGATCAGCGCAGGGGGCTTCCACATGTGGCCTGACCAAGCCCGCAAGCCACTGACCGCCCTCAATGGTCTCCACTCCAATGACCGTCCCCGTTATAGGCAATGCAACCAGCTGGCCATCCCCACTCCGATGCCCCAGGCCTCTGCCCGTCCACGCTTCGAGACTTCAGCCCACTGGCCATCCCCGCTCCGCTTGGCCTCCAGCCCACTCCCCTCCAACCCAATCCCCTCCAGCCTGCTTGGCTCTGAGCGTCCAGCCCACTCCCCTCCAGCCTGCTCCCCTCCAGCCTGCTTGGCTCTGAGCCTCCAGCTCACTCCGCTCCGGTGCTCAGCTGCTCCATAATTGGCTGGTGGACAGGATGGCAATCAATGAGGAGGCTGCCTGCTAGAACATCACTGCTGATGGAAAAGGTGGAGCATGAGCACGACTAATTTTAAAGGAGACGAGACCGCATGTGATGTGGAAACACCTCATGTCAACATCAACAACCAAGCCCAACTATAGCAAGTGGCAGAGTTGGTTTGCATCTCAGTCTCTCAACATCACTTGCGAATACGCCAATTGAGAATTTTCATTTCTCGCACCTTGTAGCAACTTAGACCCAGTACATTGATAGAATGTGTTAGAGGCTAAGAATCCTGCAATAAGTAACTCATCCCCCGATTCTTAAAGCAGGTCCACATCAATAAACACATAATATGTGGGAATATGGCGGAATACTCCCCATTTGCCGGGATAAATTCAGTTCCACAGCCATCCAGCCTGTTTGATTGGCACCCCATTCACAGACTCTCACTCCCTCCAACACCAACGCTCAGTCGCAGCAGTGTGTACCGTCCACAAGATGCACTGCAAAGCTTTTTATCCAGAACCTTCCAAACATAGAACAATAATTCATCTCGAATAACAAGGACAGCAACATTGGAACACCACCATGTGCAATTATTTCTCCAAACCACTTAGCACCCTGACTGGAAAAGCATATTGTTATTCCTTCACTGTCACTGAGTCAAAATGTTGGAACTCCTTCCCTAACTACACTGCGGACATCCTACCCTATACTAAATAGACTGCACCAATTCAAGAAGACAGCTCACCACCAATAAGGGACAGGCAATAAATGCTGGCTCGCAAAACCCAAACCCCATGAATAAAGCTCACAGCATTGAGACTTGGATTCATAGTTATGAGGTACAGGATTGAGACTCGGCAGGTCCTGACCTCCACTGAAGAGTCAAAGCTATCAGATCCATCAGCTTAGTGCTCAAGCATTAACTGTTTTAAAGAGAAAACATTTTATCATCGTCCACGACAATCATTATTGCAAGATTTTTAATCAAGATCCCACTTGGCCTCTTGGGTGAACATTAAAAATTCCATTACACCATATGAAGAAGAGCAGGGGGTCCTTCCTGCTGTCCTGGCCAACATTTAGCCCTGAACCCACACAACTAATAAAAAAACAAATCATCTGATTTTGACTGTTTGTTCAATCCTGCTGTCTCCAAATTGGCTGCTGTGAGTCCTTTGATTGATTGAGTTATAGCCAGGTGTACCAAAGTGCAGTAAAAACCTTTGTTTATAAGCAGTACAGGCAGATCATAGTAAGCAAGGATGTACAGATCAAAAAGACTTAGACAGAGGCATACAGGTTACATTGCATAGGGCATGCACTACATGAGATCAATTTTAGCAAGATCAGCGTTATTTGAAGCTAGAGAGTCCATTCATCAGTCTGGTAATGGCTGGGAAGAAGCTGTTTCTGAACCTGCTTGTGCGTGTGTTCAGGCTTCTGTATCTTCTGCCTGACGGAAGAGGTTGCAGGAGATCATTACTGGGGTATGATGGGTCTTTGATGGTGTTGGCCGTCTTTCCATGGCAGTGAGCCACGTAAATAGAGTCCATGTTTGGAAGACAGAAAGCAAGGTGTAGAGCTGGATGAACACAGCAGGCCAAGCAGCATCAGAGGAGCAGGAAAGCTGACATTTCAGGCCTAGATTTTCTGAAGAAGTGTCTTCCCACTTGCCTTCCAGGGGAAACGGAGGCTTTCCTGCTCCTCTGACGCTGCTTGTCTTGCTGTGTTCATCCAGCTCTGCACCTTGTTATCTCAGATTCTCCGGAATCTGCAGTTCCTACTGTCTCTATCCATGGATGGAAGGTTAACTTCTGAGATGATCTGGGCTGGGCACACCACCTTCTGTAATTTCTTATGGCCCTGGGCAGAGCAGTTGCCATATCAGACCGTTATGCACCTGGACAGTATATACTTTCAACGGTGGTATCTGTAGAATTTGGTGAGGGACCTTGTGGACATGCTGAATTTCCACCTGAATAAGATGAAGCATCGTTGTGCCTCTTGACCGTCACATCTACGTGCAAAGTCCAGGACAGGTTGTCGATTATTGTCACTCCCAGGAACTTGACACTCCCCACCCCTTCAACCTTCGTTCCATTGACATAGATGGGACCATGTTCTTCTCCTTCCTTTCTGAAGTCGATGATCAGTTCTTTAGTTTTGCTGACAGTGAGAGAGGTTGTTATCATTGTATCACGTCACTAAACCCTCTCCCTTCTGTATTTTGACTCATTGTTGTTGGATATCCATCCCACTATGGTGGTGTCAACTGGAAACATGTAGATGGAGTTCGCTTGAAATTTGGCGACACAGTCGTGGGTGTACAGAGAGCATATAGGAGGCTGAGAATGCAGTGTTGGGGGGCTCCAGTGTTATTGTGGAGACGCAGTGACCTCAACTTCAAGTGAACCATAAAGAATTTTGGAATGTCTTGAGTTTGTGGAAGGGGTTATATAGTTGTGAATATTTCTGTCTGATTTCCACATGGGAGATAATGTTCTCTCGCAACTCTTCTTTCAGCAAAAATAATCTGCAATGCTTGTAACCTGCAAACCTGTTTTGGTTAAATCACTTTGTCATCTACCTCATTAGCAGCTGTCGGGAAAATACCATAGAAGCCTCAGTGAGAAGTAAAAGTGAATGCATAATTTAGATTTCACACACTGTATCAACATTAGCTCATCTTCCCATCAATAATATATCTGACAAAAGAGCAGCGCTCAGAAAGCTTGTGATTTCAAATAAGCCTGTTGGACCATAACCTGATGTTGTGTGGCTTCTGACTCTGTCCAGCCTCTGACATGGCTGAGCAAGCCACTCAGTTCAAGGGCAGTTCAGGATGGGCAACACATTTCAGCCCTGTTAATAGCTCCCAATCCCATGAAAGAATAAACAATTTTAATATTCTTGCACTTTCTGTAACTACCACTTCTAATTTTAATAACATCTCTCCTTTCATGCCTTTTGTCACACTGTTGCCATCATATTTTGTCATTCAGCTAAAGAACTTGCACAATTTTACATTTATTATTGCATGGGAGGAGGCTATTCGGTCCATCAAATCCTTGCTTGTATTCATTGCGCCCTCCCACTTGCCTTCCAGGGGATCAGACTTCTCAGCTTTTGCCGAAGGGAAGCATTATAATTCAATTTTGTGGACCTAAAGGGATATTTAAGACAGCACACAATTACACATTAGCAGCAAAATTGTACATTGTTGATTACATGGGCATTATGTTCTGGACCTTATATCACTGTGCATACTCTGAATTATAGTGACAAATGCTGTGGGAAGGTCCCTTCCTCATTAGATACCAGATCGCTGTCAATTGGACAACAATCAAATTCCAAATCAAATCAACTAAAACTGTTAGTGATTTAGTGTTACTTGAACATCTTAGTTTGCTTGCTTTCTTTAAGTGACCAACTATATTTTTTCTCAGTTCTGATATTGAAAATATTTAAACAAATTCTTATCAGGTCTGTCGTGATCATTTTCTTTTTGGTTACTTTATGGCCCTATCACTTGTCAAACAGACCGTCAAACAAGATAGTATGTTTTCAATTTACTTTCTAATCAACAGCAAGGTTTCCATAGAACCATAAAAAAAACTTTACACCAAAGAAATAGACCAATTCAGCCCATCACATCTGCACTAGCTGAAGAAACTAGCCACCCATTGTGATCACAATTCCCAGTCCTCGGTCTGGCGGGTTTAGCACTTCACATAAAAATCCAGGTTCCATTGAAATGATTTGAGGGTTTCTATATGAACACGGGCATCAATTCCAGACACCCACCACCCAAGGTGTGAGAATGTTTCTCTTCACATCCCCTATAATCCCATCAAACCTATGTCCCTGGTAATTGATGTCTCTGCTTTGGGAAGCAGAGATGCTCCTGTCCACTGCTTCAATGCCGTTCATTATTTTGTACATCTCAAGTAAACCATTCCTCAGCTTCCTTTCTCCAAAGGTAAACAGCCCTGGGCTTCTCCAATCTTCTTTCGCAGCTACAATTTTGAAGTTCAGGCAATCTTCTTATAAATCTTCTCCATATTCTTTCTTGAGCAATTATATCCTTCCTGTTATGTAAGGTGGGATCAGAACTGTACATGAAATTCTGGCTGCAGCATAACCAATGTATTGTATAGTACCAGATGGTGTTTTTGAATTCAGTACCTCATTCACTGAACTAAAGCAACTCATGTGGTTGCTTCGTCACGTTATCTGCCTCTTCTGCCACCTTCAGAGGCCATGCAGTTCAAGATCTCTCTCTTTCTTTACCCCTGTCAATACTACCCTATTTATTGAGCATTCCCCTTGCCTGCCTCTCCCAATGTATAACCTTTCACATCCCGGAATTGAATTCCATTTGCCACTTTTCCACGCACACAACCAAACCATTGATATCATCCTGCAAAAGCTGTTCCATCAGCTACATGGTCAATTTCACATCATTTGCAAATCTCCCAATCGTGCCTCCAACATTTAACACAAGAGAACACCACTTTCCTTTTTCAAAAACATCTGTAGACAATTACCTTTTATTTCCTGTCACTGAGCGAATTCTAGCTCCAACACATCACATTCCTCTATATCCCATGGGCTTTGATTATTTCATTTATTTATTTGTCAAATGTACTAAGTGTAGGAATACATAAGTACAGTGAAAAGTGTACAAAGTCACCCTTCACAGGCGCCCACTTGGTTACAAAAACCAGAATTAAAAGATTTTAACACAGACAAAAGGTAACCAAGAAAGAAAGAAAAGTCCAGATCTCAGAGTCCAAAGCCGCATTTATACAACGGTGCACGGGCCGCCCCAATTGCTAGGACACCCAGGAGGTCGCCGCCACCATGGCAAAGGCCCGTTCTCGCCACCATCATTGCCTCACCAGCCCTGCTCTAACCGCCCAGTGCCCCCTCACCGCCCACTGCCCCCTCACTGCCCACTGCCCCCTCACCGCCCACTGCCCCCTCACCGCCCACTGTTCCCTCACCGCCCACTGTTCCCTCACTGCCCACTGCCCCCTCACCGCCCATTGCCCCCTCACCGCCCACTGCCCCCTCACTGCCCACTGTTCCCTCACCGCCCACTGCCCCCTCACCGCCCACTGCCCCCTCACCGCCCACTGTTTCCTCACCACCCACTGTCCCCTCACTGCCCACTGCCCCCTCACCGACCCCGCTCTCACCGCCCACTGCCCCCTCACCGCCCACTGCCCCCTCACTGCCCACTGCCCCCTCACCAACCCCGCTCTCACCGCCCACTGCCCCCTCACCACTCACTGCCCCCTCACTGCCCACTGCCCCCTCACCGACCCTGCTCTCACCGCCCACTGCCCCCTCACCGCCCACTGTCCCCTCACTGCCCACTGCCCCCTCACCACCCACTGCCCCCTCACTGCCCACTGTTCCCTCACTACCCACTGTCCCCTCACTGCCCACTGCCCCCTCACTGACCCCGCTCTCACCGTCCACTGCCCCCTCACCAGCCACTGCCCCCTCACTGCCCACTGCCCCCTCACCGACCCTGCTCTCACCGCCCACTGCCCCCTCACCGCCCACTATCCCCTCACCGTCCACTGCCCCCTCACCGCCCACTGTTCCCTCACCACCCACTGCCCCCTCACTGCCCACTGCCCCCTCACCGCCCAGTGCCCCCTCACTGACCCCACTCTAACCACCCAGTGCCCCCTCACCAACCCCGCTCTCACCGCCCACTGCCCCCTCATCGCCCACTGTCCCCTCACCGCCCACTGTTCCCTCACTGCCCACTGCCCCCTCACCGCCCACTGTCCCCTCACCGCCCACAGCCCCCTCACTGCCCACTGCCCCCTCACCGCCCACTGCCCCCTCACCGACCCCACTCTCACTGCCCAATGCCCCCTCACCGCTCACTGCCACCTCACCGCCCACTGCCCCCTCACCGACCCCGCTCTCACCCCCCACTGTCCCCTCACCGCCCACTGCCACCTCACTGCCCACTTCCCCCTCACCGCACACTGCTCCCTCACCACCCACTGCCCCCTCACCGCCCACTGTCCTCTTACCACCCACTGCCCCCTCACCACCCACTGTCCCCTCTCGCCCACTGCCCCCTCACCACCCACTACTCCCTCACTGCCCACTGCCCCCTCACCAACCCTGCTCTCACCACCCACTGCCCCCTCACTGGGCCCGCTCTCACCGCCCACTACCCCCTCACCAGCCCCGGTCTCACCACCCACTGCCCCCTCACCGACCCTGCTCTCACCACCCATTGTCCCCTCACCACCCACTGCCCCCTCACCAGCCCCGGTCTCACCGCCTACTGCCCCCTCCCCGGCCCCGCTCTTACGACCCACCGCCAGTTCTCACCACGGACCGGCCTGATCTTACCGCCAAACTGGCACACTCTTGATTCGCTGCCGACATTGCTCCAGCTCACGATCAATCTGCCGTTACTGCAGGACACAGCCCACACACTCAGCTCCTGACATTACGTCCCCAGTCATGACCCGACTCCTTTGTAATTCTTTAGGTAGGTAGTTGTAAGGAGAGGTTTTGGGGGGCAGTAAAGAATTACTGCAGAGAGGAGAGAGAAAAAGGTGAAGGAAAGGGAGCTGGCGAGCAGAGTGGACCTCCAAATGGAGCGATTTACCCTACCATCACTTTGCCAGAAGGGGAAAGCCAACAAAATTTAACGTTAATCAGGCTATTCTAACAGAATTACAAACCAAGAGCAATAAGTACCACCCGCCTAGGACTGCCAACCAATTAGAGACTGGCATTTACAGAACTTGGCAGCATCATAGCTACTGCTGAGATACCATGGAGGGTTGGTGTTGAGAAAGTTGGGTGTTGTTTGGTGGGGCAGGGATTTTGCGAGTTTGGGTTGTCACAGGGAGGGCAGATTGGAAGCAACGTTCCCTGTGATTTCTTCTAGCATTGCGCTTCCAGAAATGAAATCCAGTTTGTGGCATGCTAATCGATATGAGCTGAGCATCCCAGTGCTCGCATAGTCACACAGTTCAAAGGGAATAGCGTGTTATGTTGTATGTCTACTACTGACCCACCTCTCTGCACTGAGTCTAAGGGCTTGTTAGGTTAACAGTGATTGAACTAGGATCACGTGTGAATCCATACAGGAAGAAGAACTTGCGTTAACAGCAACTGTAATTTATTACATGATAGCCACAGGTGCATATTACATTAATTCATCAGGCATGATTTCAAAAGCTATCAGAAGCCAGACATGACGAATCCAACCCAACTGGGAGCTGGAACTGGACTCCCCGATTCTCCGCTGTGTGACATCGTTACATTGGGTGGAGCCTACTGCAGTCTCCAACATTAACCTCTTTGGAACCATTACCTCGTGTGACAGATGAGAAGGCATGCAAACAAATGAGTACAGATTGAGGAACCTCCTGCCAAACTGGCCACACCAGTTTCTCAGTTCCTTCTCATCCAACCTGGAGCCGAAACAGTTGCAGCCCAGGCAGGATGAAGGCCTTAACTGGTTGTTAAGTGTCCATTTAAAGGCCTTAGTTGGTAATAGGAGGTCGTGGTCTTTCCCACTTCAGGGCTTGACTTCTGAGGTTAGGGGAGGAGAACTGGTATCTACCGGGTGCCATTGATCCAATTATTTGCCCTGGCCTCCACAGCCCCTGCCACATCACAGAATCATCAAATCCCTACAGTGTGGAAACAGGACCTTCGGCCCAACAAGTCCACACCCAACCTCAGAGCATCCCACCCAGACCCATTTCTCTATAACCCACCTAATCTACACCTACCTGTATACTATGGGTGAGATAATAAAATGTGAGGCTGGATGAACACAGCTGGCCAAGCATACTATGGGTGATTTAGCATGGCCAATCCACCTAACCTGCACATCTTTGGACTGTGAGCACCCGGAGGAAACCCATGCAGACACGGGGAGAATGTGCAAACTCCACACAGACAGTCGCCCGAGGGTGGAATCGTACCTGGGTCCCTGGCACTGTGAGGCAGCAGTGCTAACCACTGAGCCACTGTGCTGCCCCTCATCATATCAATACTGTGCATAGAAGAGCAGGCCAGAGGCTAGGAATTCTGTGGTGAATAATTCCAAACCTATAACCTCTTCCATCCAGAAGGACAAGGACAGCAGATGCTTGGGAGCACCACCAACAAAGGAGCAAATTCTCCTCCAAAACACACCAGCCTGATTGCAACTAGTTTGATGTATTTGCTGGGTCAAAATCCCACAAGTGTCTTCCTAACAGCATTATGCATGAGTCTACACCACAGAACAGTTCTAGAAGTGATCTCATTAGCAATTTCTCCTGAACAGATAGGTTGAGCAACAAAAGCTGGCTTATCAGCAATGCCCATATCTTGTAAGTAAATTTATTAAAAGTCAAAATATGTTTATCCATAAAATGCTGTGGAAGGAGAAATTTAACACTAACCAGACCCAAACCCCCTTTACAGTACGCACCCAATGGGACAACAGTTGGTAAGTTTAAATATTTGAGTGAGCACACATTGTGCAATGAAATACGAGATAACAAGGTGTCGAGCTGGATGAACACAGCAGGCCAAGCAGCATCAGAGGAGCAGGAAGGCTGATGTTTTGGGCCTAGACACTTCTTCAGAAATGGGCCGATGAAATATCCCTGATTTTATGGCACGCGCCCCTGGTCACTTGAACCTTTGCCCATGTATTCCAAGCTTGTGGTTGCAGTGCACAGTGGCATCAATGTTAGACTATGAATCCAGAGACCCAGGTAATATTCTGGAGACCCAGCTTCAACTCCCACCATGACACATAAACAACATCCTTAGCGGGATAAAATTCACGAAAGAAGAAGAGAACAGCAGCCAACCACCCTTCCTAGACATGAAGGTAGAACGCAAAAACAACGGGGAACTGCAGACTAGCGGGTATAGACAGACCACACATATGGACCAGATACTCAATTACACTAGCAACCACCCCAACACCCACAAATGGAGCTGCATCCGGGCACTATTTAAATGAGCCACAACACATTGCAACTACCTGGAACTATGCAAAGCAGAACAGGAGCACATATACAGAGTCTTCAAAAGGAGTGGATACCCAAAAAGCACAATCCACCATTATCTCCGAGACAGCCCACAACAGGAAGACACAACACAACCCAACTCACTAATCACCCTACTGTAGTTCCGAGACATATCAGAGATGACCACAAGACTGCTCAGACCCCTGGGTATCAGGGTAGCCCACAAACCGATCACCACCCCGCGACAACTACTAATGAATGTAAAGGATCTCGCACCCAAAACCAGAAAAACTGGGGCAATATACAAAATATAATGCAAGGACTGTGAGAAACACTACATAGGCCAAACCAGAAGAAAACTGACAATATGGATAAATGAACACCTACTAGCCTCCAAGAGACACGGCCAATTCTCACTTGTCTCACAACACGTGGACAAAGAGGAACATGAATTTGACTGGGACAACACATTCTTAATCACACAAGCCAAACAGAGACATGCCAGGGAATTCCTGGAGGTCTGGCATTCCAACAGGAACTCCATCAGCAAACACAATGAATTAGACTCTGTGTACAAACCACTGAGAAACAGAACTGGAAATAATAACAACATCCCCAGCAAACTGAGGTATATAAATAACAAATGGAACAGAACACCTACGCTTCATCAGAGGCACACTGACGATGTTACCCAGCAGGGTGATGAAACGTTTGCGTCCAGCAAGTCTACAACCCCATTCACAACCTGAGCTACAAATCTCCTTGATAACTTTAAATAGTGACTGCAAATTATCACTGTAAAGCACTTTGCAGCCTGAGAACATGAAAAGCACAATACAATACAAATCAAAGAAAGGACGCTAGAAATACTCAATAGGCCTGGTAGAAGCTACTCAGAGAGAAACAGAATTAATGCTTCAGATCATGACCACAATCTGAAGCATTAACTGTGTTTCTCTCTCCACAGATGCTGCCAGAATGCTGGGTAATTCCAACAATTTCTAGTTTTTTTTTCAGACCTCCGGCCTTGGCAGTATTTCATATTTGCATTAAGCTATAACACAGAAGCCTGCCCTTTTCCCCTTCAGTCATGCTAGATATTTGGGAATTAGGAAGCAAACAGCAAGAGGGAATTTCTTAACCAAAAAGGATTAGAATGTTGTTCATTAGAAAGAAAACTGAATTATAAAAATGATCCACAAGGGACGGAGATCCAGAAAGTAGCAATCAAACAATAAATATGGTTGGTTTTCATTGCATTACTTCAGCAGTTTTATACTTTTGGACTGAAAGCATAAATGAAACTCCAAGTTATGTTAATTATTTTCCACATTAAACCTTTAATATGCACTGTGGGAATCGGGAATAACATTCTATCAATAAAGTTACTCTTGACCTGCGAGTAGCTTTTATTCCTATGAAAGCAGCATTTGTTCCAGTGCACACAGAATGGGCTGGAAACCTGAGCAAAACTATGGCAGGAGCAGGCAGCCTAGAATTTCCTTGATAACAAGGTGTGGAGCTGGATGAACACAGCCGGCCAAGCAGCGTCAGAGGAGCAGGAAAGCTGACGTTTCGGGCCTAGACCCTTCTTCAGAAAAATATTATCTCAGATTCTCCAGCATCTGCAGTTCCTACTATCTCGAGAATTTCTTTGGAACTGTTTGTAGTTTAAAGTTTAATAAGAACAGAGACAAAAACAATCATACATGCAAATCCTTTTTGGTAAATTGAATTTGATCTGAAGAGAATAGTAGGCTAAGGGCATGAATAATGAAATACACTGAATGTGCTTATTATGAATGCATTAGTTAGCTGGACAACCTGTAGGCACTTTCAACAAGCCTGAAAGAGTTTAGCATAATGGAATATCTCTGTACAGTACATCCGTGATAATTGTTACAGCTTAATATCTAAATGCTATTTTGAGATTTTAGCAAATTTCCAGTCATCCTAGTTACAGTCATCTAGAGGAATTGGCTTTTCTTTCAGTTTTCTTGTCACAACATCAAGTTCAACTACATAGCACCCTTAATGTAATGAAACATCCCAAGGTCCTTACAGGATCATTATAAATACGAGTTTTGCATATAATAGTATGATGCATAGTTATCTGTAACTGTAAATTGTAATCTGGTCTGTTAAATAAACCGAGACGTATTTTAAAAATAAATTATACCAGAGCATTTTAATCTGTTCTACTTACCAAAAAGTTAAGACAGAAGACATGGTGATCAAAGTGGTACGTAGGTATTTGGGGATGTGTGCTGCTCCTTTCAGAGAGTGGGTCAGCTTACCCAGCGGGGGAGCTTTGTGTCAGCCTAGGTTCGACAGTGTGGCTGTACAGATGTGTAATAAATTGTGATAACAAAATGTAGAGCTGGATGAACACAGCAGGCCAAGCAGCATCTTAGGAGCAGGAAAGCTGGCGTTTCAGGCCTAGACCCTTCATCAGCCTTTCCTGCTCCTAAGATGCTGCTTGGCCTGCTGTGTTCATCCAGCTCTACACCTTGTTACCTCAGATGCTCCAGCATCTGCAGTTCCCATTATTTCTGTGTGATAAATTGCTCCTGGATCAAGTTCTACAGGCTACCTTGTCATCTTTTTTATCATTTATAAATTGACCTAAACATAATACAGTACTGATGCCTTTTATAAAACAACAGTGTTGCAAGCTAGGTACCTAGCCATAAGGCAAAAGAAGACCTCAGACAGGAACAAATTTGTTGTGCAGAAGTTACATTTACTCCAGGATTTGAGACAAATAATCACTACAGGAGCAGTGAGTACTGGGTTTGTGAGCCTGCGAGCTGCACCTAAAAACAACAGTAGCCAGAATGAAAGGAAAAAAATATACACAGTAGCTGTATTGTGGAATGACCACACAGATAACATCACAGTAGCAAAACAATTACAAATTCCTTAGTCATAAATGGCATTTTCTAAAGATATAGAATATCAAAAAATACTAACAAATTCCCGAGCCTGAATTGGAAAGTCACTAACATTTCTTCTGACCTGCTGAATATCTCTTACATTTTCTGCTTGTATATCACTGCAGAACTTACCCACTCTTTAGTTTGAAATAGTACCTTGAGAATCTTTTGTCTCCATCTGAAAGTTGGGGGCGGTGGGTATCAAGGGCCTTGGAGGTCACATCTAACAGTTCAGCATGCCTCTTGCACTTCATTTGCTGCATCAGCCTAGATTTAGGGGGTTAGTATACCAATGGGTGAAAATAAAAACAAAAGAATTAATAAGGCCAGCTAACTTGGAAGTCTACATTCAGCACAATTTTGATCCTAATTGCTAATTACTGTAATGTTTGAACTTGCCTGGAGTGTCCAAATTTGTAGACTTAGCACACAAATGCTGATTTAATGCAATTTCTGTGGAGCAGTACATGTCAGTGCCTTGCACCCATTTCTACTGAAGGCTTTTTAAAATTAATTTATGGGATTTGGGCATCGCTGGCTTCGCCAACATTTATTATCCATCTCTATTCTCGCTTCACAAAATTGTGATGAGCTGCCTTCTTGAACTTTAGCAGTCCTTAGAGTACATATGCACTTCACACAGCTGTTTAGGGAAGGAAGTCTTGGGATATTGACCTAGCAACAGTGAAGGAACACTGATACTGTTCCCAAACAGAATGGTGCATGGCATGCTGGGAAACATTCAGGTGATGGTGTTCCAATGCATCAGCTGTGCTTGTCCTTCGAGGCGACAGAGGTAATTGCATTGAAAGGCACTATCTGAGAAACCTTGGTGAATTACTGCAGTATGTCCTGTGGTTGGTACACACTGCTGCCACTGTGCGTGGGAATGAATGTAGAAAGCGGTGAATAGGGTGTCAATCAAGCATTTGCTTTGTCCTGGATAGTGCTGAGTTTCTTGAGTATTGTAAGAGATGCACTCTTGCAGGCAAGTAAAGAATATTCCATCATGTTCCTGATTTGTAATTTGTAGATGGTGCACTGGGGGTGAGTTACTTGCAACAGAATTCCTAGCCTCTGACCTCCTTTTGTAGACAGCACTTATATGGCTGGTCTAGTTCAGTTTCTGGTCAATGGTATCCCCCAGGATGTGATACTGGGGGATTTAGCAATGGTAGTGCTGTTGAATATGTAGGATGAACAGTTTGATTCTCCCTCATTGGAGATAGTCATTGCTGGCACTTGTGTGACACAAATGTTACTTGCCATTTATTAGCCCAAGCCTAGAGGTTGTCTTGTTGCATATGAACATGAACATTGTGAATAGTATCCAACATTGTGCAATCATTAGTGAACACCCTACTTCTGACCGTATGATGGAGGGAGGTTGATTGACATTGTGTCTAAAGATGATTGGGCCTTTGACATCACCCTGAGAAACTCCTGCAGCAATTTCCTGGAACTAAGCTGATTGACCTTCAAAGGTCACAATCACCTTCCTTTGTCTTAGATATGACTCCAAACAATTGATTCTCATTGTTTCCAATTTTGCTATGATTCCTTGATGCCATACTCAGTCAAAAGATGCCTTGGCATCAAGGATAGTCACTCTTAGTTCACCTCTGGGGAATTCAGCTTTTTATC